>NC_058133.1:123165086-123231877 GCF_016433145.1 Gracilinanus agilis
CCAGGCCTAGAGACAGGAGGTCCTAGGTTCAAATCCGGCCTCAGACACTTCCCAGCTGTTTGACCCTGGGCAAGACACTTGACCCCCATTGTCCACCCTTACCACTCTTTCACCTAGAAGCCAATACACAGAAGTTAAGGGTTTTTAAAAAATCATGTAATAAAGTAGTAGCAGATTTATATGAATCACTTTTGCTTGTTTTAAGCAGCAGCAACAATCTAGGTCTACTGTGCATGAAAGGAAAAAAGTGATTTGTCCTTTCTGATAGTGGCAGGTGTGAAAGAGCTCTGCTGGCTTAGACAAAATCAATGTGAAATACTTCCCTCAATCCTACCCACCATGGTGCTCTGCACACAATAGATGCCCAAAAACTGTTAATGAATGACACTCTGTCCCCGGGTGATAGTTTACCCATAAGCAGCATCAGGAACATAGTGTCATAAATCAGCTGCATGGAGGCACTGGAGAAAAATGTATAATTTTGAGGCCTATTTTCTCCCAAACAGTGATTTCTTTTAAAAATTTCCTACAGCTCTCCTAATCATGAAGTTGGTGCATATGCCTCACATTTGGGAGTAAGCGTGATGCATTTATTGACCTATTCTTCCAGTTTTTCTTTCCTGTCTTTCCTAACACCGATGCTAAAAAATTGTTAAATAAAAACTTACCAGAAGTAATTCTGTAATTGCAGGGCTATAACAACTATCTAATATAAAAATTTTTAGATAATCTAATTGTTCGTATTTACTTAAAAATAGATATGCCATATAATTTGTCACTTTTCTTTACCATTCACTCCAGAAATTCTCCTTACTATTTTCTTTTCATGTGTTTAATATCAGGAGACATATCCATCAGTATCTCTGTATCAAACTGCCAGATTCAAGAAAATGTGGTAAGTATTTGAGAATAAATTTTTCAAAATTTGGGGAAAATTGTTTAAGAAAAGAGAAAAAAATGGCCTCTACAGTGTTCTGTGACCTTGGACAAGTCATTTGGGCCTTCATTTCCTCATTTGTAAAATGGGGATAATAATACTCACAATACTTACCTTACAGTTTTGTTCTCAGAAAAGTATCTTACAAATCTTAAAGCATTATATTAATGTAATATTATTATAAATTATTTGGAACAAATTGATTAAGAACTTTAGGAACAGGTTTTTCTATTTGTAAAAATGATAGTAATCTAGTCCAATATTCTGATTTTGTAGATGAGGAAACTAAGTCAACAAAGTTAAGTGGCTTTTCCAAGGTCCCATAAATACTAAGAATCAGGGGCTTCAGTTGAACCTAGTCCTTGTATATCCTAATATTTCACATGGAAAAAAAAAATATGGCTTTTAGGGGGAAAAGAAATTGTGCTGAGATAATCCAAAATATTGATTCATTCTGATTCTTTGGTACTTGTTTTAGTGCAACATTATATGATAAGAACCTAGAAATACTGTTTGTCACTTGCACTCTCTGAAGTTATACTCAGTAAAACTTGATGGTTTTTCACATCTACTTACTCAAATTATAGAGGCATCATCTTTGAGTTTTTCAATTGTATAGTACAACATAGATACATCATATGTTGAAATTTTGTAATTTATCCTGCTTTTGTTTTTCTCAGGATATTTTTTCCCAACAGCAAATAAGCAAAAAATGAGTCGCTGCCACATTATTATGGCATAGCATACTGCTTTCAGCCCTGTTTAGCACAGGTTCTCTCTGTCTCTCTCTCTGTCTCTGTCTCTCTGTCTCTGTCTTTGTCTCTATCTATCTATCTATCTATCTATCTATCTATCTATCTATCTATCTATCTATCTATCTCTCAAAGGCTTTCTATTGCATGAAATCAATTGTAAAGACCTTAATCTGGCATTACAATTATTTTCAAATTAGAGCCTCCATTGTATTTTGTATCCTATTTTTTGTATCCTCAAAAGCAAGGACCTCTTTCACCTTTCTTTGTATCTCCAAACGTTAGTATAGTGCTTGGCCAATAATAAGTGCTTAATAAATGCATAAGCTGACTGTTTCTATAATATGTCTTCAATATATTTTTTCCCACCTTACCTCCCATTACTCACCTAAATGTACCCTCTATTCCAATAAAACCATACTATCTGACATTCCCCATATATGCCCAGTGATTTTTGTCTCTGAAGTTTCAAAGACAGCTTTCAAGTCAAGGGAATTAATGGCTAATGGTAGAATTTGGGGAGTTGAATAGGAAGGTGAGAGCAGGAGATTCCTGAAGCTTTCAAAAAAACACTAAAGCCACACCAAATAGATGACAGCCTACTACATTCATGCATAAAACTGCCTACAGGTTCCATGGTACAGCATCCTAATGAATAAAAAGATTTAATTAATCTCTCTAAGGTCTTTATTGTCTAGGAGTTTATCAGGCACTGGGGAGAATAAAGTTTGTAACCTTATAGTGACACGGATAAAATAAGCTGTAATATCAGGTTAGTCTTTCTTTCGTTCAACAAATATTTATTATAGAAAGCATTTTCTTTTATAGATACCTGTGCTGCATCCTATATGGGGACACTGTTTGGAAAATTAAACCATATGCGTACACCTATATGCCAATGCTTTGAGTTCTTTGGAGTCAAAGAACTATATAAATCTAAAACAGTATTATTCTCATTGAAAAAATAATAAAAATCCGTTCCAGAACATTACTTAGCATTTTTACAGGCAAGCCTTCAGAGAGATTATGGACAATATCTTATTATGAAATAATTCCCTCCCAAACCATGACTAAGGCTCATTGTTGAAACTAAGGGTAAGTCAGCCTACAAGGCAAACTGTATGGAATGTAAAACTTAGAGGGAGCTGTGCTGTCAGATAGCAACATTAGATTCACTAAATGACCTTGGGCATATGGCTTAACCTTTCCTACTGCTGTGACAAAATCACATTTGTTGCATGTGTAAATCAAGGATTTCGGTCTCTGGTGTCTTTCCCCTTTAAACTTTGAGGCCTTTGAGAAAAGGGAAACATTCTTCTCTGAGTCCTTTTTTCACCCTGATGTTTTGTGCATTGCTGGAGAAATTTACCAGGCAGTGTTTCATTGGAAAGTACTGAGTCTGTGAAAGAAAGATGCTAGAGTGAAACTAGACCATCTTTCAAGTCATTTATCAAAGTGTTCACATTTCCCATTTCAAGGCAGGTGAAACAATAATAAATACTGAGAAAGGAGAGCTGAAAAACGGAGGGGGAAAAGAACGCAGATGTGTGGGTTCTTGCCAGCTTTTAATACCACATAGAGGGTTGTGGAAAGTTTGTAAATCACACTTTTTAAAATGTGATGTATATTCTGAGTCTGATGTGGCATTTCCTTCATATTTCCAGGAAAAGCCTTGCAATTTTCTACTTTCAGATTCTGTCAAAACAGAACAATGGTACTAGAGAAAGATCCTATGAGATCAGTGAGGTATGCTTTAGAGAAGACTTCAGGGTTTTACCATTTTCCTTTTAGGTCACCGTTTAGAGAAGGAATGGAGACAAAGATACAACCATTCAGAGATCAAATCTGGGAGGCAGAAGGGAACAACATAGTAGAGGAGTGAAGATCTGAAATATGAAATTAAAAAATCTGGTTTGGAATCCTAGCTGTGACTGCTCATGTAATTTGGAGAAAGTTATTGCGCTCAATTTTCTCATCTATAAAATGAGGAGGGGGTTGGACCAGATGATCTCTGCTGTTTTTCTATGATGTCTTTGGGAATCTCAATTCTTAGGGAAGACTCTGCCAAGGCAAAAATTAGCTTCAGATTCACTAAGTGACCTTGATAATGTGACAATCTCTTTTTCCTAGTTTACCCAGAGCACTTAGAGATCACCAAGTTGAACTGAAGCAGATATTTATAAAAAAAGGTCTGATGTTCCCAAAGGAAATAGACTAGATTCTCCATGAGTGTGTAGAACCTTTTTGGAGATGCCACAAGGGACCAGTTAATGCACGAAACTAGTAATTTACCTAATGGCACCTTTTAAAGTGTCTAATTCACACTTAAATATTTTATCTTCAGTAGAATAGTTTCACTATGATACTATATCATCATCAGAAAGCATTTATCACCTTCTCCTCATCTGTGACTCTAGACAAGGTGTTATAAAAAGCCCTGCTCAGTAGGGGGCTTCCAATCTAAGACAACGTTGAATCAGAAGGACCTACAGGTCATGGTCATTTATGTTCTCCTTTCTCAAGGTCAAGTTCAAATGCAACTACCTCAGTGAAATTCTCTTTTATTTCTGCAGCTAAAAGTGATATCTCCTTCTTCATAGTGCTTATAATACTTATAATACTCCTCCTTTTGCCTTATCACCTTCTACTTTGTGCCATGTTTATTTGGGTGTCTATCTTATCTTCTATATCATATTCAAGGTCCTTGAGCATAGGGACTCTCTACCTTTGGATCTTCAGAGTCTAACACTGCCCTTCACATAGTACTCAATAAATGTGTATTACACCAAAATGGTCTGAAATAAATATTAGACACATAAAAAGAAACAATCATTTCAGACTTAACTATGAAGTATTATTTGACAGAGCTCTCAAAGATTTGTATAGGTTCCTGCAATTATGGATTTCCCATTTCAGAAGCTTTCAAAAAGAGTTCTTTCTCTTTTTTTAACCATTTAAGAATGATCCTGTCTGAAAACAAGAAGGAGAGTCATGTGTCCTCTAGACTTTCCTTTTGGTCAGAAGATTCTATGATAAGAAAAGAGGGTCAGCAACTATATTAAGAAATCTGTCTGTCTATTCTGGTAATGGAAGAGGGGGATTTGGAAGAACATTGAATAAGTGTAGAGTAAGCATTATTGATATTTTAAAAGTGTTAGTGTCCCATGTAGCAAACAGAGGAGTGTTGGCATATGTATTAAAATCGCTGGCACCAGCAGGTTCAGAAATCTCTGTGCTAAGCGCTAATGCACTTTGAGAAAATCTGACATGCCACACCAAGGGAGTTTGGAGAAGGATAAACACATTCTTTTTAATTGCAACCCTGGGCCACTGAGTGGGTGAAAGAACCTATTAAAAGGGTCACTGAATGACTACCTACCTATCATCACAAACACAGAGTACCTTTTGCAGACTTTAGAAAAAGACTCAAATTCCAGGTATCAGATCTACATGGAATATAATAATTTTCAAATTCTACCACTTGTTAGGAAGAAGGGAAAGGGAGAGGAAGAATGGTGAAAAAATTATATCCACAAATGCACATATTTATGTTTTGTTATTCTGTCAACTCAAAAAGAAGTGTGTAGTACTAGACTATACTACATCTGATGGATAGCTATGGAGAATCTGTCTAGCTATCAGCCACCATGTCTTCCCAGTTATCAAAGAACCATTCAGAACATGCTAGGGGAGGAAATGGATGGAAAGCTGGATGGATAAATGGGTTTCCACTTTTCCTGTAAATATCCCAGGAAATATTCTAATCAGATATGAACAGTTACTTTTCAAGCCTTTCCAAAGGATTCTTTATTTTTTTATGGATTCATTATAATGATACCTTATTCTGAATCTCAATATTAGGTCTTAAGAATCCATGTTAATTACCAACATACTGACTTTCCCCCAA
This sequence comes from Gracilinanus agilis, assembly GCF_016433145.1. Taxonomy (NCBI): domain Eukaryota; kingdom Metazoa; phylum Chordata; class Mammalia; order Didelphimorphia; family Didelphidae; genus Gracilinanus; species Gracilinanus agilis. The sequence goes on from NC_058133.1 coordinate 123,170,683, forward strand.
CCATCCTTTTTCTTTCCTTAAAAGATGGTAAACCTCTCTACTTCCTAAACTTCAGGTTGATTCCTAGGCTTCACAACAAATCAAGTCCATGAGCATTTATTAAATACCTATTTTGTGTCAAGCACTAGACAAAAAGACTAAAGACTAGACAAACTTGTTAAGATCCTTTTGAAGTGTGAGAAGCTCATCACTGCCATTAGGTAAAATTAAACATCTGCAAAGTCCATGCCATTGTACTATGTGAATTTGTAGAGGCATAGGAGAAATGCTTCCTACCCAGCGTCAGGGAGTATAAAATAGAAATGATCCTCTGAAAGAGGTGTTAGGATCTTCAGAGGACATGGACCATATGTCTTCTCCCCAGTTCTCAACCTTCAATCTCACCCTCTCAAAGCGGCTAATATTGTATTCTGTGCAGATTGGGAACCAAATACACATTGTTGAATGACTAATGGACATTTATTTTTTTTATCCTCTTAGGTCCTCTTAGATAAATACCTCACTGTTAAGGTATATTCCCCTCCCAGGGAGAGAAAGAAGTAATAGGCAAAGACATGGTTTCTTCCAGCTGATAGATTATCTCCAACACTTTTCTCCCTTTGCCTCTAACCTCAAATTTCAAAGGAGCAAAAGGGAAAATATTAATAATTGGAGGCAGCCTAACCACCCAAGAGAAAATCACTGCTGAATTGACACCAGCTGTGCAAGCCTTTGAGACTCTAATAGTACTATGTTTGCTGAAAGGCAATAAAACACCAGAGAATGAGTCTGCTTTGACACTGAAATTTTACTATTAACTCCTCTGACTAAATGTAGACAGATACAAATAGGGAGAAGATCTCAAAACAAAATGGCTTCCTTTTAAAAACCAAACTCATTTTCAGCCAGGCAAAAATACAGTTTTTATTTACACACTTCAGCAAACTATCCTTTTTTTTCCCCTCCTCAGCTGCCAACCTAGGTGTTTGGCCAGCATCCACTGTAATCTGTTCTCCTTCATTATGTTAATCTGTGGGCGGAAAGATTTCTGTCATCTTCGAATCGCTTGTACAGCAATGGTAAACACCTTGGCCTGTCTGTAATTGGACAGGTGTCTGCATTGATGTCACCCAGCTTTTAATTCAATTAAAGAACTGGCTGCTCTGCTCTCATTACCCACTCATTTCCGCTGCACTTTTAGTCTGGCAGTGAAATTTGCACATAGCAATTGCCTACCCCAGAGTCCAATGTCAGCAGTCCCACAACAAAGATCATCCTTGATGTTCATGCATTATTTTTAAGGGACTCAAACAATCTAATAATGTTTCAAAGTCTTGCACACTACCTGAGGGCAACAGAGGATTTATCATTTTTTAGTGGGTATTTTTAAATTTTTCTTAAAATGTTACAATATTTAATCAGGGTATTTTTCCTACTGGCCAATAATTAGGACCAAGAAGAATAAACAGAGAGGCTGTTTCCATCTCCTGATCCCCAGGGCTTTCCTCCATCTCCAGAGAACTCATCAGAGTACAATGCGCTTATTTATTTCCTGGCACTTCATATTTGGATCAAGAAAGTGAGGGTGGGCAAGAGCAAGGCTTTTAATAAGAATGCCATCTGGTAAGGGACACAGCAGAGGCAGGGCAGCTACTGCTACCTGGAAGCAAAATGAGAGAACCCACTGTTGTCAAGGAATGAACCTCAAACAAACCAGCTAGGGAAGAGGTAGTAAGTGTCTCAGCTCAGGATTCTGCTGCAGTGCAGTGAATTCTTCCGCTTTTAAAAGGAACATGGAAGAAGGATAAGTTACCAGGCTGCAAACCTCCCTACCTGGTGGATGGATTACAGACAGTAAATCAATCCAACATACCGCACTTTCTGCCCACTTAAAGGAACCTCTGCAAATAAATTAAAGTTCTAACACAGACATTTTGACACAGTGACCCCATGAAACTGAATAATGACATTTGTTAAATATGGATGAAAATTTAACAGTCTAACAGTGATCTGGAAAGGCACCTATAATGTCTTTACTCTTTTGCACAAAGTAGCCTTCCATGCTATGGTTTCTTTTCTTTTCTCTTGAGACCAGGTCTCCTTCTTTGGTACAGATTGGTAATAAAGGAGTCTTTTACAGGCAAGATCCCCATTCAGATCACTGTGGAAGTCCTGATATACTCCATATCCAACCTTGGTCACCCTTCCTTAGGCAACCAGACACATCATCTCCTTTGACAGGGACTTGCTTTATTGGTGCATGACTTGGTATGAATACCTGATGGGTTTAGGGTTAAGCCCATTGCTGTACCAAATTCCCAAGCTCAAGCAATTTACCATCTTCAGCTTCCCCAGCAGTAAGAATTATATGGATGGCCACCATATTTAGCCTATGCTATTATTTCTTATATAAATATGCCACCATGGCATGCATAAACTGAAAAACATTTTTTAAAGATCTAAGAAAACCTTGGATTTTTGTACAAAACTGAAAAAAAATTAAGAAATTAAGATTTTGTATTAGAGGTCCTTTCTATCTTTCTATCCTTGATTCTATGTTATTCACCGATAAAATGAGACGAAAAAAGAGAATACTTCTGTGGGGTCCTCCACCTCAAAATGAATCAAAAAATGTTTATTAAGCATTTACTATGGGCCAGGCACTGTGCTAAATACTTATCTACAATCCTGTAGAAAATAACCTCCTCAAAAAGTTTCTTTTTTCAGATTTAGTGTGATATTTAGGTAACTAAAACCTAAACAATTTCTACTTAATTGTATATAGGGGATGATATTTATTAGAGGAGTCTAAACTCCACATTTGGCCAGTGACTACAATGTAGATTTTTCTTAATGTGAGATCTTTGATTGAATGTCTAAGTCAGTGCTGCTTCCATCATTCTAATGATGCTTTTGTAGGAGTCTGAAATCATACAATTATGCAAAAGTGCTAGATGGACAGATAAAAGTAGAACTTTCAAACCCAGAAAGCATACTCAGACTTTGCAGAGGAACTGAAGATTTCACCTGGGCTATTTTTCCAAGGTTAATTATTTTGTATTATCATGCACTAACTGTTATCCTTAATGAATATTTTCGTTATTTCTTTGAGTCTAACGACTTATAATTCTGTTTTGTCTATTGTCCATAATCATTTATAGTCAATTCTCAAATATCTTTGGCTAGGGAGACATGAAGTTATACAAATTGAATCTGATGAAAATCCTAACCTCTTTGTAAACATTGTTTTCTACCTCCATCATCACCAAACATTATATATAATTGCTAAAATTATCATTGAATTTATTTTTTGGAATTTCTTTCTAACTTTCTCTGAAGGTCCTAATAAAGAGGGGAAAGTCCAAGGAAAAAATAACCGGAATGGGAAAGGGAAATGAAAAGTTGCCCTCATAATCCACAACCTGGACACTATAGCTACTGAATAATGTTAGTTTCTTTTTTTAATGACTATATACCAAACTTAAATGCTACTGGAGTATAAGTTCCTTGAGGGCAGAAATGATGACATTAATCACTATATCCTTCATTGAATAGTCCTTGTAGTATGTTAGACATTTAATAAATATCTTTTGAATGAATGTTATTAAAATGAAAAACAATCACCATACATCATTTTTCTTTGGCTCAGATAAAGGAGTAAAAGGAGTGAAAAGTAAACTTCAAAATAATTTTCAAAAGGCTTCAATTTACCATTTAAAATTGACTGTTTCTGAAAAAAGCTCCCATGAGCTAGCTTTGCCCCCATATTCTTGAAAATACAGGACTGAGGAGGTAAATGAGGAAGTGGCTATGCATATTATATCCCTTTTCTGAACTTTATGCATGAAAAATTCCCAATAATTTAAAGCACTGACTGCAAAATTGGGCTTTTCTTTGATTTCACATTTTATACATAAGCTTTGATTTAGTTCCAAATATAAATATAAAATGCTTTTTAAAATTCATTTTGATGCAATCAGAAGTAGACATGCTAGAAAATCTTTTGGCAACTATTTCTTTTTCTTTACTAAAAGTGAGATAGATTACTTGAAAAGACTTTGTGTTCAAAATTATTTTGATAGCACTAAAAAGTATATCAATGGATGTCTGTAATTATTATAGTTGAGCAAAATCAATAAATTACAAATGGTGACCACCATGTTTTCAAACCATGATATGGTAAGTGAGCAAAAATATTACCTAACTTTTGTAGTGCTCATCCCAATTGAGTAAAATAAAATGCATGACCTATAGAAAATGCTATCTAAAGATTACATAATGCATAGAGAGCAGAATTCACATTATGTATTCAGGAGAGTTGGGATAAAGCTATTAACTCATCAACACTGCATTACCTAATGAAATTCTTTTACATTATCTAAGCTGGGGCATTACATCATTCCTATTTTTACTGTTTATGTCATAAGCCATATTTATGTTCTATAAAACTGTTTCAGACCAATTCTTTCCCAGATATATAGTTAGAAATAGTTTATAATAAAAGACAAATATATAAAAACTAATATATGATATACTGTAAAAACTGACGAAATTCTCTCAAAGGTTCTGCTGTATTCAACCTCTATCTTTTTATATGATACTTAACAGTTTCATATGCATCTGGTCTTTACCAACATAAAATAATTTTTGGACTTTTTTCAGAAAATTTTACATTTTAGAAAAGTCATATAATCACTATATTTTGTTGGTAGAGAAGTTTGTTGTTCAGTAGTTTCAGTCACATCCAACTCTCCATGACTCTATTTGGAGTTTTCTTGGCCAAGATACTAAATTGGTTTGCCTTTTTTCCTGCTCCAGTTTATTTTAGGCAGGAGGAAACTTGGGCAGAATTAGGTGATTGGACCAGGGTCATAGTCATTAAGTGGCCAAAGCCAGATTTGAACTCAGGATGACTCATCTTCCTGACACCAGGCCTGGCACTCTATCCACTGCACCCCTAGCTGCCTTTGATAGAGAAGTAGGAGACAAAAAATTATCTTAGAACAGAAAAGAGTACAGTCTCATATCATACTAGAAAGAGCAAGTTAATTCTCCTCCTTGGACCACAGTTTCTTACCAACACTAATGATCTGTGATTCTCTTTCTCTAAGTTAAGTAATATGAAAAGAAACATACAAATCTGGTTGAAAACCAGTTCCCCTAAGGTAATATTGATTTGTTACTTTGGCAATGATATCTTAAACTGGTAGGGCCCTTTTAACTTTTCATAACATTTTTGTATGAAATCATCTCGCTGGATTATGGTAGACCAGTTTGAAAATGATCTATGCATATACAAATGACTAAACAGATAGCAACACTGACCACCCCACACCTCAACATACCTTTAAAAACCCTTAGCAAAGACTTCCCCCTTGCAAATGTACCAATCAAAACCAAGCTGTCCTTTAAGTATAGTGTCACCAGGTGGCTGCCATGTCTTAAAAATTACATTGAGCCATTTTGGAGATTCTGAATGAGCTTTTTAGAGTTTCAGAGACCTTAAATTAGGCATCATAAAGTACCAGGGACTCAACCTCTAATTTCATACTGATGAGTTTTCTTCTCCTTATGTTGAATGTGTCATTCCTATCACCTCTTCTTCTTTCTGCTTAAGGGAATGTCATGCACATAACCTTAGTGATCACATTAAATACGCATTAAGAAAAAATATTCACATATACATACGTTCTCTCTTAAACCAATTTCCTTCTCTTTTATACAATCTATTTCATTGGGAAAACTTTCCCTTTTCTCCCAATCCCCCTTCTTTTTATCTCATTTGTGGGATGAAATAAAAAAGACATAATTATGACTGAGGAGCATAACAGTGCTAGTTCTGGTGACTCACCTGTATCAAGGAAGAGAAAAACCCATCAATATGAAATTAAATTAGGCATAATAAAGAACTAGTGACTCAACCTCTAAAGCCCTTGAAACTCTAGAAACCCCCTCCAGTATCTCCAAAATAGTTATATCTAGTTGTTGAATTTCAAACTGACTTTATTCAAGAACAAGAAATCAAGACTGATAAAAAATATTTCTCATTCAATATAACTGTCAACATCAAAACATGGTTTGTTCCTATTATTTTTCTTTGAAAATATACATTTTAGCTACTTGATAGGGCACATAAGTTGTTTTGTGTCACTTAATGTATTTCAATTTAATCTAATTTAAAATAATTTAAATAAATAAAAAAGTAAATAAAGGGTAAATAAACTAAAGAAATACTTAAACTAATACCTTTATCATCATATATGATATTTCTTCTATGTTGAGTCATTCTTATACCTGAACAAAGAAACTGGAGAGACCTTTAATATATTAAAGCTAGTGGCTTTCTGTATATTATTATTGTAACATCAGTTTTATATCAAAAAGAAATATCAAAGAATACCTAGGTCTATGCCTTCAGTTTTTACATAAGAGATTTAAAGTCCATAGACACTAAGTGACTTGTCCAAGGTGACATAGCTAATGAAAGATAACTCAGGACTATAAAATAAGTCTTGACTCCCAAACCATCTTTCTTACCATTGACTGAACAACTTGCTTAATAGCTGTAGAATACAGTTGGGAGATGATCCACTTGGTCAGTATGCTTATGGTGGCATGTCACTACATTGCACCAGCTGATATTTCCATGTGGCATTCTAAGGGAGCACCAATAAGGAGCTTCCATAAATACTGTGAAGAAGATCAAATCTGACAGCAGGAGCTAAGAATTAATGCATAGGCCAAGTAAGTCAACCACTGCATTTGGTCATTTCATTTGACAATATAGTTCATCAGGCAACATCTGACTTTTGTGTGGTTTTATTAGAGCTGTCAGACCTATAACCAAAAGATTCAAATCCTCCAGAATAAGATATTATTACTCAGCTCAGTGAAAAAGTGTTTTTATATTGATTCCCTTACTCTAAGCCACATGATTCAGATTCGACTCCTTGTATGTCACTTGCAGATAACAGAAAAAGGAAAAGAGTATTAGGCATTCTTAGCATGCCCTTATATGAAGGGGAAAGATTCTCTTCTTTATTCATAAAGTATCATTTTGCTATTCATTTTTTAAAGTGGGCATAAGCACATAACGTTTTTTACTAATGAATAATGGGGCCTAAGGATGGCAGAAAGACATTCATGATACCACAACCCTCCCTTTATGAGAAAAAATTGTATTTATTAAGATATTTTTCTATTGTTTACCACTACTAGAGGGAAGTTTATTAAATCCCATTACTGGGAGTTGGGGGCATTTTGACCACATGGGGGGAACTAAATAGATCAGCTGATTCAGTATGAGGTACAGCACACAAAGAAACTGTTAAGGACCTGAAACTTTTTCTGTTATTTTAAACTCCAAGATATTTTAGGAAGGAAGTGGGGGAAGTAAGGGAGAGAAGAAGGGAGGAGTTAAGGAAGAGGGGAGAAAAGGAAAGGAAGGAGAGAAGAGAGGGAAGGAAGGAAAGAGAAAGAAGAAAAGGAAAGGAGTAGAGAGAGGAAAGGGGGGGGAAGGTTTTCATTCCTCCATTAGGGAAAGCTGGCTAGGAAATAACATAAGTTTAAAAAGAGATAATGGGGGGTGGAGATGAGAGGTTGCAGGTTGGGATATGGGGAAAGAAAGGCAAAAGAAGGGAGAACAAAGGATTTGGATGATGAAAGTATTTTGGTGGAGAGTTGGGAGAAGTAGGCATAAATTTATCTTTTACTCACAATCATAAATGTGGTAGGTATTACAAATAGAATTCTCACTTAGCCAACCGGGACACTTTCAACTGTATCATACTGACAGCCTAGGACTCTAGCCACTTGCATTCTACCTTCACCTACTGTCTACCGAATCAGCTTCAAATTCCATCTCCTGACCCCAAACCATTATTTTTTTGCTTGAGTCTTCCTCACTGCTTCTGAGACACCCCAAACCTAGCTTCACTCAGTCCTTCTTTGAGGTTCAAACTATTCAAATTATCACCTAATCCAGATCCAAGTGGTAATTTTCTGTAGAACTCAAAAGCATTCTCCTTCCTTCCTCTAAGATTGTATCACCATCTTTCTCACCACTCCACTTTCTCTTGTAGAAGCTCTCAAAGATTATATGGTCATATTTGAAGTTCCTTGGGTTTTGAGAACTGTTAATTTTGTAATAATTGTACTTTTCCTCTGATACCCAGGATCTGGATTTTAGTCATGTAATTCCTGAATTCTTATGTTGGGGTTGTTGTTTTTGGTTTGCTTTGCTTTGTGGTTTGTTTTTCAGATGTTTAGATTATTTCTATTTTCACTTTGCTTTCTGGTTCTAATAGATCTGGGCAGCTTTTATTTATGTTTTGGTTTTTAAAAAATAAAACTTTTATTTTTGTTGTGGTTTTCAGAGAGCACAATGATTTATAAAATTATCTCACTTCAACCTGTTTTCTATGTCACTTGATATATCTTATATTTTCTTTCTTTTTTTAGTCTTTTGAGTTTCTTATGATATTTTTTGCTGTCTCATTGAGTGATCAGATTCTATATGGTCTATTGTGGTTTTTAGGGAATAAGTTAAATAAGTAACTTTTCTAGGTGATTCTTCTTGAAAATTGCTTCAAATGCTTTTATTTCATTTTAATAAAACTTTTCATTTTATTCTAACTATTCATATGGGTCTTGTGGAAAATCCATTTTTCCTTCTTTGAGGCGCTACTTACAATTGTTATAGAGTTAACCTTTACTCTTATGCGGGAATTTCTAGATCATTTATAAAGACTGATGTTTTCTTGGATTTACCCAGCTTTCCCAAGCACCGAAAGACTTTCTGGCCAGATTTGAAGACAGTTCTAGAGTGAAAAAAGTAACCTACTTTAGCTTTTCATTTGATTTCTGGATGGTCAGATGCAAATTTGAGGGTTTGCTTATTTTGTTTGGCTATAGTACCTTTTTAGAAGCTGGGCTGTCTCCATTTAGGCAGCATCTTGTTCAAAAGGCTCTCTCTATAATCTCTGAATTTCCAAATCCAGTTGTTTTTTTTTCTTTCTATCTTTATCTTTGTCGTCTCCTCTACAGTCTTTGAAAGTAGCATGCTCTTCTGGTGGATACTCTTTTTCATCATAGATTTTCATGAGTTTTCTCCTGGTTCTCCTCCTACTTGCCTGACTACTTTCTTTGTAACATCTTCAATAATATCATACCCACCAATCTTGAGCAATCCCCAAAGCTCTGTCCTGCGCCCTCCTTTCTCCCTTTAGATAATCTCCCTCCAATCAATTTTATCACATATGATGAATTCAATAATTTCTGAGAAAGAATCCTAGACTTATCTTGGTCCAATCTCTCTCTTAAGTTCTAGCATGGCATCACCAACTACCTTTTGGACATCTCAGACTATATATTCCTTAGGCACCTCAAAATATATGTAGAAAATAAAACATCATCTTTTACCTCTTTCCCCTGCTTTTCCTATTACTTGGGCTTGTAAATTCTATGTCATCCTAGAATCCCTACTCTCATTCTGGATATACAATTTTTTCTCAAGTCTTATGTTTTCTAACTTCATTTTATATGTGTGTGTGTGCATCCATTCATTTATTTGTTTGTTTATTTGTTTGTTTATTTATTTTATGCAACCCTTCTTTTCACTCCTATATAAGGCAGTTCTTCAGTTATCTAATATTTAAACCATAGTGAGTCCTTATTACAGGATCAAATATGAAATAGTGGGCTTAGAATTTAAAGTCCTTCACAACCTAAATCCTTTCTACTACTGCAGTCTTATATTTGACTTCTGAGCACTGACTGTACATTCCAGCTATATAATGGTGGTCTCTCACATATGATATTTCATTTCTGAACAATATGACTTTTTATTTCCATGTTTATCATGATATGAAAGAAGGCATACACTGCTAATGTCAGAAAAAACTCATGAACGAACAAATTGAAAAATGGTTTACTTCAATCTGCATTCAGACTCCATCAGTTAAAGAACTTTTAAAGAACTATGGTAATAGATAGCCTTTTTCATCATGTGTCCCTAGGAGTTGTCTTTGATTCTTACATTGATATAATAGGTGTCATTCACAGTTGATCATCAGATATTATTGCTATTGCTGTATACAACATTTTCCAGGTTCTGCTCGCTTCACTTTACATCATTACTTCATATGTCTTTCTAGATTTTTTTGTGATCATCTAGTTTGTCATTTCCTATGACACAATAGTATTTCATTTACCACCATTTATTCATCCATTCCTCAATTGATGGACAACCCTTCAGTTTCCAATTCTTTATGGCCACAAAAAACTGCTATAAATATTTTTGTACGAATAGATTCTTTCCCCTGACCTTTGATCTCATTGGGATTCAGATCAGTGGTGGTAATGCAATTTTCCTATATCCCCTCTAACATTTATCATTTTCCTTTTTTGTCATATTAGCTAGTCTGGTAGGTGTGAGTTGGTACCTCAGAGTTGTTTTAATTTGCATTTCCCTAATTAATCGTGATTTGGTACATTTTTCATATGGCTACAGATAATTTTAATTTCTTTGTCTGAGAACTGCCTGTTCATATTCTTTGAACATTTATCAATTGAGGGATGATTTGTATTCTTGTAAATTTGATTCAGTTCTCTATATATTTGAGAAATGAGGCCCTTGTCAAAGGCATGAATAATATGTTTTTGCCTTGTCTCTCTCATGCCTAAAATGTTCTCCTTTCTCACTTCTGTACCCTGGTTTCCTTCAAAATTTGATTGCAAAAAGTCTTCTCATTACCCTTCACCCCACTAGTGTCTTCTCTGAAATTACTTCCCATTTACATTGTGCATATGTAGTAGGTATAGAGCTGTTTTTTTTTGTCTCCTCCATTAGAAGGTGAGTTCCTTGAGATCACAAATGCCTTTCCTTTGTTTTCCCAGTACTCAGCACCATGTCTGGCACATAGTAAGCACTTAATAAACATCTATTAATTAACTGAAAATGCTTCTAGGCAAGGGAAATGACATGAAAAAAGTTTGAAAGAGAACATGCAAGTTATCTTTAGAAAAATTAATTTAGTTTGATTGGAATAGAAGGTAGTATCATTAAAGGGTTAGGAAGTTTATCAGAACTAGACTGGATAAGATCTTAAATTTTTTAAAAATGTGGGAATTTTCCTATAGTTAATGAGGAAATACAGAAAATTTTGGAGGATAAAAATATAAAAAACCAAATGCATTAAAAATATTAATCCTAAAAAGGTAGTAGATAGTTGAAAGGGAGAAGATAATTGGGAATGTGACAGTACTGAATATTATGTGGCTAATAATTAATTAGCAAAATATTTTAGCCAAAATACCTTGACTAGAATTGTAGCAATTAAATAACAAGGGCACATTGAGGAAAAATACTAAGATGAGATGGACAAAACTAAAAAAACACTAAGATTCTGTGTGAAGAGGGAAAATGTAACACCAGTGAGTACAAAGAGAGGGAACTGATATTAGACCACTCGGGCTCCTATCATGGCTCTGATTTTTACTTTCTGAGCTTGGATGAGATATTTTACCTTTTGGATCCTTAGCTTTATCAGCTATAAAATGAGAGGATTGAACCTCAATGTTTTTGATAACATCGAAGCCTAATTCTTACAACTACAACTATAACCTGAATCAAAGAAAACTATGATTCTGAGCCCCATTACCAATGATTAGGAAGTTAGAACATTTGATTTGGGAAGAAAGATCCAAATGTCGGTTTATGATACTGTAACCTCCAATCAACAATCCAATGGATTTGTGAACTCATTGTTGGTAATATGATCATATAGTGTATTTCTTCCATTCATGTCTACTTATCCTATGTAATCATTATCCAAATTCTTCCATAAGTATCCCTTGAATGGGGAGAACTGAAGGATCGCTCAATATGCCCAGACCCTTCCTTGAACTGTGTTGACATATTTATATGGGTATAACAGAGCAAGAAGTTTATATATCAGTTATGCCTCACTTCCATAACATGATTACTCCAACTGTTTTTTTGCTTACATACTTCTCTAGTGGGTCAGAAATATATTTTTCTATTACTTTTGCATCATCATTTGGGAAAGGTAGTAGTTATAGAAGCAGTAGAGTTCTTAGCCACTATTCACCACCACAGAATATTTGATGAGCAAGTGTTTGTTCAGATAGTCCATTATTACATCATACTGTCTCGTTTATTAGACAGGGAGCTCCTTAAAAACAGGAGCAATCTTTCACCTTTCTAGGTTTCCCAATGCTTAGCACAGTGTCTGGTATTTAATACATATTTATTGACTGAATGACTAGACTTCCCAACATCATGAAATATGATTTAGAAATAGAATGGAATTGAAATGCTTATTGTAATTCTTTCTCTGCAGAACTCTTAAGTACTAAACTTATATATACATTAATCTTTGTATTCCATTTCTGATCAGACATCAATTTCTTTCTAGTGCTTAAGCTACTCCTTAATAGTAAATTATATACTTAGGATGCTGTCCAAAAGTGGAAAACACTGCTTAAAGAGGTACTGAGTTCCCTTCTTTAGAAGTTCTCAGACACAGGCTAGAATTGTTAGGAATGCTATCATGGGAATTCTTTGGGTATATTTTTGTATTAGATGGTGTAAAAAGTCCTAATAACTCTAATTTGGGGGATATAAAGCCCATCTCATGCAGTCAGTTCAGTATTTGATAATGAGTCATTTAATTTTTGGTAGATAATCTGCAACTAGGTAATAAACTCCCTGAGGACAGAACCTCAATTCTAATGCTTCTGTATCCTGAACATATTTCCAAGTCTATAGCAATGGAGAATAATATGACGCTTCTAATTCAGTTTCAGCCATCATCTTGGAAAGCAGCTCTGGTAGAGATGCAGCTTAGCAAATATTCCTACAAGTGCCACAGCCAAAGCTCCCAAAGATCCAGAAAGGGAAGTCCTTGTCCGTAAAGTCTCTGGCTCTGTCAAATAACTCAGCGTCAGAAACTGATATGATTTTATTGTGGAACTGAGTTTAAACAAAAGGTATTACCATTACCATCTGCTTGGCCATTTTACCTTATTGACTCTGAGACCTTTTCACCTTACTTATGGCTGAAATCTTCCATTTTGTATTGTCTTCCTTCATAACAAAGAGAGCTCCTTGAGATTGTGTGCTATTTTCTTTTTTTCTTTCATTTTACTTTTTCTGTTTGTATCCCCAGTGCTTTGCATGCAGTAAATGCTTAATAAATGTTTCAGTAACTCATTCTCTTTGTATGTTTCTCCATCTTTTCATCCATCTTTTTAAACCCACAAGATTGGTGTGTTCTTAATAGGAAATGTAAAAGGTAAAAGTACTGACAAAGTCCTAGGTGGTCTGAAGCTAATACACCCTGCCCTCACCTTTTCAACACAGAAATGTTCCTCAGGGGGTTATATACTGAGAACTTGATTTCTACCCATTATTGAACTAGGATATTCTTGATTCAAAACTTTGGTCAACATTGAGTCACGCACACTTGATTGCTCTTCATTAATGGAGGAAGATGCCTTCAATTGAAAGTTGATTCTCATAATGCATAAGGTAATGGATAAAGATGCTTTGGAGAAGGAAAAGCTTAGAAAGAAAGAATATGACTAAAAATATGAAACCTAATTGGACCAGCATTCATACGCAAGGGCTTTGAGACCCAGGTTTTCTGTATTCTTCCTCTTGAATTTGCTTTCTTCCCTTCAGCTTAAATTAGAAAAAAAATCACCTTCTGGCTCTGTTTCATATTTCTTTTTTATTTCCATAGCTTCAGAAAAATAGTAGTGTTATTTCTGACATAGCTCTTTTCTGGAAGAGTGTAGTAGTAAGGATAGTGACACCTTCATTTTTCTTCAAGTAGAGGTGCATGAAAGGATACTTTAACTCTTTCTAGTTTGATGTTACCAACAGTCTTTTTCAATCCGTTCCTCTGTTTTTCCTGTACATTCAACAGGAAGTAAAAAATCTGTGTGGTCTGTGTCAAGGACACATATTATGATGATGAAAATAATGATAATGATGATAGCATTCATATAGCACTTTAAAATCTACAAAGCACTTTATAAACAATATACCTGGTCAGCAAATGCCATTACTATCCACATTTTGGAAATGAGAAAACATGCAAACAGAAGTTAAGTGATTTGTCCAGGGTCACACAATTAGTAAGTATCTGAAGCTGGATTGAAACTAATATCTTCCTAGCTTCAGTACTCTAGGTGTCAATTGCTTCAGGGTGTCAATTGTTAATTCGTTGTCATCTTCTTTTTAAATAACATTTGTGTGCTATTTGGGGATTATTATTAAGAATTCTTTTTTTTTATGAAGGAGGATTCATTGTAGATAAGTTTTAATGGATTTGATAGTTCTCATTAAGTATTTCTTTCCCAAGAAAAACTGTAGCTTTATATTATGCCATATTTATATAGATATATTGTACCTTTATATCAGTTTCCAATTTCTGTTATATTCAAATACCAGGAAATCTCTAAAACATGGCTCCCCAAAACAAATTTAGGGAACAAGTTGGCTAAACAATACCTATAGGCCAAGAATCCTAGGACCACATTCACCGATAAAATGAAATCGTCTGTCACTTGCTAGGTTATTCCTGAAAATCCATCTCAAGGACTTTGTGCTAAAATATGAATCTTCCTAGGAAGGATAATATGTTAGTGACTATCAATAATTTTAACAATAAGAATTAAGAAACTAAATAAATTTTGGTATAGGTTAATTTGGATTAAGAAAAGAGAATATGAAAGCACTTTGATGAGAAAAGAGGATTTGAAAGAACTGAGAGAACATCATAGAAGAAAGAAAAGAATGAATAACAAGGAGTTTCAGGTGTCAGAGAAAATCTTCAAACTTATAATTCTGCCTAGGGTTTATTGTCCTTAACATCTTGATTCACTGTTAGGCTCTGCCCAGAGGGAAGAAAGGCTCTGTGGAATAAAGATCTAGGCAGTGCCTAAGTTTTATTCTAATATTCTGAGATATACCTAAGAAGTAGCATGTTTTCTTTCTCTAACCTTAAGTACAAATATTTTTCCCCTCATGAGAAATGAATCACTAGGGGATGTGAAGGATAAATGAAGGGTAAAATGAAGCTGAGGAAGAACTTTGGAAAGGGACCCACTAAAGGTTTAAAAAGAGGATTTTGAATCTAGATTTCCCAGAAAATGTTGAAATAACAAATAAAACATTAAATGAAACATTTGGTTAGATACGATTACTTTGAATTATAATGAGAAATTTTTCCTATAAAAACTCCTTCTGAGAATGTGTGTATATTTGCATATATAAATATATATGCATATATATATATATGTTGGTAGGGAATAGGGGAAATAATATTCCTTAACATTCAAGTAAAATCATATCTTTAAAAAAGTAACCTTATATTAGTTGAACAAAGGATAAAAAAGGTTTATTCACAATTTAGTGGGGAAAGATATTTAAAATCACTATCCCTAATGACTAAATGTTGTGGCAGTTGGACTAGAACAAGGAATTGACAACAATTCTGCTCAGCTTTCATAATCAAATGGATCTGTGATATTATCAAGGTAATATTTCTTCCAATGATCAAAATCACTACCCATATATGCTGGCCTGTCCTGGATGATGCCTGCCAATGACTTTCATATGTATACCACATAGTCAACAGAGGAATAGCCAAATGGGGACTATTCTGTTTTCTATATCACTTAGTCAACTGTATGATGGCAAAAGTGAGATCTCCCATGAAATATCAGTTAAAAGAACTTTGGTGTTCCCTACTAATTCCCTTATTGAAGATTCCATCAGTGCATTATAAAATCGCCATTAAAATGTTTATGTAGATGGGGAAATGGGCATAATTATTAATTTCTTACCTTTTATAAAATATTAATAGAGTTCAAAATTTTTTCAACACGATATTTTTTCATCCTTTAGAATTAAAAAAAAACAATCTATCTGGGTCAAAAGGTACACATAACTTTTATAATTCTTTGGATATGATTTCAGATTGTTCTCCAAAATGGCCAGATTAGTTCCCACTTACACCAACAGTGTATTAGTGTTCTTAATTCCTCACATGCCCTCTAACATTTGTCATTTTGTCCTTTCATCATGTTAGCCAATCTGTTAAGTGTGAAATGATATCTCAGAGTTGTTTTGATTTGCATTTCTCTAATCAATAATCATTTAAAGCATTTATTATATACTTTTATATATGTACATATATATTAGATTTCATTTAAATTGTCTATTCATTTCTTTTGAAGTTTATTTCCTAAATTGACTAGAGAAATAGGAAAAGACATACATGTTCCAAAATATTTATGGCAGCTCTTTTTGTGATGGCAAAGGACTGAGAACTGGAAACTGAAGGGATGTCCATCAATTGGGGAAAGGATAAACAAGTTGTGACTTAACATTGTAATGGAATACTATTGTTCTGTAAGAAACTATGAGCATGTTAATTTAGGAAAAAATGCAGAAAGATCTATATGAAATTATGAAGAATGAAACAAGCTGAACCAAGAGAACATTATGTACAGAAAAATATTGTTTGAAAAATGACTTCTGTGTGTCCACTTCCAGAGAAAGAAATGATAAATAGAAATAAGCAAGACATTGCTTTATATGTGTGTGTGTGTGTGTGTGTGTGTGTGTGTGTGTGTGTGTGTGTAATTGGTCAAATGATGACTTCTTTAGTGAGTGGGCATTATCTGAGTATTTTTTAAAAATCAATTAATAGACTTAAATTTTTTTAAATCTTATCTGAAGTTATCCAGGTGAGCAGTGATAAGGAACAGAACTATGGTGGCAGTTATATGAATGGAGAGAGGGGATGATATGAAACTTTGAAGGAGTAGAATCAATGACACTTGACAACTGTTTAGACATGGCAAGTGAGAGGTAGTGAGAAGTCTAGGATGACTCTTGGATTCTAAATAAGAATTCCTGGAAGGATAGTGATATAACAGTAAAAAGAATTCCATGGAATGACTTAAGGTACACTTTTATGACTTAGTCTACATTATTTCCCCTACTTTCTGAAGAAAACACATCAGATATATTGAGTTTAAATGTTTTAGTATTTATAATGTCAGACAGCAAATATTATTTTTGAATTATAAATTTGTATTAGAAACTTATTTGAATTAAAAATAAAATTTTCTTCTTTTGCTAACATTTAGCGTTTAAACTTCTTGAGAGTTATTCTGGGTCACTTGCTCAATTTTTTAAATCATATAATTTCATAGTGTATAAAATGATTTTTCAACTTGAGAATTGTACTTAAAATCATATTCTTGATTTTATACTTTTATCAAAAATAGACTTTAAGATATGTTTATTTAGTATTTATTTAATATGAGATATATTTTGCATGTATACAAATGTACACATATTAAAATATATTCAAAATATAAGACTATTTTTCTTGATTTTACATTTTTATGTTTAAAATATTAAAAAGGAAAAACGTGAAATATTTCATAAAATCATCTATGTTGAATACATAATCATTTATAATCAGATTCAAATTTCTTTTGTTTTTATTTTCCATATTTATTAGAAATTTGATATAAAGAGTTCTTTCTTTTTAAAATTTTTCCCCAATTACATGTAAAAAGCTTCAAACATATTTCAAAGAATATTGAAATTTCCCCTTCACTCCTAATTCCTTTAACCCCTTCCTCTTTAAAATGGTAAACAATCTAATGAAGATTTCATATGTGCAAACATGTAAAACATTTTCCCTTATTAATCCTTTTGTGGAACAAAACTCAAACAGAAAAAAAAATTTAAAAAGCAAAAAAAGTTTTCTTTGGTCTGGATTCAGACTCCATTTTTTTTCAGGAAGCAGATAGTATTTTTTTTTATCATGAGTCCTTTGGAAGAGTGTGGATTATTTTATTGCTGAAAATAGCTATTATTCATAGTTGTTTATTGTAATGTATTCTTGTAACTGTACAACATTATCCTGGTTGTGCTTATTTCACTCTGCTTTAGTTCATGTAATTTTTTCCAGGTTTTTCTGAGCAGTTTTCCTTGATGAGTCCTTGAAAGATATTGTCTAAGCTCTTTTATTTAATCATGGCTTTCAGGTAGTCCAATGATTCTTAAATTCTCTCTCTTGGATTCCAGGTCAGTTGTTTTTCTCATGAGATATTTCACATTTTCTTCCATTTTTTGCATTCTTTTAACTTTGATTGTTTTGTCATGTCTTATGGAATCATTAGCTTCCATTTTCCCAATTCTAATCTTTAGGCATGATTTTCTTGAGTGAACTTTTGTACCTTCTTTTCCATTTGGCCAATTCTCCTTTGTAAAGAGTACTTTTCCTCAGTGAATTTTAGTACCTCTTTTTCCAAATGGTCAAATCTGTCTTTCAAGAAGTTTTTCTCTTTGGTGTATTTCTTGTTATATTTTTCAATATGGTCAATTCTGCTTTAAAAAATTCTTTTCTTCTCTGGATTTCTGTGATTCTTTTACCAAATGGCCTATTCTACTTTTTAAGATATTAATTTCTTCAGAATTTTTGGGGTATCCTTTACCACACTGACTCTTTATTCATGGTTTTCCTGTGTCACCCTAATTTCTTTTCCAATTTTTTCTTCTACTTCTCTTATTTAATTTTAAAATACCTTTTGAACTTCTTCATTCATTTTTTTTGGACTTGAGAACAACTCATATTTTTCTTCAAGGTTTTAGATGTAGCAGTATTGACTCTGTTGTCCTCTTCTGAGTTTGAGTCTATCCTAACACCAAAATGACTTTCTATGTTGAGTGTCTTTTTTTGTTAATCACTCATTTTTTGTCTTTTTCTTCCCTTTAAGTTTAAAAAACTGTTAAAATTGAGCTTCATAACTGTGGTGAAAGGAACACTATTTCAAGCTTCAGGTCTTTTGTGCATCTGCCTTCAGAGCTGGCACTAGGGATGCATTTGCTTTCAGTTCTTTCAAAGTGGTATGATGTAAATAGAAGTATGTCTAATACTCTCCAGATCTGTGCTCTGGTCTGTGAGAAACCCCAAGTACTCTTTTCCCCCTTGGAACTGTGAGCACAGTTCCCTGCTCTCATGTGGCCATAAATGCTGATGTATGCTGGTACTCCTCCTCAACTGTGACTGTGACCCAGAACTATGACCTGATTCTATGTATGGGCAGTGAGACAAGAATCTTGCACTCAGAGCCAGCAAAGAGACCCCTGTAATCTCTTTCTGAGCAGATGTATGACTCCCCCTTACTATATGTGGCTGAGAGTTCCAAAAGCCTTGGCTTGCTTAAGTTTTGCCAATTGGGGCCACTCCTGTTGCACTGTACTCCATTTCTGCCTAGCAGCCCTACAACCCTCCTTCAGGATTTCTAAGTTATATTGGGCTGAAGTTACTTCATCTTATCTTTTTGTGTTTTATGCTACTTCAAAATTCAATTTGAGGCATTATATTATTGCTTTTCAGAGGGTAATTTCGTAGAATTCAGAAGGGTCCCTTACTCTGCCATTTTGGCTTTTTCCTTCAAGTTTCTTAAAGCTAGGGACTATATTTTGCATAAAATGATTTCTAGAATTTCACTTTGTATGTTTTAAGTTTTCTGTACTAGGACATGAATTTCTTCTATTTATATTAAAAGTGCCTAAAATGTCAGGATATTGTTAGTTTTGTTTAGTTGAAAATTCTGGGCTTGGAAGTAGAAAAAACAAGTTCAATTATATTTCCCATATTGACTACTAGCCCTGTCATATTGGGCAAACCACATAAATTCTCTGAGCCTCAGCTTTTCAATCTGCAGAATGGTGATGATTACACCTTTACTACTTGCTTTACAAGGTTGTTGCAAGGAAAATATTTCATAAACTAGTATAGGACCCTAGGGAATGTCATATAGAAATCAGCTAAGGGAACTGGAGAGTTTAGCCTGAAGAAAAGGCATAAAATGAATAGGATAGCTAAGAGCTAAAGGGTTAGCACTCATAATAATATATAGGAGTCTCAAATGGGTAAATTAGGTTTAATGCAAGGGGAATTTCTTAACAATTACTTATCTAAAAATTCAATGAACTATCTCTGGAGGTGATGGATTCCTCTCCTCCTTATTTAAGATTGAATGGCCACTTGTTTATGATGTAGAGGGGATTCTTGTTTAGAAACAGTAGAAGCAGGTGCATCTCCAGATTATGTGATTATCTTGGAAGCATTACAGAAATGCAAGTCTTTATAATATTATTAAACTATATGAAGAATATTATGGATATAAAAACTCTACCATTTCTACATGCCACACTATGCCTTTGGCAGAAGAACCAATCAGATGACTTGCTGCCAGTCAGACTCTTAATCCCCTAACAATCCCTGTATCTGAAACAACACAGTCCAACCAGAGATTTCATAATACAAAATCTTTACTGGGTTCAACTTGAGTTTTATCTAAAAAGTAATTTTAGAAGATGGGAAAAGGCTGCATATTTACAGAGTAATTAATGACAGTTTATAAACCACTTTCACTGCCCTATCAGATAGCATACCTAAATCTTTGGAAATGGAGAAAAAGTCATTGTTGTCCTGAAACAACCAAAGAATATTCAAAGAAAAGAAAATTCAAACTTTATCCCTGTTCTGAAATTATTTTCCTGAATAGACCATGATATTCCCCATATCAGGTAGTTGGTATTTATTTGTACAGATGAAGAAGCATCCTTGAAAGCACTTAAGAAAACATTTCCCAGCTTAATGAGAATTTTTATTCAAAAACAAACAAAAGCCAAAATCCTCTTTTCTTTAATCTACTCTATTAAGCAATGCGATTTACCTGTGAGAGCACTGGTGTTGACAAACTCAACACTGGCAGCAGGTACATGAGGACCATTCTTATCATATGCCTTCACAATGTACTTCTCAATTATACCTCTGACCCCAACAGGTTTATCCCAGGTCACTTCAATGCTGTAACCATTTATGCTGTGAGCTCTTGAGGGAGTTGGCACACTTTGTGGAGCTGTAGAAGGATAAAATCGAAAATAGAGAAAATGGCAGTTCTGAGAAGACTATTGCCCCTATTCTTCAACTTTTAATGATGGCAGTAAATCAGACTCAACCATTAGCATAAATACAATTTATTAGAGTTGTAACTTTTCAGCATTGATTTAATATGACTGCACATCTTGAGCCATTCAGTTCAAGCTATATTTCAAAACCATCAAAACTCTATCTACATAACATTCTTCCTTGTCTAGTCCAGGTTTTCCAAAAACATTGAATGTATCCAACATGTTTAAACATCACTCATAAAAAAGGAGGTGGATGGTAGGCAGCTAACAAGTTCAAGCAATATAATGATGTAACACTTTGAATCAAGATAATTAGACTGTTATTATACAGAGTAGTTTGACATTTTTATATCTTGAACACAAAATATCACAAATGTGATAATGTTCAAATGTCTGATTTCATTTTCTAACTACAATTTCTCCCCAAATTAACTTAAAAAAAGCAAAGCTCAAGCAGGTGAGATATAGGGGACACATTCAAAACTGCATATTTGGTTAGAAGAAAGATGAGCTTGTACAAAGTTGCTCACAGAATTTTGTTTCAAGTTATTTATTTTCTTTTTAAATGCAAAAAATGGAACTGGAGTGTTTAAAAGAAATCAAGTGCCATTGTCACATAGATACATAGTTCCCTAATTTTTTGAAAAATCTATACCTTTTATTCATTAGATTTTGCTTTAGCAAGTCAAGATTTGGCCAGCAATAACTTCATCACAGAAGACTGCACTAGGGACACCGAGAAAAAGCCCAAGGAACTCCATGGCAGAATGATGGATGATGGGCTTTTTAGAAATGTATGTGGACTCCTGGGCCCTGTAGATGGATGATCACTCCTGTTTTCCCATATCAAAAATCTTCTTTTTTTTTATTCTACTGTTTAGATGAGTAAAATAACAATTTGAGGAGTAAGGTGTATATGAGTGAGAGAAATGGGACTAGGGGAATAATTATCAGCAGTAGATTTAAAACATTATAGGTGTTTATAATAAATAGCTATAAGCTATGCAATCAAGTTGCAAGTTACAGACAACACTGTAGTAATATTGATTTTATTAGTTCTGAAATGCAGCACAGGGCAAGGTAAGGTACTGTCTAGCAGATGGTCTTCTCATAAGGGACATAGCAAAACTGACTCAAAAATAATTAAATAGTGCAATTATTCTTCAACCCTTGGGAACATGTAGCTGCTCAGTGCTGTGGTCAGATTGTAAATATAAATTTATGGCATAAACATATGTGGTCAGATCATTACTACAAACCCAGAGTTCTATTTGCTCACTTTCAAGATAGTTTTCAAAATGGGGGAAATGAAGCTATGTAAACAGTGTGGTTTCAAGGTACCTATTTACCTTGCTGAATTATGTTGTGAGCAGATTCTTTTTATTGTGCCTGCTACTAGTGAAGAAGAGTTTGAAATATGTGGGCAGAGCATATAAAAGTACGATTTGAACACAACGAATCAGAACTTAAGAACTGTCTAGGAAATGTTGCTAATACTTCCTAGTATTTCTTGTTTTAAAAATTAGGGGATTCGATCCTATTATTTCATAGGGTGACAGTTTGGGGACTGGAAGGGACCTTAGAACTGACTGATTCAGTAAGATCCTTGATATCTCTAAAGATGACAATATGAAATGGAGGGACATCTAGATAGAAAAGTGGATAAAGTGCAAGGTCTGGAGTCAGAAAGATCTCATGAGTTTGAATCTTGTCTTAAAATGGCATGAATTGTTATTGCCCTCATAAAATAGAAGTTCCATGAGTGTTGGAACAATTTGTCATTTTACCTTTGTAAAATTTTATTTTAAAATTTTGTTAAAAATTGCCTACAATGGTGCCTTACAAATATGTCATGCTTTTTTGGGTTGGATTACAGTTATTCAGATGATAGCATCTGATTTGCATGGCTCTTTCATGTTTTTATAGAGTGAATTTTAACCTGTCCAGAACACATCTTCCATCTAAAACATTCTCCAAAGAACTGTGGAAGTAGGAAAAAAGAAGAAAAACAACTTCTTGATCACATAGATCGATGGGAATATGACTGGGGGATGTAGACTCTAAGTGATTACCCTAATGCAAATATTAATAATATGGAAATAGGTCTTGATCAATGACACATGTAAAATCAAGTGGAATTGCTGGTTGGCTACAGGAGGTGGGTGGGAGGAGGGAAGGGAAAGAACATGAATCATGTAACCATGGAAAAATATTCTAAATTAATTAAACAAATAAAATTTTTCAAATTAAAACAAACACAAAAATAAAACATTCTTCAAAGGTAGCTAACTTCCTTCTGCAACCTTTTTTTGTAACCTAAACTCCTATTTTGGAGAAGCTAAGTAATGGTATGAGGTTGGGATGTTCCTGTAACTAGTGAATGCTTAAAGATTAAGAATTACACAAAAAAGGGAAAGACACACGAATTTTAGCATAAAATTGGACTTTTTAAAATTTAAACTCATCATAAAACTGTATGAATAATACTTTGTATTTCTAAGCAAATCTCTAAGTCTATAAGTTGCATAAAAGAGTGATGTCAACTTGCTCTGCAAAAGGGAATTTACTCATCTGGGAGTTTTCTTAAAAAAAGGAAATCACAAGTCTGATCTTTATCCCTATTTAACATATAATGGCATACCTTTGGCCTTTATTTGCCCATTTTGTACAATCCCAAGATCAGCACACATACCTAAATCTACAAAATAAATGCACAAGGAAAAAGAGGAAGATATTTGGAAAATATTGGAAAACTGAATTTACCTGTTCCTTTTGTGCGGCCACGGCTCCAAAGACTTTCTGCTGATCCTCCTTCATTTGAAGCCACCACTCTGTACAGATATTCTTAAGTGGAAACAATAAAGAGCAAGATAAGAAGTTATTCATGTAGACCTGACTCGGTGTGGAGGAGAGAAGGAGGTGAGCAAGAGACATGTAGCATTTAATTTAAGGAACCAACATGTTACCTGTAAATGGCTGTAGACCACTCTCATAAACACTTGGCTCTTTCCCCTGGTAAACTAGGATGGAGTCATTTCCCCTGCAGTTAACAGCCCTGTCAGTTGATAGGCATCCATCCAGATTGACTCTGACAGCACTGCTGGACACAGATGCCAAGTTAACGACAGCACCTCGTGTAAATTTAACATCCTTCATGCAACCACCGAAACCTAGCAAATAGTAAGGGATTCGTATCACATAAAGAGCTTGAGTTATTAATTAACAATCATTTTTGTTGTCCACAGCACTTTATTTTCTATGACAAAGAGATTTCTAAGATGCAAATATTAACTTTTAAGATGTGTTGGAGAAATCCTTCCTTTTATTCTTGATTTTATCAGGCAAAAAAATTGTTATATTTCTATCATATTGAATGAATAGATACTTATTCCTGCACATCTTCACTCCATGATGCTTTACTCTTTTCTTCTCTCACAAATAAGAGGCACAATGCCTTCACTTAATAAATGCCTGTTGAATGACTGTTCTCTAGACCCAGAGTAGAATTCTCTGTGCACACACATGCTTTAAGTGTCTGTGAAATCAAATTTAACTAAATGTGACTTTTTGAGGCAGAAAACTACTTACTTGTACCTTATCCATGGTTCCCTTCAACTACTGGGCACCTAAATATTGACTTTCCGGAAAAGAAGTAACAAATTAAATTCTATCCCCAGACACTATTTTAAATAAGAGACCCAAAAGAATAATTCATCTAATTCTAATATTTTAAAAACACTACTCATTTTTTAAAATAGGACACTTTAAATATTCCATGCAAAGAAGGAAGATTGGTCCTAAACTACATCCGAATTAATAAGTATAAAAGTTACTTAATAAGTGTTTTGGAGGCCCAGACTTTATCCTCACATGAATAATTAATCTGAGAGTCACTGTATCCCATTCTTTTCAATGAGGTATGTTCACATGTTTGGTTCTCATATTCTCGGACATACATAATGGCTCCCATAATGACTTGTAATCTTCCATTCAGGAGCAGGCTAAGGACGAAGATTCAGCTTTATCAGTAGTAATACCATGGCTTTTTACAAGAATGCATATTTTACAGAGTAGATTTCAAAATAAACATAATATAGGAAAGACTTATTAAGTTTTAACCCAGAATTTGGATGAGATGGGTTTAGATTATTCAATATTTTTGTTAAAGAACCATAGGGCATCTAGTCAGCCAGGGAATAGCAGTTGCTTTGAATTACATGCTATTTTGAGTAAACAGACATCAGCTCAATGAGGTTTGACATTATTCTGCTTGGGAAGAAATACTGAATTGTAACTAAAGAGGGCAAATACAACTGGGTTTTATAGGCCTCTTCAACACACAAACTATCTTTTAACAGAACACTCTGGAGTTTGAAAGAATAAAAACAGATGATTAGTAACTTCCATATTAAACTCTACCAGCTGAAAGTAGCAAAAGCAAATAATACAATGTTTAGCACTAAAATAAAAGTTATTTGTGACAGAGACCAGATTATTTTATTCAGCATTTATGTCACCTCAGTATTAGATAAGTCTCCTAACACTAAAATTATTTACCTAGTTTCCTTGTTAGTGTCTCCCACTGTTTAATTCTCTTTTTTTTAGCCTAGACTGATCAATACTAATAAACTAACCCGAAAATAAAAGCAAAACTTGAGGGCTCAACTTGAAGGAAACTTGAATCCCTTATTCTGGCATGGATTTAAGGATAACACTTGGATGAATTATTTTACTTCTACCATAATTTCCCTATCAACAAAAATAAAAATGGTAGAAGAGCCAAACATGAGTGTTGCAAAAAACAAAAAAACAAATAAAAATCCGTAGACGGATTCTTAGGCAAAGAATGACCTTCTAGTAGTTACAAATGGTACTGTTTTGATAGTATTGACTCATTTTTATCTTTTACCAATCCTCAGCATAGAAAATATCTAGGTTTTGAACAGCACACGGTATTAGGGTCCATGATGACATAGGTGCCAAACTAAAGTACCCTCACTGAGTGTGAAACTAAAGTTACTCCCAAATCTGAAACTACTGCAATAGCTGAAATTGCTGATTATGCTACACCCAATTCTGATGGTGACTTGAGGCATCAAAGTCCCTCACTCATTATATCTTTGTTGTGATTCTTGAATAGACATAGCTC
The DNA here is from genome assembly GCF_016433145.1 of Gracilinanus agilis. NCBI lineage: Eukaryota > Metazoa > Chordata > Mammalia > Didelphimorphia > Didelphidae > Gracilinanus > Gracilinanus agilis. The sequence goes on from NC_058133.1 coordinate 123,196,851, forward strand.
TTACCCAAAATAAGGATAGAAGAGAGCAAAAGGAGAGCACAGGATTACAGAACAATGCCATAAAATATATATTCTTAAGAAATTTTATTTTCGCATTTATTTTCTTAAATATGCAGTTTAAGATTTAGATAACAGTGGCATATTATGATTAAGCAAGACAGAGATAAGATGTGTTCTGATAGATCAGAGGCAGTAAGGAGTCACTGTGATTGGAGTATTGGACTTGAAATTGGGAACATCTAAGTTCAAATACAATCTCTGACACTTCCTAGCTTGGTGACTCTTATCATGTCACTTCTGTCAGCCTCAGTTTTCTTAACTATAGACGGGGATAATAATAGCACCTGGTTGTTGTGAAGATAAAATTAGATAATATTTATAAAATGCTTATATAGTTCTCTATATAACTATGAAGATCCCATCATATAGTAGGCACTTAACAAATTCTTGTCACCTTTTATATTTCAGGTTATGTCTCTTCCATTTTTATCCTGTTCTATATCTCTTTAAATATTATGTAAAAGATTACAATGCAAATTTTATTGGAACCAGTGCTTTCATGGGGGATCACTATACTTTTAGCCCATGAGTTTGGGGATATAGAGCAAGCTTCTATCATAACTTAGTTTCCATGTCTCCATATTTCGAGATCAAGAGGTACTTTCAGTCTAACAATAGGTTTTCACTTTTTGTTCTATAAGAAACTTAAGAACTTGGAGAAACATGTAGAATAAAATACTTTTAGTAAAATTACTTCTCAAGTGTCATTACTATGCTATGTCCCAATTATTTATTAATCCTATCCTGCTACCCTTTAAAAAGGCTAGTTAAATCTTGTCACATTTCGCCATTTTCTACTTAAAAACAAAGTGGGATTAGTGGAATTTTAACCATTCATAATAGGTAGATCTTAATTTTACTTGGAGTGACGTTTTTGTGGAACTAGATTTTGCTATGTGTCCAGTAGTTCTAATACATTTCACAGCTAAATAATAAACTCAGACTAATGTGGGGAGAAAAGCAGAATAAGCAAATTCATTAAGTGGGTCCTTCCTTCTGTTTTTACAGCAACTTTTGAAAGTGAAGGGTTTTTTTATTCATACTTTCTATTTCATAATTGACAACATATTTACATTTCTCAAGGATATTTGAATTTAAAAATTCAAGAGTAAGCTAACAACTTTATTTTCTCATATTTTTGATCAAACCAAAAGGACTTGATGACACAGATAAATATTAGTCCTGAAAAAGAGAAATGTAAACAGGGCAAACTGATGGATTTTTAACCATTTTATGGAAAAAATTGTTCCTACTTATAAAAATACAAATTTAATAAATGTCTGAATATAATCTATATAAAAAAACAAAAAGGAATATATACAAAGAAATATTAAAAATAGATATGAATAATGCTACATAGATGTTGAAGGCATTCAGTGCTAATAATGTCTGTGAATAAGTAGGTCTGCTAGCAGTATTGGGGGATATCAGGTACAGACCTTTAAGAAAATACTTTGGAATTCTTTTTAGTTCAGGTTTTTTATAAAGTCAAATGTGTTTTTAGCCTAGAGTCATGATAGAGTACCAACCTATCACAAATCCAGCAGGAAGACTGATCCTAAGGACTGACCACATTCAACCCCCATTCATTCTTGAATTTCCTTTAGTGAGTTTTACCTTGTTCTAAACTTAGCTCTTCATAGGTGTCCCGCAGAAATGGTGGAATTCCTCCAACATAGAATGGGGAATTCACCATCAGTGGCTGTGCACTGGATTCTGACACATGCTCCATCAGTTCATTCAGACTTGCTGATATTACTGAGCCTGCCTTTTTCACGGTTACTTTATTCCACTTTCCATCACAATAGGAGAGTCCCAACCATAGATCCACTTTTGTAAAAGTAATACTGGTTTTTAACAGGAAGCTCAGCAATCCACTCTTCAACTCTGTCTGTATTTCAAATTAAAAAAGAAAATAGGTGTATAAAAAGACTAGAAGATGACAGCATAGAAGGGAGCAAAAGGTCAATTTCAATAGAAGAGCAAGAAATTCCACTCAAAGTACTCCATAAAAACGTTCAAATTTATACTATGGAAGACCGAAATAGCATATAATAAAAAAATACATTGCCAGTTTATAATTGACATCAATAATGAAACAATAAGTCAAACAAATTCATACCCACTAATGATTAGAAAATGTGATATAGTATGAATTAGACTAAAACAAAGTATTTCTATTTTTCTCAGATCTTTTGCAACAGTTAGAAGATTAAAGTCTAACATAAGAGACATTGGGGGGGTAAGGACAGTTTGAACTATGGCTCTATTTCTATTTGAGTTTTTAGAAAATGAGAAAATAGTACTTCATATATCAATTTAATTTTGGGAAAGAATATGACAAGACAATAAGAAAATGAAATGTCAAAGTTGATTAGGCTTATTTTTATTGCTTATAGCAAACTCAATTTCAAATTTATAAGATATATTTTGATTCTATATTTCAGTTTTATTATTTCAAATATCTAAATAACATAATTGTTTCTCTATATACTTTTAGATTAATGTAGCATTTTCTAATACAAACTCACTTTACCCAAATTTTGTGTTAAAGGAAGGTCTCCATACATTTTTCTCCCAATTCCGTCATAATGGTATAGTTTACCATTCTCTTATTTTGATAGTAGACAAATTAGAGACTAAAATTTAAGAAAGGATTATTTCAAATGAAGAATATTAGATTAGCTGAGAGAGAAAACATTTCTGTATCCTTAGTAAAGCTTGGTGAAAAGCAGTGAAAAACGATTGAAAGTATATGGAAAATGGCTACTTAGAGGAAGTGAATATGGTCTTTATTTGACATTTTCTTTATTCTCTTGCAAAATGCCATATACATAGAAGGTCCTCAATAAATATGGGGGTGGGGGTGGTGTATAAAGAAGCAATGAATTTTGAATTATATAGGTTTGTATTTTGTCATATATTAATAATATATGCAAGTAGCTAGATGGCTTTGTGGATTAAGAGCTAGGTTTAGAGTCAGGGGATTCTGGGTTCAAATCTGGCCTCTGACACTTCCTAGCTCTGTGACCATGGGCAAGTCCTTAAACCCCATTGCCTAGCCTTTACTGCTCTTCTGCCTTGGAACCAATATACCATACTAATTCTAAGATGGGAGGTAACAGTATATATGTCAGATTTCTGAACCTGAGTTTTCAGTCACTTTTCTTTGGTTCTATGATAACTATGTGTTATTTGGGTTTTTCACCACCACTTTTTGAGAGCTAATGTTATCATGACACATTGTGGCCTAGTTATAATTTTTAAAGAAGAAAATCTCAAATACATCCAAAGAAATTAAAATGACTTTAGCATGAATTAGAGGGGAAATAATTTAATTTCCAATACTTCTGAAACCAAAAATTGGAATTTCCTGAACTTTTTGTGAAGAAAGTTTTGCCATTTTTATTGATTTTCAAGGTATTTGTCTTGGATTTAAAATGTAAAGAGGTACATTATCGAATATTTGCATAATAATAGTAATCTTGATAATAAAACAAATCACAACTTTAGTGATTTAAATTTGAAGAAATTGAAATTTCCCTGGAAAAGAATGACTGAAGTTATTACAATATTTTATATATATATACATATATGTATGTATATATATATGTTTTAAGTTACTTTTCTCTTAAAACATAGTGCAAGCCTATTAATATTAGTAAAAACATTTTAAAGTAAATATTCTTAAGATTAACATACAGCAAGAAAATCTGGTCCATCCTTATTGTACACAAATAAAAGTAATCCATTCATTTGGTCAGTTCTGAACTTAAAGGAAATTTCAAAATCCATTCCTCCTGGAAATACATATGGAGAGAGTTCCAAGAATCCTTTAAAAATAAGAGAATGAATGTCTTAGAAAAACTGAAAATAATTTAATCAGCACATTTGTATATTGTCTTACTCATTATAATGTGAACCCCCTGAGAATTTTTTATTCTTTTCCTTTTGGTCTTTTTTTGTATACACAGGGCTTAGCACATAATACCTGGCACAGAGGAGGAGCTTAATAAATGATTATTGACTATCTATTAACTAACATGACACTGGTGCTGATATCAGTGAATAAACAGATCACTTTTGAAAAATGCAGCTCAATGGGAAAATATCATTTGTAATTGAATAGAAAAGCAGAATAGATATATCTCTCACGAAGTTAACTTGGAGGTTTATTTCTAAATCATGACTAGCATCATATTCATTAATATTCTATATGATTTTTAAATATAGATTATTTTAATAGCTAAAAAGGAACTCAAAGAGTTGTTTTACTTAGAGAATATATTATTCTTTGGTATAGCCCAGTATGGCAAAAAACCCTTTAGAGATGGAGTATTGGGCCTCACCCCCAGACTGAGTGCTGTGCCCACCCCCCCACCCCCCCGGGAGACGGAGTGGCATGCTCCCCCCACCACCACGTGCTGGGTATGTCCCCACACACACACACACTCCTTCCTCACCCCACAGAGAAGAGGGAGGAAGCACTCCCTTTGGGGTGCTCGGCAGAGGGGCGGGTGAAGTAAGCAATGTTCTCTGGGAAAGTAGAGAGGAAGAGGGGAGTGGCCTGAGTGCTCTACTCTCCTCCAGCTCCTCTGCCTGTGAGCCGCCCACCTTCTCCACTGTGTGCTCCCATTGGCTGATAGGCAAAGGGGCGGAGCATGTGAAAAAATATCCTGGCATATGGAGAGGGGGAGGGGAACCTGGGGATATGGCGGGGAGGGTGGCTGAGTGCCCCATCGCCATCACTGGTATAGCTTGTTTAGTTATAGCATATAACAGTGAAGGCTGTTCATCTACAAAAACTTCCTGAAATAAAGATATCTATCTGACTCGTGAAAAAAATCAAGGACAGGTGGCTTCTATCAAGAGGGAGAAGTGCTCCATTCTCCACGTTCCTTTTCTCCCTTCTTGAAACTTCACTCTTACATCGCAACCTTCTTTACAGATTTTTAGGACTGCCATTGAGCCAATGGAATATGGAAGAACGGGAGATATTTTACTAGCACCACTATGTTAAATTCTTACATATGTATAATGTTCCTCTGACCCTTCCCACACAAGCCTTGGTGAGGTTCCCAAGCTAGTCCACATCAACCTGTCTAATCTATAAATATACCCGACATTGTACTATTAATTCATAGTTTAGCTACACTAAGCTACATAAGATTTTGTGTTTTGATCTAGGAACCTAATTGCTATCCAAAGCATTGTTTCTATAGGAAAAACGCGGTTTCAACTGGACTTTCTGAAGAAAAAAAAAAGTTCAGCTGCAGTTCAGGGATCCTCAACTCTTTTGCCTTTATGAGGTTTCTTAGAAAGTGAATGTATGTTATATTTTATACTAAGAAGTCAGGTTCTACCACCATGCTTCATCTTAGTGCTTAGCGTAATTCATCTGGATATAGAATATCATGTGGCTTTAAGGAACCTGAGGAGGGTTGAGTCAGAAATGTTAGTTTGCTCTATCTTTTCAGACTTTACCTGTTCCAAGAAAGTGTGCACCCTCTCTTAGTGCAGTTGGACAGCCCTCCCAGCTGCTATACACATTCATCTGTTCTTCAGCATTCTGCCATTCCAGAGGTTCCCAGACCTCAAAGGGATTGTGACTCTTCTTAAAAAACAAATCCCTGAGACATCCCACAAAACCTTTCTGGATTATCTCTGCAGGAGTTAACAAACAAATACTAATAGCATTTTTTTAGAGATAAACTACATGAAAATAATGTAATTTGCAAACAATGGATTATTTAAAAACATAACCAACTCTCATTTTTGACTGCCTAACTTTGATATAGCTCTAAACATATTTAATGAATGCATCATGTATAACATGCAATGGATTTATTTTATTCATGTTAAGTAGCAATGTCTATTGGCTTCCCATAAGCTATAATGAAATACATCAATAATGAAAGTGGCTAATGAGATAGACTGCCGTGGTCTACCAGCAGCCCCTAAAAGAAATAGCCTCTTTTCATTGAATTTGCATAAAGTAGTAAACTCTGAAAGTAGCTAAACAAAAAATTAAGATCTTGTTCCTCCAAAATTAAATAGTATGATCACTGTGCTCTAAAAACAAAAGTTAAAAGTTTTTTAAGTTTATAAAATAATCCAGAATAAATCATTTGAAAAAAAAATTTCAATCAAATCTAGAACTTTTGGTCTATTCACCAATCATGACTTTATCAGTCAAATAATGATATGATTTAATTTCATTTTTTTTCAAAGAATTATCATAAAGTCTAACATTTAACTGATCATTTCAATTCCTCTACTCCAGTGATGGCAAACCTTTTAGAGACTAAGTGTCCAAATTGCAACCCTCATACTACATGTGAGCCCCTGGCCTTACCCCAGAGAAGGGAAGGAGGAAGTGCTCCAATTGGGCTGCTGGGCAGAAAGGCAGGTGATGAGAGAAATGTCCTCAGGGGCGTGTGGAGAGTGGGAGGGGAGAAGCCTCTTCTGGCACCTATGCCATAGGTTTACCAACATGGCTCTAATCTATGGAAACTTGACGTTTATAATAAGGAGCTGATCTTGGAGTCAAGAGGACCTAGGTTCAAGTCAAACCTTTAATACATTCCAATTGAACAGACATGGTTAATTCATTTAACTTCTCAGAGCTGCTAGACTACTTTACAAGACTATAAAGTTAAAAAAGTATTAATCTGTATCAATAAAGAGAGTATTCTTCCCAGGAATTTACTATACTGATTAAATTAAAGGTCTAGATCACACCCTCCACGAAAAAAATTCTTTAGATTATCTTTTTTTTCTCTTTTTCAACAATAATTCTTAGAAAATAGTTTAAATAAATGTCCTGAGATGATTTGCAGCTGTCAGTAATCTAAGAGGTCATTGCTGAGCACAGATATAGAGGAAGGCTAATAACATCACATAATATTTTTATTTAGTCTTCAAAAACAGAAACAATTTAAATTGCTTCTATTTTCAATTTCTGTGATTACAAATAAAGTAAACTAGTACTCACCAAGATCTTTCCTGAGGATAGTAAAACCCCATGGCAGTCCTCCCACAAAAACTCCTGTGTTTTCCCCAATAATAGTACTGCCACTGCTTGCAGAAGAAGAGCCTTATTAAGAAGAAACAATCATCTATCACCAAAAAACTCATGAATAATCACCAATCTTTTATTTAATTTATCAAACAGTTATTAAGCATCTATAAAGGGAAAGACACTGTGCTAGGCACTGAGATGAAAATGAAAGTCCCTTCCCTCAAGTTGTTTACAATCTATTGAGTGATATAATATGTACAAAAATAAGTAACTACAAAAATATCTGCAAAGTTAAAAGGAAGTAATTTTTATCTAAACAAATTTACTGAATATCCATAGGGTCCATGGTGCTATATTAGCATGATGTGATTTTAAGAGTAGTTTTGGAACAGATGACAAGTTTAAATATGTTATTGGAGTTTTGCACAGATGAGATAATGGACTCTAAGTGCATGTTTCCAAACATATTACAGGAACATAGAAGGGACAATCTAAAAAGAAATGAGGATAGAAAAAAGGAAAATAAGAATGGCAGATAAAATGAACCAACAACATATCCATATGACCAGTAGAGGTTTTTTTTTGGAATGCTTACCTATGAACTGACCATCAACAGTGATCTGTCCCAAAGCTTGATGCCGAGTAGCTGTCACTTGATGCCACCTGCCATCATTATATTGTTTTCCATTATCATTAGTTGTAGTAACTACAACTGCAGATCCCTATAAAGTAGTCCAAAATTCTTTAATCACGATATCAAAGTATACGCCTCAAAAGACAAAGTAGAATGGAGAGAACGGAATCAAGTCTTTTGTAATGTACTTCTCTGAAGGAAAACAAACAAACTTCTCAATCTCTAGGTATGGGAAGAAATTCCCGTTAAAACTAAATTTCTCACAAGATTACCTGCATTATGTTTGCCTACTACAATCAGAAACTATAAGAAAATTATGTTTCCTATAAGAATTTTAGTTTCTTTTTTCTGTAGCAGTCAAAGTGAAAAATTACTTACCCAAACATTTCCATACTATAATGCAATTCAACTTCAGCTCTGCATGAGAATGACTCCTGCTAGATTATTTCCCCTCAACTTGATTTCTCTACTACTAAATAAAATTCCCCTTTTAACATCATTAACCAAATATAAGGGGAAAGAACAGAAAAACTGGTTTAAATTTAGGAGTGCTGGATACTTAAACATTTTGTAGTTCACAGCCTTATTCTCATTACATGATTATAATCATAATAAGAATGTTTTCTTTTGAAAAGACAAGTCCCTACAACAGCAGATATAAAGAACAAAAAAGAATAGGAAAATTTCACAAGAAAGATGAGAACAGAAATGCTTGATCTACTGGGACATACTTGAAAAAAAGAAAGCCACTTTTAGAAGACAGAATTAATAAAATTAAATCATAGCTGTTTCCCCCTTAATGCTGTCATTGTTTACTTCTTAGAGATGACAAATTCAAAAAGCAAAATTTAACATAAACTGAACATGAAATATATTGATTTCTCTTAATAAACCTGATTTTCTGTTAGGTGCTCTACCTCTGTCCAGTAGAGAATTAGAAAAGTATTTGCACAATTTGTTGAAACTACTCAGAATATTTTTAACAAACTCAAGTGACCTTAATACTAAATTTATGTTTGGTGAGAAGAAGGGAAAAAATCATAGTGTGGTCATGGCTAAAATTTTGATTAAGTCAAAAACTTAAATGTTACATTACTCAGAAAGGAATTGAGGTCCTGTTATTCAAAAATTCATTCACAGTTATTAGATAGCACACAAAAGGCTATACACATCAATGACTAAATTCACTTCTTCCACATGCTCTTTAATTGGCTCCTGTCAGTCCTCATATTATGCATGAGAACATATATGACATACAATATTTAATATTACAAAAAAGATGCTAATTTCCCATGAGTATAAGCTGGATGCTTCTCCCATTGACCATATAGCAACTTTTAAAGATGGCTAGAACAGATGATCCATCAGAAAGTCTACTTTCTGTCCCTTGGGTGTCCTATAGGTTGACTTTTCTTATATCGTTTTCCCCCTACATACGATCTTTTATTGTCTTCAATCCTATTTCAACGTTTTAATATTTTACAAACACACATTTCATTATCGTAGTTTAATAATTAAAACCAGAACTGGTGTCGTGCCCAATTAATGTGCCCTGGTAGCATGCCCATTAGTTTTTCCATTAGTGAATTCAACAATACTAATGGGATTACTAGCATGGGATGCTAATTGGGCGTGACATAAGAAACTGGCTTACTTCTTAGCATACCCTTGCTAATGATGAAATTAATGAGCATTTTATTAAATGCTGTCTCATCAAAGTGTACTTAGTTAGCGTTAAAATTGTTACAAACGATGCTGCATTCTAAAGATCAGGTGTCTGAGTAAGTGGTTCTTCATATTATGTTTGGCAACAATCTGAAGTATTAATAGTTCTTTACATCAGAAGCAACACTTATCTGGGGGGAAAAACATCCCTGCCATACCATATTACCTCTACTTGTAAAATTTTGTTTCTGTTTGGGGAAAACTTGGAGTATTACTTAAAGGTTCTTATTTTAAACTTTTCTGTTTAATTGAGATTGTGGAAATATTTCTGGGATAATTTTGGCCCCATTTTATATGTTAATACTCTTCCATTAGAAAAACATTTAACTCTCCATACAGTTAATATTTAGCTCTCACTTTTATAGTCTCTTACTAAGTGAAAACAAAACTTGATTTGATTTTCTTGATCAAGTTAATACTCTGAAAGTTTTCAGATGATAATCATGGGCCATTACCTAATCAATAAAATATCATTGAATCAAGTGTATCCAGAATGGAATTCTCCACAAAATTAATGAAAGAAAACATTAGAAATTATAATTTATTGATATGGACTCAAAATTAAAGATCTGAATAACAAAAAGCTAGGATGAAGATTTCCTTACTATTTCTTTTAGTACTAGTTTCAAGTTTGAAGTACCCAGGAAAGAGGTAAATTTAAAATTTTGTTCACTGATTTATTTTTGTATCACATTTAATCAAAAACATGTAATAATACTATTATAAGCCATTTAGGAAATATTAAGAGATCAAAATCAACTGGATCACACTGGAAAATGTTGTCTTGTTTTATTTTTATTTATTTAAGCCCTTACCTTCTACCTTAGAATTACACTATATATTGATTTCAAGGCAGAAGAATATTAAGGTCTAGGTAATGAGTTAAATGACTTACCCAGAGTCACACCACTAGAAAGTATATGAGGCCAGATGTGAACCTAATACCTCCTGTCCCTATGCCTCACTCTCGATATACTGAGCTAACTAGCTGTTCCCCACACTGAAAAATTTTAAAAATTAGAAAATCAAAAGAATAGAAGTTAGAGTCACAGTCAGCACTGGATGGAAACTGAGTGACAGACCATGATAGTTTAATAGCTACTGGAACAAGAGTCTCCTCCACCATATACCACTTGAAGACCTCTAATCAGAGAAAATCCAATAACTCTTGATATACTGCAATACCCTCAATGTACTTTAAAAATTATTTTTTTAAAACCTTCTTTTTTTAAATTGTCCTTCATTTCCACCAGGCTCCTTATATACTATGTTGCATTTTTGTATTCATCTAATCCTACTTCCTCTTGTTTCCTTTTCTGAACAAATCATTTTAAAATTTCAGGTAGTCATTGACTTCACTATATATCCTCATTTGTCTTTTGACAAATGAGACCTGCAAGTGTTAATGGTTAAATATACCTTGCAATTGACAATGGACTATAAACTCCTAGTAGACAAGGACTGTGTCTTTTTTTTAATTTTATATAACTTTTATATAAAGGCTCACAGAGTACTATGTCCTACAGATATTTGCTTCAGTTTATTTGTTAAACTAGTTCATGATGCTTCTTAATTAAGTTACTAAAAATCAATATATTCTGAGTCAATTATGTACAAACCACTATGTGGCAACTGGGAACCACAGTGGGTGAATAGAGTGCTAGGCCTGGAGTCAGTGAGATTTAAGTTTAAAACAAGCTTCAACACTTAATAGTTGTGAGATTCAGGAGATGACATTTAATCTGTCTGCCTCAGTTTCTTCAATTATAAAATAGGGATAGTACCTACCACTTACTGTGTTGTGGTGAGAACCAAAAGAGATAATATTTGTAAAGCACCCAGTAGAGTGCTTGACAAGAAGTAGGTACTTAATGCTTGTCTCTTCTTAATCTCTTTCTTAAAAATAAATAAATCCTTTATTTCAGAAAAAAAATAAAAGAAATAGTTGAATATGCATTAAGGAAAAAATACTTCTTAAAGATCACAACTGATTGGCTATATATCCATTGTCACTTTACAGATTTTAGCTATAAAATGTTTATTGGTGCCTGAATGCTGTTTATGCATAGATTTCAGGCACTAAGATCTAGGTGGACAAGTCAATTATTTTATACCAGAGAAGTCTGTGGAGTGATTAGTATTTCTGGCACTTGATAAGAGAAAAAGGGAGGGTAAAGGTATAAGTCTGAAAGCATCAGAGCTGAGAAAGGAGCCAAGAAAAGAAAACAAGATATGAGCTATGTTAAACTGAGGAAAATATAAGTGCCAGGATTATGTGAAGATCTGATCATCCTAAGGAAGAAGACAATTATCCCATGATGATGTAAATCTTAACATATATTCTTAGTGATTGGCATCTAAGACATACAAACCATATGTCTCCTCTTTGTTATTAAGGCTTTTTGTTTTCAAATCATATTCACTTAGAAATGTTTTACTACTTGCATATATACAGCCAACCTTTCCTTGTAATAAAGTTGTTTTTTTAATTAATGAAAATCAATCAAAATATTAACCAATTCTGAAAGCAGGTGCTACATTCCATACCCACCATCATCCACCTCTACATATGAAAAGAAACAAAGCTCATTTTCTCATCTATTCTTTCTACCAAGATTTTTCACTCTAATTATGCAAAATTATATTTTATGTTACAGTATTTCAATTCACATTTGAAAATTGTATATATTATTTCCCAGCTTTAATTACCATTATACATCCATTCATGTTTTCCCTTACTTCCCCAAATTCTTTAAATTAATTATTTCTTATACTGAAGAAATATTTCACTGTAATTATGTACCACAATTTGTTCAGCTATCACCTCATTGATGGGTACATACTTTCTAGCTCTTTGCTAGCAAAAGATGGTTATTAGTAATATGTTGGTACAAATGGGGATTTTCTGCCTTTGAATTTTGAGGTTCAAATTCCCAGCCATTAGATCAAAGGCATTCAACATAACTCCAAACTCTCTTCTAGATTGACTGAATTAATTTACAACTCCACCAACAATGTATTAGCATGCTATTTGATTGTTGCAGATAACTATTTTGTGTTCTAGGTGTTATTATATTATATGAGAAAGCTATTTTTGATTATAAACTATGAATTTCATAGGCAAAGTACATTATATATTATATTGAATTTAACTGTTTTAATGAAGTGAAAAGGAATCCTACTAAAATATTTTATGGTACAAACATGGTGTTGATACCTAAACCAGGGGAAGACAAAACAGAGAAAGAAACTAGAGACAATATCTCTAATATCTATCTATCCCTAAAAATGGGTAAACTCTTGAGAAAGTAGGTTGCACTAACTGCCTCCATTTCCTTTTCTCTAACTCTTCTAAACCTTCCCCAATCTGGTTATTGTTCTCATAATTTAACTGAAAGTACTCTATTCAGAGTTATTAATATTAATATTCTTTTAATAACCAGATATAAATTTTTCTCAATCCCCATTATTCCTAACTTCTCTGACCCCTTTGACACCATCAATAGGCCCTCTCTTCAATGTTCTCTTCTTTCTAGATTTTTCATGATATATTTCTCTTCTGATTCTCTTCTTACCTGTCTGGTCACTCCTCTGTCTTTTTTTGGTGGGCTTTATTAAGCTCAAGTCCACTAACACAGAGTGAATACCCAAAAGTTCTGGTCTGGGCTATCTCTTCTTTTCTCTAAAATAGTTATTATTTTTCTTTATAATCTTGTCAGATACCATAGCTCTTCACCTAATATCTTTTGTAGAACAGTGGTATCAAAATCAAATAGAAATGAACATCACTGTTCTCCCTTGGTTTCATAAAGGACCTATGATATGTCAGAGTCTTCTTCACTTGCCTGTGAATTGGATTCAAGTGGGGTAGACTTGCACAAAGTTTTCAGCCTCACTTTCTCTTTTAGGCATTGAAGTCAGTATGACTGGTAATAGTCCAGAATCTGTTGCCAAATATCCTCTACTTTCACAACATTTCTCCCTCTATTTCTCCCTCACATTACCCTAGTACAGACCCTCTCCAACTTTCACTTACATGATAGTAATCTCTTAATTAGCCTCCTTTTCTTAAATTTCTCCAATCCATCATACATTCAGCTGCCAAAGTGATTTTTCAAAAGCATACATCTGATCATGCCACTCACTGCCCTCACCATCCAGTCAGTACACTCCAGAGGCACCCTATTACCTCCAAACTCAGAGAAATTACTCTATTATACATTTAAAGCCCTTCACAACCTAGACTCTTCCTACATTTCCAGTTTTTTTACACTTTATTCTCTTCCACACACTCTATGACCTAGCTATGCTGGCTTCATTAGTGTTCTTTTCACATATGACTCCACTTTCTGACCGTACATTAGCAATTATTCTTCCCCATACCTAGAATATTCTTCTCCTCCCTCCAAACTCCAAGATTCAGTTCAAATAGTACTTGGTCTATCGAATGACTTTTTCTACTCCTTTCCTATACCCTACTATCAATGATGCTAGTACCTTCTATTAGTGTGCATTTCATATAGATAGATGATAAATAATAATAAAAATGGATAAAAGATTAATAGCTAGATTTAGATGTATGATATAGATACAGATGTTATAATATCTCTTTACATATTGTTTCCCCATTAGAATGTGAACTCCTAGAGAGAAGAGACTGTCTTCTTTACCTTTTCTTTGTATCTCCAGTCCTTAGTACAGTACCAGACATATAGTAAATATATATTTTTAATGCTTATTGGCTAAAAAATATCAATGTAAAACTTAAAAATATTAGCAAAGATGTTATGGCAATCTATAAAAAAGTTTATACATGATGACAAGATTGGACATATACCTATAAAACTGAGTTGGTTCAATATAAGAAAAACTGTAAACATAATAAACATTATTTCTAACAACAATGATAAAAGCTGCATATCAACTTTCAGAAAAAGTTCACAGAAAATATAATGCCTATTTCTGGTTTTAATGTTAAAAATCATAGAAATAAACGGAGCTTTTCTTAATATAATAAATAATATATCTTTTTTAAGCCATTCAAAGCAACTAAAACATCAATTAAATAAATTCTTATATGCAGTATTCTACTTCATCCCTTGGAGTCTCTTCAAAAGGAGAAATTGGAAGTATTTTAAGATAACTTATTCTGATCTTTCCCATTTTTTTAATCTCTTTGGGATACAGACCTAGTAGTAGTATTGCTAGATCAAAAGGAATGCATTATTTTATAACCCTTTGGGCATAATTCCAAATTGCCCTCCAAAATGGTTGAATCAATTCACAACTCTACCATTATGCTACATTTTTTTTAATTTTGAGCATTTTATATTTAACATTTTATCTCATATGATTACATCTACCCATTATTTGTATCAGAACTGACTTCTAATTCATGACTCTGAAAAATAGATGATCTGTCTACTAATTTTTTATAGTTTCATTTTTAATATTTAAGCTACATATGCATTTTGAACTCACCAAAATGAAGTAAAATTTTGATCTAAACCATAATTGCTGCCAAATATCTTTCAAGTTTTCCCAGCTTTTGGGAAATAAAATGTTCATCACTAAGTAATCAGTATTTTTTAAGTTTAACAAGCAAGGTATTATTTAGTTCAATATTTATGATTATCTTTATTTGGTCTGCCCATTTATGTATTGTATTTTTGAAAAAATACCAAATAGTTTTTTTTATAATTGTTGCCGTATAGTAAAATTTGAGATTGAGGGGTAGAATTCCTTCTTAATTCCTATTTTTTTCATTGTTTCACTGAAGATTCTAGACATTTTGCTCCTCTAGATACTGTTGGTTAATATTTTGCCTAAGTCTCTGAAGCATCCCCTTGGTAATATGACTGGCATATACTAAGTCTATGAATTAGTTTAGATTTATATCATATTGCAGTAGCCCAGCCAAGAATACTGATTTTTCTTCCAGATCACACAATTATACAGTATTTAAGAATTGAAAGAATTATCAACGGCCAAAAAAATCCCTATATATTATTCTTGAAAAATGGTCTTACAGTCACTACTTGAAGAGTTCCAAGGAGGAAGAAGACATGACACATCTCAGGTACACTATTACATTTTGGGACAGCTATAACTGTTAGTAATTCAGGCCTAAATGTTCTTTTTTACAACTTCTACTATTTCTTCTACATCTGGTGAAAAGCAGAAAGTGTCTAATCCCTTCTTCACATGAGAGTCTTTTAAATGCTTGAAAATGCAAAAAATATTACTCTTCAGTATTTTCTTCTCCAGGTTAAACATGTCCATATTTCTCAAATAATAATTAAATGACATAGATTTAAGGCCCTTTGATACCCTGGTTGATCTTTTCTGAAACCAATCTAGTTTTTTCAGTGTAATTAAATAATGGCACTTAGAACAAAAAATGAAAAATTCCATGTATTGTCTAATCTGGATTGATTAAGGAGATATTATCAGTTCTTTATTGGGAAGCTTTGCTTCTAAATGAATTGCAAGATCACATTAGTTTTGTTGAGCTCTGTCTTATACTTCTGGATCATGCTGAGCCAAAAACCCACAAAAATCCCCAAATTCTTTTCAGAAGAATTGTCAATTAGTCACATATAAGATTAGATCCTTAAAGTATGTCATTCTTGTCAATGGAAAAGAAATTTTCAAGGAGCCAAAATAGTGGAGTAGAAGCAAGAAGGAGAACCCAGATCTCTCTGAAAAACCCCTCCACCTGACATTAAAAATAAAATAAAATAAACTCTTCAAAATGAATACTAGAGTAGCAGCACCAACAAAGGGAGAGCATGAGGCAATTTTTCTGCAGAAGACAACTTGGAAGGTAGAGAAAAAAATCACTGGTTGAGAGGTGAAAGTAATCTGCAAAAAAGTTTTACAAATAGCACAGGTCAACAGTGAGTCACTTCTCTTTTCCACTGGTCAAGGTTCTGAACCTGGACTTATGCCAGCAATGAGACTCAAGATCCTGCTCAAGCCAACTGCAAAGCATCCTCATGCCTACCCCTAAACATTCTGAGCCCCATTAAAACCACAGGCAAGTGAAAAGCTGTGGAAAAGGCCCTTGGCAAGTTCAGGTGAATGACAGTACAATCCAACAACAAGGTAATGAACACTAGTACTGTTCCTGGTCTTGAAAACCCACAGCAGGCTATGAAGGAGACTGAATTATCAGTGGGATGTGGCTTCCAGAGCTCTCAGGCCACAGGTCATCATACTACCTTGGAGTGATTGAAACTTATAGACATCCAGAACTATATCTAAGGGTTTCAGTAAGAAAATATTAAAGTTTAAAAGCAGTCAGATGGCTCAGTGAATTGAAAGCCAGAATCAGAGATGGGCACTTCTGGGTTCAAATCTATTCTCAATATTTCCCAGCTATATGACCTTGAGCAAGTCTTTTAACCCCTATTGCCTAGCCCTTACTACTCTTCTATTTAGAACCAACATTTATTGAGACAATAGTATTGATTTTAAGATGGAAGGTAAGGGTTTTAAAAAAATAAAATATTAAAATTCAAGACTGTCCCTCTCTGCCCTACAAACAAAACCCACCTTTAAGCTAAAATCAACAGGCAAGAAAAAGGGTGAAAAGTGAGCAAACATCAAAATAAGAATAATAATAAAAGTAAAGCAAGGCAAAAACTCAGAAGGAAATAATGAAATCAAAGCAATTGCATGCAAAACATCAAAGAAAGATGGGAATTTGTGTCAGACAAAGAGCTCAAAAAATTTTAAAAATCAAATAAGATAGACAAAAGAAATGATAGGGGAAGTCAAAATGAGGGAAGAAGAAAACATCTTAAAAACAAAAATTGACCAAATTATATAGGAGGCACAAAAATGTACTGAATTGGCAAATGAGGTAGAAAAAATATAATGAAGAAAAGAACTCCTAAAAAAATAGAATTGGTCAAATGGAAAAGGAGATTCAAAAGCTCACAGGAGAAAACAATTTAATAAAAATTAGAATTGAGCAAGTGAAAGCCTATCACTTTCTGGGGCATCAAGAAATAATAAATTCAAAAGAATGGGGAAATTGGAAGAAAATGTGAAATATTGCATTGTAAAAGCAAGTGACCTGGAAAACAGATCCTGATGAGATAATTTAAGGATTATTGGACTACCTGAAAGCTTTGATCAAAAAAAGTTTAGACCACCACATTAAAAGAAATTATCAAATTAAAGTGCCCTGATATTCTTGAACCAGGGAGGTAAAATAAAAATGGAAAGAATCTACAGATCATCAAAGATATCCCCCAAAGAAAACTCCCAATGATAATATAATCAAGTTCTATTGCTGTCAGCTTGAGGAGAAAATATGGCAAACAGACGGAAACAATTCAAATATCATGGAGTCACAGGATTATACTGGAATCAGAGTGCTTGGAATATGATATTCCATAAAGCAAAGGGTAAATGTTCATGACCAAGAAACACCTACTCAGAAAAGATAATTATATCTTATGGGAGCATGGGGGCGGGGGGGGGGGGCAGAGAATGGACATGTAAGGAAATAGAGGACTTCCAAGCATGCTTTAAGAAAAGTCCAGACTTGACAGAAAATTTGATGTTCAAATACAGGACTTGAGAGAAGAAAAAACTTAAGAGATTCAATGAGGTCACACAATTTACATTATTATATTGGAAGATGATACTTGTCACTCAGGAATTTTAACATTATTAGAATAGTTAGAAAGAGTATACCTAGGCAGAAGGTGCAGGAATAAGCAGACTATTATGACATAATATTGGGGTGGGGGGGAAACAAGCTGTGAAAAAGAGAATTTCACTGAGAGAAGAGGGAGAGAAGTAGAGTGTACTAAGTTATTTCACTTGAAGAAGAATAAAAAAGCTATTAAAGTGGAGGGGAAGGTGAGGATGATGATGGACAATGCTTAAAATTCACTCATCAGAATTGGCTCAGACAGTGAATAACACATACTCAGCTGAGTAGATAAATCTAGTTTACTCTATAGGAAAATAGGAGGGGAATTAAAAAGGGGGACCTAATAGAAGGGAGAATGATTTGGGGAGGAAATGGCTAGAAGTAAATATTTGTGAGGAGGATCAGAAAAAAGGATAAAAAGCAAGAAGAGGAGGGGAAAATAAGATGGAGGGAAATATCCAATTAGTATAAGATGTAAAATGAATAATTCTAATTATATTAAATTTAAATGGTTTTGTACAAACAAAACAAATGCAGCCAAGATTAGAAGGGAAACAACTGGGAAAAATGTATACAAAAAATTTCTCTTATAAATGCCTCATTTCTCAAATATATAGAGAATTGAATGAAATTTATAAAACAAGTCATTCCCCAATTGAAAAATGGCCAAGGAAACAAACAGGCAATTTTCAGATATAGAAATAAGAATTATCTACAGTCATATGAAAAGATGTCCTAAATCACTATTGGTTAGAAATACGCAAATTAAAACAATCATCAGGGACCACTTTATACCTATCCAATACATTAATATGACAATAAAGGAAAATGATAAATGTGGGAGGATATGGGGCAAAATTGGAACACTAAAGCATTAGGGTTTTTTTTTAAATATTTTATTTTTTTAGAAAAATTTTCCATGGTTACATGATTCTTGTTTTTACTTTCCCCTTCATATCCCTTCAAGCCCTCCCCATTTTCAACATGCATTTCCACTGGTTTTAACATATGTGATCAATAAGGACTTATTTAAATATTATTGATAGTTGCATTGATATGGTCATGTAGTGTCTACATCCCCAACCATCAACCCATGTGTTCAAGTGCTTGTTTTTCTTCTGTGTTTCCACTCCTACAGTTCTTCCTCTGAATGTGGGTAGCATTCTTTTCCATAAATCCCTAAGAATTGTCCTGGGTCACTGCACTGTTCCCAGTACAGAAGTCCATTACATTTGATTTTACCACAGTGTATCAGTCTCTGTATACAATGTTCTTATGGCTCTGCTCCTTTCACTCTGCATCAATTCCTGGAGGTCTTTCCAGTTCGCTTGGAACTCCTCCAGTTTATTATTAGTTTGAGCACAATAATATTCCATCACAACATATACCACAATTTTTTTAGCCATTCCCCAACTGAAGGGCATCCCTTCGTTTTCCAGTTTTTTTTCCAGCACAAAAAAACGAGGTTACAAATATTTTCGTACAAGTCTGTTTATCTATGATCTCTCTGGGGTACAAACCCAACAATGGTATGGCTGGATGAAAGGGCAGCCATTCTTTTATAGCCCTTTGAGCATAGTTGCAAATTGCCAGCCAGAATGGTTGGATCAATTCACAACTCCACCAGCAATGTATCAATGTCCCAGTTTTGCCACATCCCCTCCAGCATTCATTACTCTCCCCTTCTATCATTTTAGCCAATCTGCTAGCTGTGAGGTGGTACCTCAGAGTTGTTTTGATTTGCATTTCTCTAATTATTAGATATTTAGAACACTTTCTCATGTGCTTATTGATAGTTTTGATTTCTTTATCTGAAAATTGCCTATTCATGTCCCTTACCCATTTATCAATTGGGGAATGGATTGATTTTTTATGCAATTGATTTACCTCCTCATATATTTGAGTAATTAAACCTATGTCAGAGTTTTTTGTTATTAAGATTTTTTCCCAGTTTGTTGTTTCCCTTCTGATTTTGGTTGCATTGTTTTTGTTTGTACAAAACATTTTTAATTTAATATAATCAAAACTATTTATTTTACATTTTATAATTTTTTCTAACTCTTGCTTGGTTTTAAATTTTTCCCTTTACCATAGATCTGACAGGTATACTATTCTATGTTCACCTAATTTTCTTATAGTTTCCTTCTTTATATTTAAGTCATTCACCCATTCTGAATTTATTTTGGTGTAGAGTGTGAGATGTTGATCTAAGCCTAATCTCTCCCATATTGTTTTCCAATTTTCCCAGAAGTTTTTGTCAAATAGTGGATTTTGGACCCCAAAATTGAGCTCTTTGGGCTTATCATACACTGTCTTGCTGGTATCACTTATCCCAATTCTATTCCACTGGTCCTCCCTTCTGTATCTTAGCCAGTACCATATCATTTTGATGACCGCTGCTTTATAGTATAGTTTAATATCTGGTACTGCTAGGTCACTTTCCTTCATTTTTTTTTCATTATTTCCCTTGATATTCTTGATCTCTTGTTCTTCCAAATGAACTTTGTTATAGGTTTTTCTAATTCAGTAAAAAAGTTTTTTGGTAGTTTGATAGGTATGGCACTAAATAGGTAAATTAATTTGTGTAGAATGGTCATTTTTATTATGTTAGCTCATCCTACCTATGAGCAATCAATGTTTATCCAATTGTTTAGATCTAGTTTTAATTGTTCGGAAAGTGTTTTGTAGTCATGTTCATATAAGTCCTGTGTTTGTTTTGGTAGATAGATTCCAAAGTATTTTATATTATCTAGGGTGATTTTAAATGGTGTTTCTCTTTCTATGTCTTGCTGCTGTGATGTGTTGGACATATGTAGAAATGCTGATGATTTCTGTGCATTTATTTTGTATTCTGCAACTTTGCTAAAGTTGTTGATTATTTCTACAAGCTTCTTACTTGATTCTCTAGGATTTTTTAAGTAGACCATCATATCATCTGCAAAGAGTGATAGCTGTAATGCAAGGTGGCTAACAGAAACTTTTTGCTTCTGTAATTTCTAATGGTCACAAAAAGTCAGTTAAACATCTTAGAATTTTCAGAAAATCAGTTAGAACTTAAAGCTATAAATAGAGGTGAAGTTCCAACTGAAGGGGCTTTTGCCTTTTGGCTTTCGCTGTGGCTGGAGGCTTTTGCTTTGGCCTTTCAGCTTGGCTTTGCTTCAGCCTTGGTCTGTGCTTATTTTGTCTTGGGAAATTTGGACCTATCTCATTTTTCTGGACATCTCCCTGATCTCCCAACTCCATCCCTTCCCTTCCCTCAATTTCCTTTGGGTCCTGGTGGAAGGGAGGGCTTGGTGATTAGACATTGTGGGTTTAGTTTCTATAGGCTGGTAGAGTATCCTTAAATAAGTCACCCCTAGTTTTAATGATTTGATAAAGACTTTACTTAAAAGGCAGTCAGATCTTCCTGACTGGGAGACCCAGACTCTCTGTCTAAACCTCCCCATAACCCATCCCCCACCATCACTCCTTTTCCTAGCAGCAATTAGAAAACCATGAACCCCTCTCCCCTTATGACTGACCCTGTTATTAATAAATCCCCTTGTTACCTATTCAGACCCTCTGGTGAATCATGGTGTCGAAAATTAAGACAAGGGCTCAAAGGGAAAGAATCATTTTCTTTTATTTCTTGAAAGAACTGGGGCATCCATCTTGGCAGGAAGCACCTACCTCAAGACTTCCTCCTGCCATCAGTTTGAATGGTAGTGAGGGGCCCTCTGGACTCCTCCCTCAAGAGACTAGAGAAACTAACAAAAGAAACCCTCCAGTCAAACCTAAACATTTCTTAACTGACCCTAATTTCCCCCTTGTATTCTCTGTCTCAAGCCTCTGGGAATAAATCTGTTTGAGCTTCCCTCTCCTATATCTCCCATTTCCTTTATCTCCTAAATACCTTCCAATACCTTCATTCCTCCTCCAATCACCTTATAATCACCTAATATCTCTTTTATCCTTCCTCACACCCAAATTGCATTTCATAGACCCGCTCAGATTTACTTTCCTTACTTTTTATAATATAGCTTAGTCTCCTCATTGCCCATTTTGATACCTATACCTTCAATTTCTTTTTTCTTCCCTAATGCTACTGCTAGTGTTTCTAGTACAATGTTAAATAATAAAGATGATAGTGGGCATCCTAGTTTCAGTCCTGATCTTACTGGGAAGGCTTCTAATTTATCCCCATTGCATATAATGCTTGTTAATGGTTTTAGATATATACTGTTTATAATTTTTAGGAAAAGTCCTTCTATTCCTATACTTTCTAGTGTTTTCAATAGGAATGGATGTTGTATTTTGTCAAAGGCTTTTTCAGCATCTATTAAGATAATTATGTGTTTTTTGTTGGTTTGCTTGTTGATATGGTCAATTATGTGGATGGTTTTCCTAATGTTGAACCATCCTTGCATTCCTGGTATAAATCACACCTGGTCATAATAAATAACCCTCGTGATCACTTGCTGGAGTCTTTTTGCTAGTATTCTGTTTAAGAATTTTGCTTCTATGTCCATTAAGGAGATTGGTCTGTAGTTTTCTTTCTCTGTTTTTGATCTACCTGGCTTTGGGATCTGTACCATATTTGTATCATAAAAGGAATTTGGTAGAACTCCTTCTTTGCATATTATGTCAAATAGTTTGTATAGTATTGGAATTAGTTGTTCTTTGAATGTTTGATAGAATTCACTTGTGAATCCATCAGGCCCTGGTGATTTTTTCTTAAGGAGTTCTTTGATGGCTTGTTCAATTCCTTTTTCTGATATGGAATTATTTAAGTATTATATTTCTTCTACTGTTAATCTAGGCAATTCATATTTTTGTAAATATTCATCCATCTCACCTAGATTGCTATATTTATTACCATATAATTGGGCAAAATAGTTTTTAATGATTGCCTTGATTTCCTCTTCATTAGATGTGAGGTCTCCCTTTTCATGATACTGATGATTTGGCTTTCTTCTTTCCTTTTTATAATTAGATTGACCATTACTTTGTCAAATTTGTTTGTTTTTTCAAAGTACAAGCTTCCAGTCTTATTTATTAATTCAATAGTTCTTTTACTTTCAGTTTTATTGATTTCCCTTTTAATTGTTGTAATCTCTAATTGAGTTTTTAGCTGGGGATTTTTAATTTGTTCCCTTTCTAGTTTTTTTAATTTTCATGCCTAGTTCATTGATCTTTGTCCACTTTAATTTTTTATTACATGTACTCAAGGATATAAATTTCTCCCTGAGTACTGCCTTGGTTGTATCCCACAGAGTTTGATAAGATGTCTCATTATTGTCATTCTCTTCAATGAAATTGTTGATTGTTTCTATGATTTCTTCTTTAACTAATTGGTTTTGGATAATCATATTTAATTTCCAATTAGGTTTTGGTTTGCCTGTTTATGTGCCCTTACTAAGTATTATTTTTATTGCATCATGATCTGAGAAGGTTGCATTTATAATTTCTGCTCTTTTGCATTTTTTTGCGATGTTTCCATGCCTTATTACATGGTTAATCTTTGTGAATGTACCATGTGCATCTGAAAAGAAGGTGTATTCCTTTTTGTCCCTATTTATTTCTCTCCACATATCTATTAAATCTAATTTTTTAGGATTTCATTCACCTCTCTTATCTCTTTCTTATTTATTTTTTGGTTTGATTTATCTAGATATGAAAGAGGAATATTTAGATCTCCCACTAGTATGGTTTTACTATCTATTTCCTTCTTGAGCTCAGCCAGTTTCTCCTTTAGGAATATGAATGCTATACCATTTGGTGCATACATATTGAGCAATGTTATTTCTTCATTGTCTATACTGTCTTTTATCAGGATGTAATTACCTTCCCTGTCTTTTTTAATCATATCTAATTTTACTTTGGCTTTGTCAGAAATCATGATCACCACTCCTGCCTTTTTTGTTCATTTGAAGCCCAAAAGATTTTGCTCCAGCCCTTGACCATAAACCTGTGTATGTCCACCCGCCTCATATGCATTTCTTGTAGACAACATATGGTAGGATTTTGGTTTCTAATCCACTCTGTTATTTGCTTCCTTTTTATGGGCAAGTTCATCCCATTCACATTCAGAGTTATAATTATCAGTTGTGTATTCCCTAACATTTTAGTATCCTCTCCTAGTTCTACTCCTTCTTCTCATGCTATTTCCTTTTAAACCAGTGGTTTGTTTTAGACCTGTCCCCCTTGTCCCCTCCCTTGATTTACTTCCCTTTCCACCCCCTCCCTTATTATTCCCCTCTTTTTATTTTTTAAGGCCTAATGAATTCCCTCCCCCCTCTCCTCCCCTCCTTTCTCTGACCTCCCCATTCCCCTGCTCCCCTTGGTTAATCCCTTCTGACATTCTCAGTAGGGTTATATAGAATTCTATAGCCCAATGGATATAGCCACTCTTCCCTCTCAGTGTTAATTACACTGAGAGTTAGGTTTAAATAGTACCTCTTAATGCTCTCTTCCTCTCCTTATAATAGTATTCATCCCCTCCCCTTCCTATGCTCTCTTTGTGTGGTATAGAATATCCTATTTTTCTTATTCATTCAAGTTTCTCTTGGTGTCATCTACTATTCACCCCCCTCGTTTTTCCCCACCCCGTCTCATCTTAGACCATTTAGTGCTCCAATCTCTCCCTAGAAGAATAATTCTTCTAATTACTATAATAATGAATAGTTTTTGAAAATTACATATAACATTTCTCCACATAGGAATACAAATAATTTAATGTTATTAAAGCCCTTAAAGAGGCAAATTTAA
The DNA here is from genome assembly GCF_016433145.1 of Gracilinanus agilis. Classification (NCBI taxonomy): domain Eukaryota; kingdom Metazoa; phylum Chordata; class Mammalia; order Didelphimorphia; family Didelphidae; genus Gracilinanus; species Gracilinanus agilis. The sequence goes on from NC_058133.1 coordinate 123,221,709, forward strand.
AAATAAGGGTTTTCTTTCTTTCCCTTCTGTTTCTTATTTACCTTTTCATGTTTCTCTTGATTTTTGTGGTTGAATATTAAACTTTCCATTTAGTCCTCGTCTTTTCTGTGCAAATATCTATCTTGTTGAATGCCCATACTTTCCCCCTGGAAGTATGTAGTCAGCTTTGATGGGTAGGTGATCCTTAGTTGTAGACCCAGTTCTCTTGCCTTTCTGAATATCATATTCCAAGCCTTGTGGTCTTGTAGTGTGGAGGCTGCCAGATCCTGTGTGATCCTGATTGGTGCTCCTTGATATCTGAATTGTCTCTTTCTGGCTTCTTCTAATATTTTTTTCTTTTACTTGGAAGCTCTTGAATTTGGCTACTACATTCCTGGGCGTTGTCTTTTCAGAGTTTAGTGTAGAGGGTGATCTATGGATCCTTTAAATGTCTATATTGCCCTCTTGTTGTAGAACTTCAAGGCAGTTTTGCTGAATAATTTCTTTTAGTATGGAGTCCAAATTTCTATTAATTTCTGCTTTTTCAGGAAGACCAAAGATTCTCAGATTGTCTCTTCTAGACCTGTTTTCTTGTTCTATTAACTTCTCATTGAGATATTTCATGTTTCCTTCTATTTTGTCAGTCTTTTGACTTTGCTTTATTAATTGTTGTTGTCTTGTGAGATCATTGGCTTCTAATTGCCCAATTCTAGCCTTTAGAGACTGGTTTTCAGCTAAAATCTTATGGTTTTCCTTTTCATTCTGGTCTACCTGGTTCTTCAAGGCTTCCAGCTGGTCATTTCTTGTCTTTAATTTGATTTGCTTATCAATTCATTTGATTTCTGAGTTTTTTTTCTTTGTCTTCTTCTTTATTTCTTGGGCTTTGCTTGGCATCATTGTGCTTTATCTACCATAAGTCTGAGTAAGGCAATCTGATTCTCTTTGTATGGAGTTAGGGAGCAGTTTTTGCCTGAGGCTACTTTGTGAGTCTCCTGGTTTCTCTGGGGACCCTCCTGGGGTCTCTGGTCTAGCTGTTTTCAGGGTCGAGCCCCTGTGGTTCTAGCTGGCTGCCCAGAGCCCGGAACTTGGCCCATGCTTGCTCAACCACCTGAGGTTTTCCCCCAGAGTCTGAGTGAGCTGGGCACTGCTGCTGCCTCTCTCAGCCCCACTCCTGTGTCCAAGGTCTGAATTTTCCAGCCACCTGGGGTTTCAGGTCTTGCTGCTCTCAGGGGCAAGCTCCTACTGGTGCCAGTTAGCTGCCAAGGAGCTAGATTTTGTGCCCCTGCTTTTTCTAACTCTGGTGTGCAACCTCTGCCTCTGGTACTGTGGGTGGGGTGGGGGAGGGGTGATCAGATCACGTTTTGATGGAAGCTATTTCCCCCCCTTATAGTGTGGAAGTGACCAAATCCCAGGTTCCTTTGATGCTGCGCCCTATTGTGGGGTCCCTTCTTTCATCTGGATTTTGTTTTCTTGTCCTTTGGAGGTATCCTATATCTGTTTGTAGGGAGAGAAAATCGCCCTGCCTCTACTCTGCTACCATCTTAACCTGGAACTCCACTAACACATTGTTGGTGGAGTTGTGAATTGAGCCAACGTTCAGGAGGACAATTTTGAACTGTGTCCAAAGGGCCATAAATTTGTACATATCATTTGATCCAGTAATATCACTACTAGGTCTACAAACTAGAGATATTTAAAAAATTACTTATTTGTGCAATATGTTTATAGCAACTCTTTTTGTGGTGACAAAGATCTAGAAATTGAGGAAATGCTCATCATTTGAAAAAAATGCTAAGCTTATTGTGGTATAAGATTGCGATGGAATAAAATTGTATTACAAGAAATGATGAGCATGGTGATCTAAAAAAACCTAGATAGACTTCAGTGAACTGATGCAGAGTGAAGTGAGAAGAACAAGAATATCCTACCCAATAACAGCAATATTGTACAATGATCAACTATGAAAGACTTAGCTAGTCTTAGCAATACACTGATCCAAAACAATTCTGAACATGACCAATATGGAATATTTGGAAATTTTATATACACATACATATGCATATACATATACACTTAAATGTGGGGAATAAGACAAAGATGTAAATTTTTTTCTAATTTAGAATAATAAACTTTGAGAAAGCAATAAAATTAGACTTTTTCTCTAAGAATGAGGATGTGTATATGCAAACATATCAAGGTATGTGTAAAATATATGTAAATTACATGTATAAATATATATGAATGATTAGCTTCCAAATGTTTCCTTTTTTCCCAAATCTTACCTTTTTTCTTAGAATTGATACTAAGTAACATTTCCGAGGCAGAAGAGTAGTAAAATCTAGAGAACTGGGGTTGAGTGGCTTGCACAGTCATACAGCTATAAATTATGTGAGGCCAAATTTACACACAGGAACTCTCATCACTAAGCCTGGCTCTCAATCCGCTTAGTCAACTTGTTGCCCATCTAAATGTTTTAAACAGAATATAGAGGTCTAGTGTATGTTTGAATAATAATTTCTCAAAATTTGACTAAGGATTTCATATATCAAATTGCATTAATAATGAAAAAGAATTTTAAAATTATTCTTTCTAGTTTTGGATTATCTGTTTAATAATATTAAGATACAGGTGGACTCTCTTTATGTTAGGCCCTCTTTGATCCTTTCTCTTTTTGATTTTGTTTTTTTAAGATGCCTCTTCCAGCCTCTTGATGGTATTGCACATATTAGATACAGGGTGTGGTAAATATAGAAAGATTAAGTGGTTTGTAAAAACTAAAATTATCTAAAGTTTCAGGTGAATTATGGCATCTTAATTTGATTCTCTTCTTATGGTTCTGTCGTAAATAGGATTAGATCCATAAAGTATGAGTTGATTTCATCAAATGAACTCTTTACTGGAAATCCAGATTCATGAGGTTATACTAAATTGTATCAAGTCTTTTCATTGGCAGATTTTAGCTGGATTACCTAAGAAATCTTTGCAAGTATTTTGGAACCAGAGAAGTAAACTTACTAGGAGACTGCTTCAGAATAGCCCTAAGAATAAGACCTATTGCAGAATGACCAAGTAAGATATTTCCCAGGAACTAGTCAACTGCATGGGATATCTGAGACTCAAGATGAAATGTGCTGATTAAATGATTATTGGGAGTGGATAACCAGGTTAAAAGGAGACTTGATGCTATTTAATATTAATGAACATTATTGTATTTCTTTGGCTTTTTGTTTCATGGTATTTATATTCACCTGGAAAAGAAGTAGAACCAAATCCTTTTTTATTTATTGTTTGGGATCAGTCATTCAACCTGGAATCTTTAGTCAACTAAAATTTTCTGTTTATGTTAACCTCATTTTATCAAAACTTTATTTATGGAATAATATTGTTTTCAATATTCCTCACTTGAAAGCCAAATAAAAGTATGAAGCTCTCAAAAATGTTCTAGTATGCTGTATAAAAGAGAATTTATCTGACACTGATTTTTTTAGTTACCTTGGCTATAAGTAAATCTCTCCTTTCAAAGTAGTACATGGTGAGCCTTACAAGGATTTTAACTTGTAATCTGACTGAGTCATTACTCTATTTTACTTCTCTCCTTTTGAAGAAATCTGACTAATTCAGAATCATTCTGAAGTAACATCATGTTTTAAACTTGCTTGTCTTTGTCTACATAATGCCAACGTACAAGACAGGGTAGTCCTGCAGGAGATGACTGTCCACATGCTCACTAATCATATCTCCTTAGTGCTAATCCCATCTCCTCATGAGGACATGGCAGCTAGCCTGCTATGCATGCAAGTTCATTTTCCACATCTTCTCTTTGAAATATGAATAAGTGAAGATTCTATTTCCTTTACATTGATGTTACTACTGTCTAGAAAATGCAGCACAGAGGTCAGCTCAAGTGGAAGCTAACCCACCCAATGCTTATTGCCTTAATATGCTGAATAAAATTCGTTCAAATTTTTCCCCTAAGTTTGCCTTATTAATTGGCGAAGCCCAAATGAAGATTTCTTTTAACAGTGCTATATGTACAAAAGTATTTATAGCTGCTCTTTCTATGGTTGCAATGAACTATAAACTAATCAAATAGGGAATTTTTGAACAAATATTCCTCATGAATGCAATGGAATACTATTGAGCTATAAGAAATGAAATAAGACACAGTTTCAAAGAAACCAGAAACCTGGGAAGATATGTAAGGACCAATGTAGAGTGAAATGAGAAAACTAAGAGAAAAAATCAGTACTATAACAGAGACATTATAAAAACAAAACATTTTGAAGTTCTTAAGAATTCTATCATCAAAATGATACATTTAATTGTAAAGTACCAGTGAGGAAAAATGCTAATAACATCCTGATGTAAAAGTAATGGCTTATATGCAGAATGATCCACACATTTTTAGACATGTCCAATATGTGAATTTGTTTTTCTTTGCTTTTTTTCTTTAGAGACAGTGGTGGTGGGAAGAAGAAGAAAAAACATGCTAAAATGAAAAAAAAACTAATTAAGATAAAAGTATCTGTGAAGCAGGAAGATAAAATATATGCCCACAATAATCAATAGATCCCTATATCAATAATGAAATCCAAGAAGAAAAAATAGAAAGATGAGTCCTAATCAAAGTAACCACAAAACACACAAAATATCAGGCACTCAATATGTGTAAGAAATTAAGATCTCTATAGATACAATTATAAAATGGCCCTCAAAAAATAATACTGGAAATGAAAACCATAAATGTTGGAGGGAATATGGGGGAAATGAGACACTAATACTCTGTTGGTGGAGTTTAAATTGATATAGACATACTGGAATACAATTTAGAACTATGCCCAAAGGGCTATAAAACTGTGCTTACTCTATGATTCAGCAATACTAATACTAGTTCCATATCCCAAAGAGATAAAAAATGGGGTATAGGGAAAGGACAAAATATTTGTAGCAGCTCTTTTTTGTGGTGGCAGATAATTGGAAATTGAGGGATTCTCCCTCAATTGGGGGAAGGTTGAACAAGTTGTGTTATATTATTTTAATGGAATACTATTGTGCTATAAGAAATGATAAGCAGGATGATTTCAGAATAAACCTGGAAAGACTTACATGAACTGATACAAAAAGAAATGAGCAGAACCAAGAAAATATTATACACAATAATGGAAATATTGTAGGATGAACAAGTATTAATGGCTTAGAAGGGGAGGGACCATGAAAATGGAATACTACATTTATCAAACTTTTTCAACATTTTTGTTAATTTTCCTTAACACTAATGCCTTCCCTCTCTAAGTATCTCCAATTAATCCTTCATTCATTTTTTGTAGTTGTATCCATTGTCTCCTCTGATTTGGATGTGAACTCTCTGATGGCAGATGGCAGGGACTATTTTTTGCTTTTCTTTGTAGCTCTACCATTTAGCACAGTATGCTAAAAAATACCTTCTGACTTGTTCATTTGACTTCCGTTTTAAAAAAAATCTTTTTATATGGAATTAGCATTGGGAAATATAGTTGATATAGAAACAAAAGGAATAAAAATGTATTTAAAAAATAAAGATCCCATTTTTGCCCTATATTTTATGTTTCTCTTATGTCATCAGATTAACATATGAAATGAAAAGATGTTCTTCATACAACAAAAGTCCTTGTCCTCCATTGATATCCATGTCAAGTGCAAAGAAAGAACATGTAATAATTTGAAAATAAGAGAATATAATAATATAAGTGAACCTTGTGAGTATAGCAGATATAGAAGGAAAGAAAAAAAGGCATAAAGGATGAATAGGCAAAGATAGCCTGCAAACACTATCAGTGGAGTGAATATTTATATTGATCAAATTCGTAGATTTTTGAAATCTTTTACACTCAATGATAATGGAAGCAAGTGACCATCAAGAGATCATGTTTTTTGAGCTTTTCTTTTTCAATACTATACTATTGATAGATTTATACACATCCACCTATATTCTCTTGCTTTGTTACCTGTTCAGTGGCACATATTTGTTTAATAGGAGCACAATGGTCACAGAGCAAATCAAAGCTCAAATGGACACCAAGTATACTACTGTGGTCTCCTGCACACTGAGTTCTAAACAACTGAGTTAATTGGCCACAGGTTTCATCAATCAGCATTTACTGAGTAATCATTGTGAATATTCACTGATAAGGAACTGGAGTGTTGAAAGTGAGATGAAGGCACAGTCTTTTCCTTCAGGGAACTTACAAAGAAAATGGCTTAAGTTATTTTTCTTCAGTTTTCATAGTCACTTACTTGGGGATCATAAAGAAAGTAAGGACGTCCACTCTTCAGCTGAAGTGCAAAATATTCTTCTTGATTGCCAGGTGATACAGCTAACACAATCAAACCATCAGGTTCCCTTGTTCGAAAGTTGACCTTGATACCTGGTGAGAAAATGCAATCAGAAAATCAGTCTTAGCTTTACTGCTGTCTCTTTCTGTTAAAGATGCATTTACTTCCATTATTATTTATGATGCATTGAGTACTGATAAGGAATCACATTCAGCAAAGTACTAGAATATCCCCTTTACCATTTTGCTTTGAACACATACCCATTATGAATTAGAACCTGCTCTTGAAACTCAAGCCCTTCTTTGCCAGACTATTCATCAATCAATACATAATGAGACACAGTACCTACTCTTCAAATTTACAAACCAGGGGAGACACATAAGAATGAAAAAAAAACATGATGTCAATGCCAAAGTAGAATCAAAATGTCAAAATGAAAAACTCATTATCATGTCATAAAAATGAAAGAATAAATTAATGTTTGTTTAAAACATAGAAACAAAGGACTCTTTTTACAAGGATACCATGATTCATGAAGGGTCAAAGTGTGCCTCCACTTTCCTATGTGTGTTATTTCCCTCATTAGACTGTGAGCTCCTCGATTACAGGGGCTATCTTTGCTTCTGTATTGGTTTCCTCAACACTTAAAATTGTGCTTGGCATATTTTAAGTGCTTATTATGTTTTATTCTATTCTTTTCATTCAACACATGAGTTGACAACTCCTGAAACACCTACAGGGAGATATATCAAATAAAACTGCCTGGAATTCTAACCCATCATAACCATCTCCTAATCTTTCCCATATTTCTAGCACACCATTACTGTTAAACTTTACATTGTTCAACAACAAGGTGATGATGCAACCAAGAAAGTTAATGTGGTCTTTAGCAGTATGAAGAAATTTACAATTTTCAAGATTAGAGAGGTATAAGTCTTACTTGTGCACTGCCTAGACAAATCATATTTAAATATAAAAGTAGCATTCAGTTTAGGGTACCAATTTTAGGAAGGTTATTGATGAGTCCAAAAGAATTTTATTAATATGATTAAAGGATTCTATGGTCAGGTGAATGAACTAAGGAAGTTTAATGTGCAAAATAAAATACTTGAGGTGTAAGGGTGGAGAAGAAGGATGTATTCTTAAAGAAAAGCCCTAAGTAAGGAGTAAAATTCAAGGAGATAAACAGGTTTATATAAACCTAACAATTATAGCTCTCTAGAAGTGGGAAGAGTTGCTTTGGGAGGTACTTTATTTCCCTTCATCAGAGGTCTCCAAACAAAGACCAAATAATCATTATGGTAATTCGGAAATTACCATAGGCAAAAATTATTCTTGTTCATATATAGGTTGGATGAACCAGGTTGTTCTTTAGGTGGCTTCCAACTTAAATTTTGTGATTCTTTAATTGCCAAATGGATGAGATAAACAATAAGTATATAACAAATTCAGGTAGAGAAATGAGGTCCCTTCCAACCTGAGGTATGTCCTCTGATCACATTGCTTTCCTATCTCAGTTATTTCATCATTATTTCAAATTGTTTCCTCTCTCTTTGATTTCTCAACCGATTCCCTGCCCCACACTCAAACAAATAACCTAAATTACTACTTCACTGAAAAGACTGAAATGCCTTCATATGAAATGCCTCAACTCCCCTTTTCCACATTTCAAAATTTCTCAATGTCTCCACCCATTTTTTTCTCCTTTCCCTACTGTGCCATAGGATGAGATGGTCTTAACTTTTTGCCAAGGCTAATCCTTCCTACCCATCCTCCACTTGATATATTTCCTCCAGAACTTTGATCATCAACTGTCTCCTCTCTTAAGAATCTTAAGCTATCCCCCTTTCAGCTGATTCAGTGGTGGCAGCCTGTACTCCTATAAATATGTCTAAGATATCAGTCCTTAAAAAAGCTTTCTCTCAATCTCACCACCCAATCAAGTTATTATCAGTTTGATTCAGACATCTATTGTATACCTTCTAAATACAAGGTGAGAAGCAGTAGAAGGCTCAGAGTCCAGAAGACGTAAGTTCAAGTGTCACTTCTCACAAGTACTATATGAACCTAATAAACATATTTAAATTTTTACTTCCCCAGGCTACTCTTTAAAACTATGCAGTTGCATAATTTTGCTAGTCCTTACTGGTAGAAAAAATTAGTTCCTTATATCAAAGAAATCACATATCTAGGCCAAAATTAAAAAAAAAAACAATACAAGGCACTCTGCTAAGTTCTAAAAATACAACAATGAAAAACAACACAGTCCCTGTCCTCAAAGAATTAATCTAATGGTAATGTAGAGATAAGATATGTATAAATATTAATGATAAAAGCTAAAGTAGAGTATGGTAAAAGCAGAAATCTAAAATGCTAGGGAAAAAATGAGATATCACATTTAGAAAAGAAATTCAGGAAAACTTCATGGAGGACTTGTAATAATAAACTTATTTTCTCACATTAAGATATTGGATGTTCCTGGACACAATCTTTTCCTTTTGCCAACCACTGATGAGTATGAACTTCATTAACTCAAATACTTTATCTGACTTCAGATTTTGGATTGCTCAGCACTAACAATGTAGGAATCAGCTCCAAAATCAAGGCTCTCAATCTTGTTTTTCAGTTACTTTAGACTTATATGATTCTTGTTAATTGGGGATTTTCACAGCAAACATGGTGAAATGGTTTGCCATTTCCTTTTCCAACTTATTTTACAGACGTGGAAACTGAGGCAGCATTTGAACTCAGGTATTCCTGACTCCAAGATTAGTGCTTTATCCACTGTATCACCTACCTCTCCTATGTGATCCTTTTATTCTGAAAACTCAATCTCCCAAATCAGCATCAAGTATAAAGCACTATAGATAATCATTCTAGACACACTCTCTTCCCTTTTCTTCCAAAACATGAACTCTAATTCCTGATTCTACTCTTATCTTTCCTTTTCTGTCTCCTTTACCAGTTCATCTTCTTGAATTTTAAGATTGGTGTTGCCCCACGCTCTGTTCTTGGTCTGTTATCTGATTGATGTTCTCTTCCTTGGCAAATTCATTTACTGCTGTGGCTTCAATTTTCATTTATTAAGGCCATATCTTCAGTCCTGAAATGTCTTATGAGCTTCATGTCTACATGCCAAATTGCATACAATAGGACATTTGCAAATGGATATCTCATTAACATCTCAAATTTAGTATGTCCCAAGCCAAACTGATTATCCTTTCCCCAAAATCTGTCCCTCCTTCTGACTACAAAGTAGCTTATTGTAAGGAAAAGAATATAAGACTTGGAGTTGCAAGAACTGGAGTTAAATCCTAAATCTGCCATTTATTAATTGAGTGATCTTGGAAAAACTGATTCACATCTTACTGCTTCAGTTTTTAGTTGTAAAATTAGAGAGTTAAGTGGATGGCCTATGAGATCTCTTCTAATTCTTAATCTATAATAAAATGACCATCCTCCACATTGCCATTCACCTAGTCAATCTATCTCATTCAAGGCTTTTTTTATTTTTTTTCTCCCTATGTCCTCTTCCACAGATGATCTGTTTTGATTTCCTACAGTTTCTCCCTCTTCAAAGTCTTGATTTATCCCTGCATCTGCATTCCCATTGCCATTACACTAATCTAGGCCTTTATTATCACCTGCCAGAATTATTGTAATAGCCTCTCAATAGTCCTTTCTACTTCTATTCTTCAAACTCTAATATACTCATCATGTTGTTCTTTCTTCATTCATAAATCTAATGTCAGGCCCCAACCCCAAAAAAGCCTTTAATTATCCTCCTTTGCTCAAAAAAATCAGATTATTTTATTAAATTATAGTATTATATGTTGAACCAACTAATTTTTCAATATATATATATATATATATATATA
>NC_058133.1:123241871-123281320 GCF_016433145.1 Gracilinanus agilis
ACAGAGACTGACATTCTGTGGTAAAATCGAATGTAATGGACCTCTGAACCAGCAGCAATACAATGACCCAGGACAATTCTGAGGGATTTATGGTAAAGATGCTACCCACATTCAGAGGAAGGACTGCAGGAGAGGAAACATATAAGAAAAACAACTGCTTGAACGCATGGGTTGGGGTGGACATGATTGGGGATGTGGACTTGAAACTACCACACCAATGCAACTACCAACAATTTGGAAATTGGTCTTGATCAAGGACACATGACAAAACTAGTGGAAATGCGCATGGGTAGACGGGGTGCGGGGGGGAGGGTTGAAGGGGAAAGGAGGAGCATGAATCATGTAACCATGTTAAAAATGAATATTAATAAATGTAAAAAAAAAGAAAAAGAAAAAAAGAAAAGAAAAGATAGCCAATAGTTAATATTCACTATCAACTATGCTTGAATAAACATGAATAGAGATCAAGTAACTCACACTTGCATGGTTCTATAAGGCTTACAAAACACTTTCTTTATTTAACCACTGTATTACTGATAAACAACTACCTGTCCTATTCATTGATGAGGGCCAAGGACCAACTGGTTTAGTCTTGCTTTGAGCATTTATAACCTCCCACATGCAACACCAGAGGATATCCCAGATAAAAGCAAAAGACTCTGATTCCCAGAGAAATGACTACCTATTCCACTCCCTATCTCAATCCTTTTTTGAGTGGAAGCAAAGTAAGTCCACAAGCATTCAAGTGAAAAATAAGTGCCAACCATTAGGCTAACTGCTGGAGATACAAAGAAAGGCAAAAAACCCAGAACAGTCTAATAGGGGAAACAACATGAAAACAATTATATAAACAAACAAGCTCACTATTCATTTATACCTTCCACTGCAGGAGATATAGTTCTCCTCAGACATGACCATCCTTGATGTATTAGTTCTGTCTAGATAAAGAGAAATGTGCACAGGTACTTCTGACAATATCACTCCATATACTCTTTTTTTTTTAAACCCTTAACTTCTGTGTATGGGCTCCTAGGTGGAAGAGTGGTAAGGGTGGGCAATGGGGGTGAAGTGACTTGTCCAGGGTCACACAACTGGGAAGTGTCTGAGGCCAGATTTGAACCTAGGACCTCCCGTCTCTAGGCCTGACTTTCAATCCACTGAGCTACCCAGCTGCCCCCGCCATATACTCTTATATATCATTTCTTCTCACTTTTGCTTACTGGTATCATCCAAAGTCACATCCACTATGGCTCAAAACTCTCCTTATCCAAAATCCCACTTCCTGGTCCAGTCTGCTCCCTTGATTTCTGAGTCTTTCCTATCTTTTCTGATCCTTCAATGCTTTGTCGTACCACCTTGATGTACATTTCCTAAATTTACTAGACGGTTAGGAAAATAATTCAGACGATGCAGCACTGGCCCTATAATCAAGAAAACCTAAGTTCAAATTTTGACGCAGACACTTACTAGCTTTGTGACCTTGGGCAAATAACAACTCCTCTTTGCCTTAGTTTTTTTTCATCTCTAAAATGGAGATAATAATGCCACCTAGCTCCCAAGTTGTTTTGAGGATAAAATTATATAACTATAAAGCACTTAGCACAGGGCCTGGAAAATAATAAGTGCTTTATAAGTGTTAGCTAATATTAATGATCATCAATATTATTATTTTTAACCACTATTTTCCTATTTTCTTCATCTGTAATCTATGGATAATACTACCATCTACCTTACAGAGCTGGTTTGAAAATAAGATAATATTTACAAAGTAGCTTGCAGGTCTCAAAGTCTTGTGCAAATGCTAGTTATTTATATTAGTATTATTATTATCATTATTAGCAGTTCTCCAAATCTAGCATTCCATTAATATATATTGGGTCTTTGCTCTACCCAAAGATGGCTCCCATTGTGGAATAATAGACTTGGAATCTGACTACTGCTTTGTTACTATGACAAGCAATTGGTAGGTCCCTATGAGGGTTGAATTGTGAAGTTTTTGAGAAAAAGGTGAAGGAAGGATATAATGTCCAGAACTTCCTGGTCTAGAACTTCAAGGCAGCTGACATATCCAGAACTTCTGAAGTTTTGTTTTATTTTTAATTTTTTTTCTGTAAGAGTATTCAGGTTTTATGAAGGGAAATGATGCATATTAGAAAAAAATAAATACTTTAGCAGAAGGCCTTCAATTATTTATAAATATAGACATCAATGATTAAGAAGGGACAGACAAAAACTTTCCAAAAGCATTGAATAAGTTAAAGTAGTTCCTGGGCCATATGATTTTTATTTTCTATCTTTTTTTCAATTCTACATAGAAACTATTTTTTGATGATTGTTTTCTGACATTTTGCTATCTCCCATCCCACTCCCTGAGGTGGTAAGTAGTCTGACGTAGGTTGTACTAGGATTTTCATACAATACATGTTTTGATAATCCCCAATATTCACATCACACATAAAAATTAAAAAACACACAGAGGAAATAAAGGGAAAGATGGCATGCACTGATCTGCAATCAGATTCCTGAAGTTCCTTTTTTGGTTGTGGATAGCATTTTTTAATCATGAGTCCCTTGGGAGCTTCTTTTGCTGATCATAGTTTAGTCCTTCATGGTTGAGCAATATACAATAATTCTGTTACTATATATACTGTTCTCTTGGTTCTGCTTACTTCACTTTGTGTCAAGTATTGTAAGTCCTTCCAGATTTTTCTAAACTCTTCCTGTTCATTATTTCTTATGACACAATAGTATTCCATCACAATCATATACCACAATTTGTTCAGCCATTCCTCAATTGATGGATACTTCCACAGTTTCCAGTTCTTTGCCATACCACAAAAAAGCTGTTAATAACCTTTTTGTACAAATATGTCTTTTTCCCCATCACTGATCTCTTTGTCAAACACACCCAACAGTGGTATTGCTGGGTCAAAGGATATGGATAATATTATGGCTCTTTGGATGAGGTTATATGCTTTTCACATGATAACCTATGAATATAGAAATTTCTTGAAACCAGATACTCAGGGGAGGCTTTCCAGTAGCAGAAGCCATCTTTTAAAAAGACTCTAAACTCATTGTCAAGGGTAGATGAAGGGGTGATCTTAGTACTAGGCAAATCCAACCCCACATGTAGTACCAAGGCACTGACTCATTGAGAGACAGGGTCTATTTTCAAATTACAAAGATTATTTCCCATAGATGTGAGTATTGTCAATTGATTGTCCATAGTAGAAGAAAGAACTATTTGAAATGTATAATATATAATATCATACTGTGCTGAAAAACTTCATGTAATTTTATTTGTTGATTAGGACTATGACAGAGAAGGAAGACTGGAACCTTTAAACTTCCATTTAAAACATGGGATTCTAAAACAAGGAGGAAACTTCAAGTTCACTGGTATCACTGCTTCTTGCAATAGTATTTATGATTGGAATATAGCTATGGAGTGACATATCTCATTCAAAAGGTAATTTTGTACAATTTGATTTTAAATCAATTTTTTAAAATGGTAGAATAGACCTAGAGACAGGAGGTCCTAGGTTCAAATCCGGCTTCAGACACTTCCCAGCTGTGTGACCCTGGGCAAGTCACTTGACCCCCATTGCCTACCCTTGCCAATCTTCCACCTATAAGTCAATACACAGAAGTTAAGGGTTTAAAATTAAAAAAAGTGGTAGAATAGTATTTTGTACTAAGAAAACATGCTGATATAAAAAAATTCATCAACCAGAGAAATGGCGATGGTAGAGAACTTTTGTTTGAAAGTCAGTAAAGGGAGAGGGGAAAAGTAATAATATCAAGAGAACATGCTTTCTCAAAATCAAGGCAAATGACGACTTGACTTGCCATATAAGATAATTTCACATTTCAAAGGGAGAGGAAATAACGAATATTTTGCTATTTTGGACCTCATTCTAGATGAAATGTAGAAATATGCTAATGAAAAAGTAATGGATATATTGGGAGAAAGTAACTATTCTATCTAGGAATTTGTGATAGAGGTGAAAAAAATTTAGCATAGACCAATGTAAAACACAGATTTGATGAAACCTGGTTTTTAAGGGTTTAGAGAAAAGACATAAAGCATCCCATGGATTTATCACTTGCTGGCTTTTTGAAAAGCAATATTAAAAGGAAGAGAAAAATCCTAAAAAGAACAGATTCTATATTCAGCATGGGTTGTTGTTCTTTGTCCTTCATTTTATGAAGAGGCCGTCCCAGGTGATACCTTGACTTGCCCATGAATTGTATATAAGTGAGGTAAAGTCACACAAAGTGATCTCACTCTCTCTTCACCTGTGGGTGATAGCTTAGAATGATTTTATTTTGATGTTTTGGTTGAGTGTGAGTGCATCCTTACAACAATGACCAATATGGAAGTATTTTTGAATAATAATACCTGTACAATCCAAATCAGATTGCTTACCATCTCTGAATGAGGGGAGGGAAGGCAGTTGGGGAGGTGGTTTTGATCTTATAATTCTGGAAAATGTATGTTTAAAATTATTATTACATGTAATTGGGAAAATAAAATGTCACTGAATTTTTAAAATTAAAAAAAAAGAATAGATAAAACTCAGGTTCAACTCTTTCCTCATGTTGGCAAGATTACTAAACTCAAAGATCAGGAAAATTTTACAGGTATAGCATACCTGGATTTTGACAAGGAATTTGACAGTTTATAATATATATTTTGGGATAAAATTGGATGATATAGACTAAGTGATAATATAATTAAGTGGATTAAGAACTAGTTGAGTAAACAGACAAATGTCATTACTGAAACAATGTCAGTTTGGAGAGATTTCTTTTTTATTCAATAATTATTTACTGAATTTTTTTGGATAAGAATTTAAATAATTACTTATATGTAAAAATTTTAAAATACATTTTATTTAAATAATTTTTAATTTAAAATTTTATTTAATTTTTAATTTTGAATATTTTCCCATAGTTACATGTTTCATGCTCTTTCCCTCTCCCCCAAACCCCCTGAACCCCTCTTAGCCGAAACACAATTCCACTGGGTTTTACATGTATCATTGATCAAGACCTAATTCCATAATATTGCTAGTTGGACTAGAGTTATAGTTTAGCATCTACATCCTCAATAATATCCCCATCAGCCCATGTATTCAAGCAGTTGTTTTTCCTCTGTGTTTCTATTCCCCCAGTTCTTCCTCTGAATGTGGCTATGTTCCTTCTCATAAGTCCCTGCTCTGGATCGTTGCATTGCTGCTAGTAGAGAAGTCCATTATGTTCAATAGTACCACCGTGTATCAGTATCTGTGTACAATGTTCTCCTGGATCTACTCCTTTCACTCTGCATCAATTCCTGGAGGTCATTCCAGTTCACATGGAATTCCTCCAGTTCATTATTCCTTTGAGCACAATAGTATTCCATCACCAGCAGATACGACAATTTGTTCGACCATTCCCCAATCGAGGGACATACCCTCATTTTCCAATTTTTTGCCACCACAAAGTGGGTGGCTATAAATATTTTTGTACAAGTCTTTTTCCCTATGATCTCTTTGGGATATAAACCAAACAGTGCTATGGCTGGATCAAAAGGCAGATAGGCTTTTAAAGCCCTTTGGGCATAGTTCCAAATTGCCATCCAGAATGGTTGGATGAATGTACAACTCCACCAGCAATGTACTAATGTCCCAATTTTGCCACATCCCCTCCAACATTCACGATTTTCCTTTACTGTCATGTTAGCTAATCTGCTAGGTGTGAGGTAATACCTCAGCATTGTTTTGATTTGCATTTCTCTAATTATTAGAGATTTAGAACACTTTCTCATGTGCTTATTGATGCTTTTGATTTCTTTATCTGAAAATTGCCTGTTCATCTCCCTTGTCCATTTATCAATTAGGGAATGGCTTGATTTTTTTGTACAAATGATTTAGCTCCTTATAAATTTGGGTAATTAGACATTTATCAGAGTTTTTTGTTATAAAGATTTTTCCCAATTTTTTGATCCCTTTCTAATTTTGGTTGCACAAAAACTTTTTAATTTAATTTAATCAAAATGATTTATTTTACATTTTGTAATTTGTTCTAACTCTTGCTTGGTTTTAAAATCTTTCCTCTCCCAAAGATCTGACAAGTATACTATTTTGTGTTCCCCTAATTTACTTATAGTTTTCTTCTTTATATTCAAGTCATTCACCCATTCTGAATTTGTCTTGGTGTAGGGTGTGAGATGTTGATCTAAACTTAATCTATCCCATATTGTTTTTTCAATTTTCCCAAAAGTTTTTTGTCAAATAGTGGATTTTTGTCACAAAAGCTGGGCTCTTTGGGTTTATCATAGACTATCCTGCTGAGGTCACTTATCCCAAGTCTATTCCACTTATCCTCCCTTCTGTCTCTTAGCCAGTACCATATTGTTTTGCTGACCATTGTTTTATAATACAGTTTAAGATCTGGTACTGCTAGGCCACTTTCCTTCATGGTTTTTTTTTTTTGCATTATTTCCCTTGATATTCTTGATCTTTTGTTCTTCCAAATGAATTTTGTCATAGTTTTTTCTAATTTAGTTTTTCAGTAGTTTAATAGGTATGGCACTAAATAAGTAAATTAATTTGGGTAGAGTGGTCATTTTTATTATGTTAGCTCATCCAGCCCATGAGCAATCAATGTTTTTCCAATTTTTTAGATCTAGTTTTAATTGTTTGGAAAGTGTTTCTTAGTTGTGTTCATATAATTCCTGTGTTTGTTTAGGTAGATAGATTCCTAAGTATTTTATATTGTCTAGGATGATTTTAAATGGTATTTCTCTTTCTAACTCTTCACTCCTGAGATGTGTTGGAAATATATAGAAATGCTGGCAATTTATGTGCATTTATTTTGTATCCTGCAACTTTACTAAAGTTGTTGATTATTTCCACTAGTTTTTTATTTTGATTCTCTAGGATTTTTTAAGTACACCATCATATCATCTGCAAAAAGTGATAGCTTGGTCTCCTCATTGTTTATTTTAGTACTTTCAATTTTTTTTCTTCTCTAATTGCAATTGCTAATGTTTCTAGTACAATGTTAAATAATAGAAGTGATAATAGGCATCCTTGTTTCACTCCTGATCTTATTGGGAATACTTCTGTCCCTATTGCATATGATGCTTGTTGATGGTTTAAGATATATACTGTTTATTATTTTTAGGAAAGCCCCTTCTATTCCTATACTTTCGAATATTTTCATTATGTAATAAGTAGGAATGTGTGTTATATTTTGTCAAAGGCTTTTTCAGCATCTATTGAGATAATCATGTGATTTTTGTTTGTTAGCTTGTTGATATGGTCAATTATGTGGATGAGTTTTTCTGATATTTAACCATCATTGCATTCCTGGTATAAATCCCACCTGATCAAAATGAATAACCCTCATGATCACTTGCTGGAGTCTTTTTGATTGTATTCTATTTAAGATTTTCACACCTATGTTCATTATGGAGATTGGTCTGTAGTTTTCTTTCTCTGTTTTTGTTCTAACTGGCTTTGAGATCAGTACCATATTTGTGTCATAAAAGGAATTTGGTAGAACTCCTTCTTTGCTTATTATATCAAATAACTTGTATAGTATTGGATTTAGTTGTTCTTTGAAGATTTGATAGAATTTACTTGTGAATCCATCTGGTACTGGGGATTTTTTCTTAGGGAGTTCTTTGATGGCCTGTTCAATTTCATTTTCTGAAATGGGATTATTTAAGTATTCTATTTCTTCTACTGTTAATTTAGGCAGTTTATATTTTTGTAAATATTCATCCATATCACCTAGATTGCTGTTTATTGTCAAATAATTGGGCAAAATAGTTTTTAATGATTCCCTTAATTTCTTCTTCATTAGAGGTGAGGTCTCCCTTTTCATCTTTGATACTGTTAATTTGGTTTTCTTCTTTCTTTTTTATCAGGTTGACCAGTACTTTGTCTATTTTATCTGTTTTTTCAAAATACCAGCTTCTAATCTTATTTATTAATTCAATAGTTCTTTTACTTTTGATTTTATTAATTTCTCCCTTGATTTTTAGTATTTATAATTTAGTTTTCATCTGGGGATTTTTAATTTGTTTGCTTTCTAGTTTTTTGATTTGCATGCCCAATTCATTGACCTCTGCCCTCTCTCATCTGTTTATATATGCACTCAAGGATATAAAATTTCCCCTAAGTACTGCTTTGGCTGTATCCCACCAGTTTTGGTAAGATGTCTTATCACTATCATTCTCTTCAGTAAAATTATTAATTGTTTCTAAGATTTGTTCTTTAATTAACTGATTTTGGAGAATTATATTATTCAATTTCCAATTAGTTCTTGATTTTCCTTCTTATTAATTATTATTTTTATTGCATTATGATCTGAAAAGGTTGCATTTATTATTTCTGCTCTTTTGCATTTGTTTGCCATTTTCTATGTCCTAGTGTATGGTCAATCTTTGAGAATGTACAATGTGCTACTGAAAAGAAAGTACGTTCTTTTTGTCCCTATTTATTTTTCTCCACATATCTATGAACTCTAATTTTTCTAGGATTTCATTCACCTCTCTTACCTCTTTTTAATTTTTTTTTGGTTTGATTTATCTAGATCTGATAGGGGAAGGTTCAGGTTTCCTACTAGTATTGTTTTACTATCTATTTCCTCCTTGAGCTCTGCCATTTTCTCCTTTAGAAATTTGGATGCTATACCATTTGGTGCATACATGTTAAGTACTGATATTTCCTCATTGTCTATACTCCCTTTTATCAGGATGTAATGACCTTCCCTATCTCTTTTGATCAGATCTATTTTTACTTTGGGTTTATCAAGATTGCAACTCCTGCCTTCTTTTTCTCAGTTGAAGCCCAATAGATTTTGCTCCATCCTTTCACCTTCACCCTGTGTGTTTCTATCTGCCTCATATGTGTTTCTTGTAGACAACATATGGTAGTCTTTTGGTTTCTAATCCACTCTGGTATTTGTTTCCATTTTATGGGAGAGTTCATCCCATTTGCATTCATTTATGATTGTCATCTGTGTAGTTCCCCAACATTTTCAGGTCCTCTCTTAATTCTATCTTTTCTTCTTTCGCTATTTCCTCTTAAACCTGTGGTTTGCTTTTAGTCAGTCCCCCTAATTCCCACCCTTATTTTACTTCCCTTTCCACACCCTCCCTTTTTGATCCCCTCTTATTATTTTTAGGGTCAATTACATTCCCTCCCCCTTCTCTTTCCCTCCCTTTATGTACTCCCTGACCCACTCCCTCCCTTGGTTTTTCCCTTCTGCTTTTCCTTTTAGTGTAAGATAGAATTTGTTACCCCAATGGATCTAGCTGCTCTTCCCCCTCAGAACTGATTCCTTTGAGAGTAAGTTTTAAGTATTACCTATTAACACTCTCTTCCTCTTCTTCTTATAATAGTATTCTTCCCCTCCCCTTCTCATACACGTCTTTGTGTGGTATAGATTATCCTATTTTTTTATTCCTTTCAGATTTTCTTGGTGCCATTGTCTATTCCCCCACCCCTTTTCTTTCTTTTTTTGTGTATCATCTTAGACCACTTAGTACCTCAACCTTTCCCTGTGTATAATTCTTCTAATTACTATAATAGTGATTACAATTTTTGAGATTTACAAATAATATTTTCCATTATAATATAAGTAATTCAATCTTATTGAAGCCCTTAAAGAAGAACCTTTAAAATTTTTTTTTCTTTCCTCTCTCTTTCTTATTTACCTTTTCATGTTTCTCTTGGTTTTTGTGGTTGGATATCAAACTTTTCATTTAGTCCTGGTCTTTTCTTTGCAAATACTTAGACATCTTCTATTTTGCTGAATGCCCATACTTTCTCCTGGAAGTATAAAGTCAGTTTTGATGAGTAGGTGAACCTTGGTTGTAGACCCAATAATTTTGCCTTTCTGAATATCATATTCCAAGCCTTGCAGTCTTGTAGTGTGCAGGCTGCCAGATCCTGTGTTATCCTGATTGGTATTCCTTGATAACTGAATTTTCTCTTTCTGGCTTCTTGTAATATTTTCTCCTTAACTTGGAAGATTTTTAATTTAGCTATTACATTCCTGAGGGTTGTCTTTTGAGGATTTAGTGTAGAGGGTGTTCTGTGGGCTCTTTCTATTTTTAATATAATGTTTATTTTGCCCTCTTGTTCAAGAACATCGGGGTAGTTTTCTTGAATAATTTCTTGTAGTATGATATCTAGATTTCTATTTGTCTCAGATTTTTCTGGAAGACCAATAATTCTCAAGTTGTTTTTTCTAGACCTGTTTTCTTGATTTGTCATTTTCTCATTGAGATATTTCATGTCTCCTATTTTGTCAGTCTTTTGACTTTGCTTTATTAATTCTTGCTGTCTTATGAGATCATTGGCTTCTACCTGCCCATTTCTAGCCTTTAAAAACTGGTTTTCGGCTATAATCTTTTGGTTTTCCTTTTCTGTCTGGTCTATCTGATTCTTCAGGGCTTCCAGATGGTCATCTCTGGTCTTCAATTTGCTTAACATTTCATTTAACTTCTGATCCTCAATTTCCATTTGTGAAATTTTGCCTTTTAAACTGTTTTTTTTCTTTTTGAACCATTTCCCACTTTTCTTGCCAAATCTCTTCCACCTTTCTCATGATCTTGGATTAGAACTCTTCAAGAACATGTGACCAATTTTCATTTTTTTTGGAGGGCTTGGATGTATTTACATGCTTGTCCTCCTCTGCTGTCTATTCTGTGATCTGGAATTTTTCTATGTAAAAATTATCTAGAGTTAGTGGATTTTTCTTACTTCTTTTCTTGGTTGGTTTTTCTTAAGCCTTGCTAGCCATTACTCTGCTGTTTCTTGTTTCCCTCAGAAGTTTGGGTGAAGAGGCCAGGCTCTTTGTGTATGGAGCTATGGAGTGGTTTTTGCCTGAGGCTACTTTTTGATTCTGGCAATGGTTTCTCCTCTATGCCACCCCAGAACCACTCCCTTCTCTGCACCCAAGGTGCGCACTTTTCAGCCTCCTGGGGTTTCAGGGGTGATCTTGATCCACTGCCAAGAACTTAGAGGTTGCTCCCCACTGCTTTAATTCTAGGGCACTGGCTATGAATCCTGACCCATAGGTGGGGTGGGGAAGGGTTTGATTGGCTCATGGTTTGGTGGGAGCTAATTTACGCCCTTATAGCATGGAAATGCCCAAAGCCCACACAGCTTCAATGCTACGCTTTATTGTGGAGTCCCTTTGCTCATCTGAACTTGGCCTTTTTGTTCTTTTGAGGTATTGTACAGGTTAGTAGTGGGGAAAGTAAAAGTTCTGTGACTACTCTGTAGCCATCTTAACTCAGATGTACTCTTTGGAAAGATTTTTGTTGGAGCACACTTCAGAGTTCTGTTTTTGGTCTTTTATTGACTAACATCTTTATCAATGATATGTATAAAAGAATATATGGCATTTTATCAAATTTGCAGCCTATATGAATGTGAATTCAAGAGATAGTTATAAGGTACCTACTATGTGCAAGATGCTACATACTAAACTTCCACAGACAAAAAATAAAAGTTTTGTCTCAAGGACCCAAGATTTTACATGTTTCTTGTATGTAAATAAATAAGCACAAGGTTATTTGAGAAGAAACAGCAGACTAACTACATGGAGATTATGCCTAAACTAATTTTTGAATGAAGATCATGCTTTCTTGGAGTTAGGGAGAAATGTTGCCTGGGCAAAAAAAAAGACAAATATTTCCTATTAAGAGATCTAAAGATGGAAAGCCAAAATCAGTTATCTACTCTAGGTGGAACATAGAGTGTATAAAAGAGAATAATAAGAAAAAATGGCAGATTGGTGAGTAGAAGGTAAATTAAATGTCAAATTGAAGAGATTATATGTCATTCCAAAGGCAAAAAGAAATGAAATGGTCTACCCGTATTTAATTTCATTAAGATCCTGAACTTGAACTATAATATTGGTCTCAGTCAGGCCTGACACACAAAACATCATTTTCAAGTATATGGTCTTTAGGTTCTCCTTACTTAATATGTTTTCTAGGCTAGGTTTTTATTTTATTTTATAGTAGCAACATCAGTCTTCTGACTTTTTTCGGATATTTCTTGTCTCATTGAATCATCAAGTTCTGTTTGTTTCATTCTATTTTTCAGAAAGACTAGTGTTTGGACCATATTTTCTATCTTCTTTGGTAAAGTATTTATCATCCTTCCAAATTTCCCCAAGAATCTTAATTTTCCTTCTGCTCTTGAAATCCTTGGGGATAATGCTTTCTTTTTTCCTGAAGCTATATTTAAACTTTTTGTAGAGTTACACTCTTATGGATTTACCTCTTGGGCTTTTTCAAACCCACAATATTTCATTATTGTATTTCAAATTTTCTTCTGTTTAATCATATCTCAAGGCACTACTACTGAATTGATAATTATGTTAGTGCCAGACTACATTTCCTCCCACACTCTTGTATAGGGAGAATAGGCCTACTTCATCCTTTTCTCTTTGCAATCCTATGACCCTGATATTGATTCAACCCTACTGAAACTCTGGATCTGATATCTGAGATTAAGTCCCACACTCTCCCCAAAGACATGGCTTTTTCCCTCCATATCTTTGTGGTCCATAACAACTATTGGCCTTGCACTCATCTCTGTCTCAATCTCTTTGCACAATAACCAACTGTCAGTTAGTTCCTTCCACTACTGCACTTACAACTGGCCCTAACAGGATGTTGGAAATTCTTCTGGTCTCAGGACTCCAGGAAGACTCCTCCACAGGAACCAGAAAGACCTTGGACAGTTGTCCACTGAGAAATGACTTATCTCTTGCTTTGAGTTTGGCAGAAGTTGTTAGCTTTAATACTTTTGGAGAGATACAGTGCATATATATAGTGCTTGATCATCTCATCATTCAGTGACCAAGTCAGGTTTGGTAACATCCCTAAGGGTTCAAATCTCTTTAACTTCAGGTCCCATTTATGAGGTATTGTTTTTTTTTTAATTTTTATTTTAAACCCTTAACTTCTATGTATTGGCTCCTAGGCAGAAGAGTGGTAAGGGCTAGGCAATGGGGGTTAAGTGACTTGCCCAGGGTCACACAGCTGGGAAGTGTCTGAGGCCAGATTTGAACCTAGGACTTCCTGTCTCTAGGCCTGACTCTCAATCCATTGAGCTACCCAGCTGCCCAGAGGTATTGGTTTTTAATTCCTTTTCCTCAGTGCATTTTTACTCATAAGACTCAAAGCCATCTTATTATATTCTTGTGTGATCTTGGATTAGATGGAAAAGCTCAGAAGTGTTTTCCTTTGGTCATATGGATCATTGTTGTATATATTCTCTTAGCTGGGATGTTTATTGCAGGGAGCAGGGGTAACTAGAACAAAAAGGGACTTTGAAAACTAAAGTAGGAGAAAAGGGAGACTAAATGACCAGAGAGAAATCAGAACTGTTTAATTCTTATTTTGTTGCTGTGTTCTCTGCAAAAGAAGGATAAATCTTAAAATTGACATGACAGAACAAAAATGACTAATCAAGAGTTGAACCTCAAGATAAGGGACAAAATTGTAAGGAGCACTGAGCTGCCTCTGATGAATTCATGTCACCTAGCCCAGATGAATTACTTCCTTAGGTATAGAAAGAATCTAGTGAATCACTGTCTATGACTTTCTGATAATCATGGAAAATGAGAGGGGTACCACAAGAATGGAGAAGGGAAAATTTCACTTTTTAAAAAAATTAAAAAATAGTCTATATATTCACTGTGGGCCACTGAGATTGACTTAGAATACTGAGGAAAATTCCAGAATGGTTCATTCAAGAAATGGATGGCAAACATCTATAAAAAGAAGCAGTAATTATCAAACCAACATGACTCTATTGGGAAAAAGTTGTCAGACTCTTTTATTTGCTTTTGGAATAGTAATGCTAAATTGTATGATGAGGAAAATGTTATGAGTATTGGTTACTGAGATTTAGCAGAGGATGTAATAAGGTATATGGTAATAAACTGGGGAGAGGATGAATAAACAGGATAGGTGAGAATGAAGTTATTTGGTTTCAGAACTGGTTGGGTGACTGGATTCAGAGTCAATTCAGTGTTAATGGTTCAACCTCAACATGGAAAGAGGTCTTTACTGAAATATTACAGGATTTGTCCTTAGTTCTGTGTTGTTAAATATTTTTATTATAATTCAATGGAAGCATAGAAGGCATATTCCCCAAGTATATGTGACAATTTTGGCACAGAGAATAGCTAGGTGACACATTGGATTGGGGCTCAAGTCTTAGAATATCTGAGTGAAAACCTGGCTTCAGACACACTGATTGTGTGACCCTATTAAGTCACTTAACCTGTTTTTCTCAGGTTCTTAATCTGGAAAACAAAGATGATAATGGTACCTACATCATAGGGTTGTTATAAGGGTCAAATGAGATATTTGTTAAGTTCCTAATACAGTGGCTGGCACACACAGTAGGTATTATATAAATGTTACTTATTATTATTCTTATAGAAAATATACTGGATGAGAGAATGAGGATCTGAAAGGACATTGAATATTTGGGCTGAATTTATGACAAAATTCATTTGGGACAAATGTAAAGTCTTTTACTTGGTGGGAAAAAAATTAACTTGACAAGTGTAAAATGGAATAGGTGTGGTGAAATAGCAATTATTCTGGAAAATATGGCTTATGAGCTCCATATGAGTGAGCAGTATAATGTGGAAAACCCAAAACACTATTTTGCTATGTTAATATATCCATAACTTCCGAGAACAGAGAGGGATAGTCCCACTGCACTGTTTCCCTCAGCATTCACAGCAAATATTGTGTTCAGTTCTAGGTACCCTATTTAAGGAGAGTACTGATATTAATAAACTTGAGAATGTCTAGGGCAGGGTCACCAGAATGGCAAATGCCTTGAGACTCTTTCATATTAAGTTCAGTTGAAGGAAATAGGGACACTAAGCTTGGAGGAAAAAAAGATTTAGGGAGCAGGATCCAAAACTGAGATATGGGGAATATGATGGTTTTCTTCAAGGGTCTAATGGGGTACCTTATGGAGGAAGGAGGCACAAGTACTTATATACAAAGACACATGCATGTACCCCATATTATAAAAGCACCATTTCATGAAAAAAATTCAAGTAAAATAAAAAAAAATTGAATATTTTAACCTCAATGATTTGAACAGTATGTTAGTCATAAAATGTTCTGTCATTTAATTATATGCTACACAAATTCAATCACAATAATATTAACCAAAAACTACACAATAATTACAATAATATTTCATGTATTATAATATACTCCTGTTGAAGCTTGTTTCAGAAAACTATTTTACTTTGGGTAGAAGAAATAATAGAATAGAATAGAATATGAATGTCACTTAGTCCAATTGGATTTTGAATTATACCCCATGGAGTTGGTATATATAATTTGCATATTAGGTAGGGAAATCTAATGACAGAAAGACTAGCCTAACTTTTTATTTCCTCAGTATCATAGATTTCCATTTTACATTGAAAATTTGTGAAATATTCATGTATTATGTTGATTTAACCAAATCAAATTTTAGATTTTTCACATTGACTTTTTAAAGTTATCTCAATAAATTCAAATATAAGTGGAGTTAATTTGTCATTGGTTGCTCTTTTCATTGCCTAACAAGCTTTAAAATTTTTTCTCATGTCATTAAAATGTATTAATATGTTATTCTAGAAGGCAAAAAATAAAAGTTTCGATGAAGAATTTCTCATCTTGCAAAACAAAATATAATCTTTAAGGGGAAAATGTATGTTTCATAAAAGGGAAGTTTTTCTAATTAAGATGCAAGAAGATATTGTGAAATATAAACAGAAGAGTCAAAAAAGACATACAAAATTAAATGGATTTAGACAATTAAGAGGGACTATATGATGATGAAGTAGTAATATTCAAATAGGAAAAGAAACAAGAATCTCTTCTGAACCTAGTTTTCAAGGGTGGTGGAAGGAATATGAAAAGAAGATGATTTGAAAGCAGTTTTGTTATACTTTGATGATCTTAGGAGAAAGAATGGAAAGGAGGGAGGAAGGGAGGAAGGGAGAAAGGGAGGGAGGGAGGAAGGGAGGTAGGGAGGAAGGGAGGGAGGGAGGAAGGGAGGGATGAAGGAAGGAAGGAAGGAGGAAGGGAGGGAGGGAGGAAGGGAGGAAGAGAGGGAGGGAAGGAGGAAGGGAGGGAGGAAAGGAGGGATTAAGGAAGGAAGTATCAAAGAAGGGAGGAAGGGAGGGAGGAAGGAAGGAAGGAAGGAAGGAAGAAGGGAGATAAGGAAGAATCATTTATTAAGTCAAAAGATGTCAAACTCGCAACCTTGCAATGTAAGGAGGTAAAAATGTAATTGGAGAATATTTAACAAAATAAAAATACAAAACAACACAAATACTGTTGATTTGTGCTTTTCTAAGTCAATATGCACAGGATCCCATTTATATTTCCATTATACAACTGAGGAAACTGAGGCAGACAAAGATGAAGTGCCTTGTCCAGAGCCCCAAAGCTAGCATCCAGACCTTATTTNGAGGAAGGGAGGGACAAAGGAAGGACACAAGAAAGGAGGGAGGGAGGAGGGAAGGGAGGAAAGAAGGGAGGGATGGGTGGATGGAGGGAGGAAGAGAGGGCAGTTTGGAGGAAGGAAGGAAGGAAGGAAGGAAGGAAGGAAGGAAGGAAGGAAGGAATGTAAAAATGTAAAA
Source organism: Gracilinanus agilis (assembly GCF_016433145.1). NCBI lineage: Eukaryota > Metazoa > Chordata > Mammalia > Didelphimorphia > Didelphidae > Gracilinanus > Gracilinanus agilis. The sequence continues at coordinate 123,258,567 of NC_058133.1, forward strand.
TGTAAAAATTTTCATTCACTTTGATATGAGGTCACATTAGTTTTATTGAACTAAATTACTTAAAAGAGACTTCTCATGAATTGGGAGTAATGTGTAAATGTAATTAAAAAAAACAAGATACATCAGTAAAACTTTAAAAATATACAGTTTCAAGAAAGATGCTATTGTGATACATCAAAAGGATTATATATGGCTAATTACTATTTTTACCATATATATGGTCTTTTGAGTATTACAGAAACTATGTATATAATAGACTATATCAATAATAATGAAAAAAGTCTCTCAGATTCAGAGATTTCTGTAAAAAAATTCACAAAAAATCAACAAATAATCTGTTTTTTTAAGCATTTGAAAGTATAGGAATAAATGGGCCTCACTTTAACATGCTAAATAACATTTATCTAAATCCAGGAATCATCATTATATGTAATGGAAATAAACAAGAAGTATTTTAAGTAAGATTAGGGGAGAAGCAATGATATCTTGTATCACCTTTATTGTTACAATATTGTGCTAGAAATTCTAGCAATATCCATAAGACAAACAAATTGAGTGAATAAGCATAGGCAAAGAGGAAATCAAAGCAATGCTTTCTGCAGATGGTATGAGTATCTATGTTGACAATGCTAAAGGCTCAACTAAAAAGATAGATGATAAACTCACAGAAATGTTTATCTTTTCTATATATTACTAATAAAATCTAGGAGGACAAGATAGAAAAAAAGAAATTCCATTCAAATAAATTGTAGGATTTATATAGCAAAAGAAATGCAAAATAACTATGAAATCCATTTTTAATTAGGATTTCACCTAATAAGACACACAAATGTATAAAACAACAAAAACACACTATAAAATACAGAGCCAAGTAGGAAAATATTAATTGCCATGACTGAGGTATGTCAAAATAATAAAAGACAAAAACTACCTGGTAAATCCACTTATTTGTTTGATTGAGAAAATAATTAATAAGAAGTCAAGATTCTCAAGGGAAATGAAAAGAAGTGGGGAAAATAGTATCAAATCTCAAACTATTCTTTTAACTGATAATCTTCAAAAGTATGTGATACTATTTAAAAATAGAAAAATTAATTAGTGGAAGGGATTTGGTATAGGATTTAAATATAGTAACATAGAAGTTAATAAATCTAAATCCACAATTACTAGGGTAAGAATTGTTTATTTAACAAAATATACTGGGGAAATGGAAAGTAATCTTGCAGGATTTAGGTTTATACCAAGAGCTGACACCATACATCACAATAAGCTCCAAATAAATAAAGATGTGACACTGATCAAAATATTACAGAATAAAGAATAGCTTTAGCACACCTATAGATATGAGACAAGAGACAGAGAGGATTGTAAAAAGTATATGGACAATGATGAGAGGATATTTTGTTGTTGTTGTTTTCAATCAAAATCAACAAATAGAGTATCATGCCATGAGTCAGAAGACTATCTTCCTGAGTTCAAATCTGGCCTCAGACACTTATTAGCCATATAACCCTGGGCAAGTCACTTAACCCTGTTTGCCTTGGTTGATTCGTCTATAAAATGAGCTGAAGAAGGAAATGGCAAACCACTTCATTATTTTTGCCAAGAAAATCCCACACAGGGATACAACGTTTCAGATATGATGGAAATAGATGAAAAATAACAAATGTATTTGTCTGTACATATATGTAACTGTTATTTTTATATTTTCAAACTATATATAGATGATAGTATTCCTAAATAAATAAAGGAATAAAAGGATATGAACAGTGAGTTCCTCCAAAAAATTAGTCAAATCATAAATACTTTTATTAAAAAATAAATAATTATAAGTAGAAAAAAACAATTCTTAAACTTTACCTTATGCTTATTAGATAAGCAACCTTGAGAAAAAGGGAGAAGGGTAATTGCTAGAGGAGACTGTCAAAACATTGGGGCATTGGTCCTTTGTTGGTGTGTGTTTGAACCTATAGAGTAATTTGGGACTATTTCCAAAAAGTCATTGAACTGTGAGGAGCTTCCATCCAGTAATACTTATACTACCTCTATACTCCAAAAGAGATCAAAGAAAGAAAGAAAAGACTCAGTTATACAAAAATGCTTATATTATCTCACTTTATCGTACCAATGAATTGGAAAAAAGGGAGTGCTAATCAATTGAGGAATAACTGAATGAATTAAGCTTGTGAATTTAAGGGAATATTGTAGCCACAAAAGGGACAATCTCAATGTAACCTATATAGACTTGCATGAACTAATGCAGAGTTAAGTGCAGAACCAGGAGAACAATTAAAAATTTGAAAGATTTAAGTACTCTGATCATCAAAATGACCAGCCAGGACTTCAAAATGCTGATGTGGCATTTTACTCACTTCCTGACAAGAAATGTTGAACATAAGATTGTAGACTCTGTGTGTGTGTGTGTGTGTGTGTGTGTGTTGGGGGGGGGACTGGAGTTGAAGATGTCAAAGCAAATATGTGGATACAGTTTATTTTATTTTCTTATTACTAACGTGTTTTTTCTTTTGGTGGGCATGGAGGAAGAGCAAAAAAGTAATACAGCTAGAGGAAAAAAGAAAAGAAGAGGGTCATTGAAGTATTTTTAATACAAAAAGTACTGAAAACCAGAAGGAAAAAATCATGGAGGATTTTAAAATAACATGCTTAAGTTTCTATATACTTTTGAAAAAGCAAAGTGTTCTTAATAGAAATTAAAAGTTTTTTGTTCTTTTTGTGTATTGAATTTTGTTCATACTAAAATAATAATTTAAAGTATAATTTTTAAGCAGTAAAAAGAAAGCACATCAGTTCCAATTTGACTGGGAAAATAAGTGATATGGCTTGACCCCCTCTTTCATTTGTGTTAGCCAAATAATTGACTGGATTTGGGAACTTTCACATGCTGTTTGAGGCTCCTCTTATTTGGACAGAAATGAAAGACCATTCAAATGATCACTTTACTTAACAAAATGGATTACTTCCAAATCTAAAAGATAGCACCTAAAATTTTTTTGGGGAAAATACAAGGCATAAATTTACTCTCCAGACTTATAAAAATAATCTTCTTAAAGTCTATAAATTTATTAAATGTAGCATGTCATTCAAAATCCAATTCCTGGGTTTATAATTAGGTTTTTTTCTGGGAAACGTAAGTGTTATCAATGAAGAGACTAGGAATGTCATCCATCAAGAAATCTCTAAACTGGAAAGCACAATCAATTTTTAAAATATTTGAAATTTGTGTTATAATATTCAGAGCATGGGTAGCTCAGTGGATTGAGAGTCAGGCCTAGAGACAGGAGGTCCAACGTTCAAATCCTGCCTCAGACACTCCCAACTGTGTGACCCTGGGAAAGTCACTTGACCCCCATTGCCCACCTTTACCACTCTTCCACCTAGGAGCCAATACACAGAAGTTAAGGGTTAAAAATTAAATAAATAAATGATCAAACAGACAAATAAATATATAAATAAATAATATGCAGAGCATATTAAAACCTTAAAGCACTGCAAGAATTCTGTTATCATTAATAAAATAATAGGTAAAATAATTAAGAGTACTGAAGGAAATCAGAATAAAATAAAATAAAATCATTAATAACTGCTAACATTCATATAGTACTTTAACGTTTACAATGTGCTTTGAATATATTAACTCACTTAATCCTCACAAACCTGTGAGTTGGATGTTATTAATATTCCCATTTTACAAATGAGGATGTTGATCCTGAGAAAGATTGGGCCACTTTGTAGAGAGGGGGTCCTACAGCTAGTAAATGCCTGAGGTAAGATTCAAATTCAAATCTTCCGCCATGCTAGTCCTCCACATTGCTCTATGTCCATGTTGGGGAACCTATGGCATGTGTTCCAAAAAGGGCACACAGAGTCCTCTCTGTGGACACACAAGCAAATACCAACCAGAGTTCCTTACTAGAAAGCCAGAGGGACTGGGGTGGAGTTGTTCCCTTCCCCCTCTCCATGCTCCTGAGAATATTCCTCATTTCACCCCACCCCTCTGTCCAGCAGCCCTTTGGGAGCACTTCCTCCCTCCTCAGTCTGCAGTAAGGCTTGGGGGGTGGAGGGGTTCACATGCTCTGCAGTGGGGATGGCAGATAAGTCTGTGGTAAAGGTGATTCCCATGGTGGGGTTGGAGAGGAGTTAGGTTTGAGGGGAGCATAGCTCACAGCATGGTACATAGCTGGAGGAGAGCTGAGTGCTGGGGCCACTCTCCTACTCTTCTCCACATGGACCTCTCATCAACCACCCCTCTGCCAAGCAGTCCAATGGGAGCCATTCCTCCCTCTCCTATCTAGGGTAAGAGGGGAGCCCATAGTAGGGGAGACAAAAGGGGAACAGCACTCAGTCTGGATGGTGGTGGAATGTAGGAAGGGGCCAGAACTCATCTCTAAAAGATTCACCTTCACTGCTCAATGTAATGCAGGATCAATCTGTTTAGAATGTAGTCTTGAGTGTGCTGGCTATCTACTGTTAAGACTTTGAGAAGAAATATTGGAAAAGTGATAGTTTGAGCAGAAAAATAAGTTTTATTTTAGATATGATGCATCAGGGATGCCTCTGGGATATCAAAGTTCAAGATTTCCAAAAGACATTTGGCAATGAGTAGACTTTCTCAGGAAAGACACTAATGCTGAATATATAGATATCTGCATAGATATGATAATTGGCAAGTTTCTAACATGAAGTTGTAGTTAGTGAAAAGAAAACAAATAGAATCTTGGATGATGGAATATTCTCTTCTCAATATTCTACTCTCCAGTAATACTGGCCTTTTTATTTTCCTTACACATGACAATCCATCTCTTCATAGAGTAGTCATCAGTCAACAAGCATTTAAGATCTTACAATCTAGGATGCAAAGGAGGATGTTGGGGATGGGGGAAGTCTGCCCTCCAAGGTCTCACATTCTAATAAGGGAGACAACATGCAAAAAATAGTGTATATAAGTGTGTGTATAGCATAAGTAGAATGTCACCTTAGAAGGGAGACACTAACAGTTGAGAGCAGGAAGACCTGGGAAATGCCTGCTTGAAAGAAATAAGGGAAGTCAGGAGTTGGAGGTGAGGAGAAAGAGTGTGCCAGGCATGGGGAACAATCAGAGCAAATGCACAGTTAGCAGATGGAAAACTGTAGGTGAGCAAAAGCAACAAGATCAGGAGAGTAAAATGTCAAAAAATGATTATTAAAAATTGTATCGCTATTGTAATATGGGGAAAAGGAAATTAAGTTAAAAAAAAAGAAAAATATTAACATGAAATGGCCAGATAGGTTCTGAATATGAAAAATTTGTCTCACTCAAAGAATGTCAGCCCATCAAAAAGCATTTCATAGATACCTACTACATATCAGGCCCTATGTTAAACAGGGCAGATTCAAGGAAAGACAAAAGACAGCCCTTGCAGAGAGGTACTCTCTATCTAATGGCCAATGAAAGCTTATCTTCTTCAATATTATCAAGCTGTACTCACAATGAGCTCTTAGCTGACCATTTGACAAAAGGCAACATAAACATTCGCAGCTTATCATGAACCTATTTATTGCACCAAAGAAACTTTTCTTCAATGATCTTTTTTTAAACACTTATCTTCTGCTTTAGAACTGATACTAAGTATTGTTTCCAAGGCAGTAAGGGATAGGCAATTGGGATTAAGTGACTCACCCAAGATCACACAGGTACTTAGAGTCTGAAGCCACATTTGAACCCAGAACCTCTGGGTTCCCCGGGGTGCCCCCATTGAACTTCTGATAATAAACATCAGATAAGGTGCAAAACAAGGGATTATTTGATCAACAAAGGTACTTGTGATTGTAATAGAGTCCCAGCAGAGTCCAAGTTAGAGGTTTTCTGTGAATGTATCCTCCAGATGCCCTGTTTGTGGATGACCCTTAGATGATTGCACCCAGTCTATCACTGCAAAGCCACCTAGAAGAGATCTACAACCACTCAAAGACCTGACCATCTATCTATCTATCTATACAACATGGCCAAAGTTCAGAATACAATGTGTATTTGTATGGATATCTAGATAGAGTATGTCCATCAGTATGTATATCTGGGACAGATACGGCAGATGGATAATGAATTAGATCTGGAATTGAAAAGAACAGACTGGATTGCATTCAGAAAACTTCAAGGTTCTTTTAAACAGAGCTCCATCTTCTTAATACCAGTAGAGAGTCAGAGTACGAATGCAACAATCTCTGAAGAATTAAAAATTGATATCCTAAAGAGTCATATGGAGAGACACAAAGTGGATATGAACAAGTTGCCAATATGACCAAGGAAGAATTCTGAAGAACAGAAGTAAAACATGTCATGAAAGAAATATATGATAAGAAAGAAAGATGGACTGTTTACACAGCAAAGGGTTAAGAATTGTACATCAATAGCCAGTGTTCCCGGGGTAAATTTGTGACAGTAGAAATCTAAGTCCTTCAGAACATTAGCTGGTCCCTGTCAGGTGAATTTACTGGGAAATAAGATGAGTTGCACAGGCTGGGCAGTCATCAATGAATTTAAATTTGCATCACTGGAGAGAACTTTTGAATCTTGGAGATCACATTTACATATTTGTGTACTTTTAAATTTGTACTCTGAATTTAAATAGACAATAATCCTCTGGTAGTGCCCAGAAATATTCCAAAACAGGCTGATAGTTTAAACTAGTAAAAGGTAAAGAAATCATAAACACTTTATGGCAATATAAATTTATATCAAAAATTAGCAAAGGAAAATACATCCAGAATAAAATATTTTACAATATTTTAAAACAAACTTGTCACAATAGTCATTCCAATACTATAGTAAACATTAATTTTATTTGAGATGAAAAAAATGTTTAAATCCAACCAGTAAATTCCTGGGGAAAAACAACTCCTAATTTGTCATAGATATGAATTTGGCTACTGTGATAAAGAAATTTTTTGTTTAATGTTTTAGTCTTTCCCAGCAACAGTTATTTGAATTTTATTAATGATTTCTAAACCTTGATTTAGAGGTTGAGTTGTCATTTTGGTACCAAAGGAACAACATTTAGTGGGGAAAATATTCAACTTAGAGTCAGAAAACTTGTTCTAACTCTGGTACTTAATAGTTATATGAGCTTGAACAAATCACTTAAATTCTCTGCATCTCAATTTTTTCATCTATAAAAAGTATAATAATTATACTACAAACCTCACAGAGTAAGGATTTGAGGAGATGATGCAATATAATTGTGAGTTACTATAAAATGTCAGTTAATAGTTTAGTTATTTGATTTTATCTTGTAAGCTATTTTTAATTTTATTTAGGATATAAGCTTTTTTGAATGGAAATATTTTTGGACTATGTGATTGGGGAAATAATTAGTTTTTTTAAATTCATTTGACATTTCCTAGGGATCAAATTAATTTTGGAACAAAACTGTATGATAAAATGTTGGTTATAGTTGAAGAAGGGCCTAATTTTAAGATCTTTTCAATATAATCCTGCTCAAATTATGTAAAAACTGAGAAAAGGCTAACTAGGTCAAACTAAAAGGTTGAATAAGCTTACATACAATAATGATGAATGAATGAATTGAACATAGTATTTCCTACACAAGAGTTTGTTGCTGGAGACAAAAAGGGATCACCTTGATTCAGATTTAGTGATTTTTTTTCTGTATTAAAATGACTAATTTGATACCTGTTTTTATTTTTTTGCCACCCTATTATACTCACCACTGGTAAAACAAACAGGACATTTTAGCTTTAATCTTCTTACTACATAACCCAAATAACTTCAGTCATGTTTGCATTAATGCTGCATTAATCATGTTGTTGCGTATTAATGAGTTTTCAGGCTATGCTAATTACTGTCATAGATTCTGCAGCAGCCCATTAAATATACAAATTACAGAATTAAAGAGCCAGAGCTCTTCATGATTAATCTCTAAATGGAGAAAAACTAATGATGTCTGTACAAAGTTTCTCTCTACTTTTGGCTGAGTGAGCCCGGTGAACAATCAATTAGTCTATTTGAAGAATAAGAAGATCTTTCATATCAACTGATTTTATGAAGGTATTTCTTATCGACAACAGACACATTCGTGCTTGCTACAATACAGATTTCATTTTTTAATGGCTTCTAGACTTACCTTTTTATATCCCTAAAGTTCCCTTATAACTAACTTCTTGCTATAGAGCATATTTGGTAGGAAGGTCTATCTTGGACTCCATCCAAGAGGTCTTCACTACTGAAGTACCAAAAGGACCTCATTATAAAATAGCTACATTTATCAGGTGTTCCCATAATATGTACCCTAAGGAGAACATTAAGAAGGCTGTGTACGGAACAGTGAAAAGGGCATTAGACTAGGAAATGTGGATTTGAAGTCACATATTTGCCACAAAATGTCAACATAACTTTAGGCAAGTCAATTTGACTGCCTAGGTCTCACTTTCCATATTGTTAAAATAAGAAGATTGGATAAGATGACCATTGAGACCTCTTGGAGCTCTAACAATCTATGAATCTGGAATCATATCTTTAATTTATTGTTAATCTAAAGGAAGCGACATGGTGCTATATGACTAGACAGTAGTAAATCTCTTTTCATCAAGGTCAAGGGTGTTATTATAGTCATTTATAATAATCCTTGATATAAAAAAGCAAGACACTTAGGTTCATTTCATAGAATAAAATCATTTAACATTGATTGAAGAAGAATCTATTCCCTGGGAAGGCTACTCCCAATGTAGTCCAATGTAAACACAGTCAATCAAAATCTTATTTCATTTTCACTTATAGAAGTAACATGAAGATAAATTAACTTTTTAAAAATTTCTACTTGCTGATTATTGGTGTATATTAGTCAGTCAAGGGACTTTAGCCATGACATTTGTTTATATAAACCTATAAAATATAGAACCGCAGAGAACCGAAAATAGAAAGCATCTTAAATATCATTTAGTCGAACTCCCTCATGTTATAGAGTGTAGAAATAGAGGCCTGTGGATATTAAATGATTTGACAAATACCACATCTTTATTTTAAATATCTTTAAGAAAAAATAATGCTACTAAGCATGCAAATAACTATGATTTTGGATAATATTCCTGGAAGTTTGGATATATAGGTTTTCATATGTTTCTATGGGCTCTTATGCACTATTCATATCTACCTGGAATATCCCTCCTATTACTAGAAGCTATTGTGCAGCAAGGACGGTAGCCTTATCTTTTTTGTTTTCTGTATCCTCTAAAAACATTTATTATGACTTTCTGTATATAATAAGTACTCGAATCAATGTTCTAGATAGAAATCTAGCATATAAAAAACAACACTGGGTTTAGGCGCATAAACCTGTGTTTCAGTCTCCATACTCTCAATTGTTGTTCTGGACAAATCACCTTAACTTTTCTGAGCTTTAAGTTTCTTTGTCTATAATATCATAATGTCTATAATATCAAGCTAACAATATATTGCCCTATCTGCTTCACGAGGTCAGAATGACAATCAAATGAAATATGTGTGAAAGTGATCTCTAAAATATAGTGATACTTTTTTTTTTGTTTCGATGAAAATGATCAGTGAAGTCAGGGGCTCTTGATTAGAGAATGAATAAACAAACTGAGGTTTATGAAGGTAATGGAATATTATTTTACCACAGAAAATTACCGACCTGAAAAAAATCAGAGATGTGAAAGTGCCTGTATGAACTAATATATAGAAAAGATCACAAAAGCAGGAAAAAAATGCATCGACTATAATAAGGTAAATAAATATAGTCATTATATGTGATTATAATAATGTAAACAAAATGAAGAATGACAGCAACCTGAATTCTGAACAATTGTGATGTCCTCTTCTGGTCTTGGAGAAGAGATGAAATGAATCTCTTTCTTTTCAAATGAGATATGGGGGATGAGGAGGGATGGCAGATTTCAAATTTTGCATAAGCTGTCAGGTGTAGTCATTGTGTCAATTTGTTTTAACTGTTTTTCAATTTTACAAGGAGGGCTTGAAGGTGAGGGAAGGGTATTCAGAAAGGACTGTTTTGTAAAATCAAAAGGCATAAAAACCCACTTATTTTAGAAGCACTGTATGTTTATAAGCATTCACTAGTTCTCCCTGCCACTTCCCCCTTAATTAAAACTACAAACAAATCCTCATAACATATGTAGTCCAGCAAAAGAAATTCCTACATTGTCTCTTTCCAAAAATATTTCTCATTCTGGTTTGTAAGTTCTAAAAATATCTCTCATGTCTGGCAGGAGGTAGGATCTGTGATTCCTCTTCAGTTATCTGGATTTATAGTTTACCATTGCATTAATCCAAATTCTAAAGCTTTTCAAGGTTGCTTTTCACTATAATGTTGTTGTCATTGTGTAAATTGTTCTGGTTCTGCTCAGTTCATACTAAATCAGTTCATACAGGTCTTCCCAGGTTGCTCTGAAACTATCCATTTCAGTATTTCTTATGGTACAGTAATATTCCATTAATTCACATAGTAGAATTAGTTTAGCCATTCCCCAGTTAGATGCTCATTTCTTTAGTCTCCAGTGATAAAAATTATTTTTTAAAATAGATCATGTTATTAACCAAGGAAAAGGTTAGGAATCAGACACAGAAAACTCATATGGGACAAAAAGCTAATGGGTATGCTTTGTGAGACAGGCTGAATATAAGTCAAAATTCTAAGAAAGATTTCTTCTCGTATAAGGGCAAGACTTCGTCAGAGCAGATCCTGGTCATATTTTTCTCTCACTGAAAAGCAGGACAATGACCCTCTAACCCTATACTCTTTGCTAGCGTTAATGACTTCACAGCTATAAAGCAGGCTTGACTAAGTTCAGTGGAGACACTGTCTATAAAGAAGGTCTTCTCAATATTCTAGATTTTCTTTCCCCACACAAAGGTAAGCATCAATCAGCGATGCAAAGAGCACCTTTTGGACTGAACTGTTGATGCTCTGGGTGGTGATTTAAATAGAAACCTTTTGTCTTTTTCGCAGCAATTGTATAAACACAATGTTGCCCAGGCAGAAAGTAATTAAATTGATAGAGGAAAGAAACATGACTTGAACTGGATAAAATACAAATACATCAAAATTAAAGTCAGTGTAATGAGCTGAAACGCTGCAAATTTAGACAACAGCGCATTAGCCAAAGCAGAGAAAACCTCATCATGCCGCATCAAAGCAGACAGAAAGCACAATAAGTTGGAGATCCTGCGGCAAGCAAAGAAGCTTATTGATTAGATACTGTGTATACTGAAGAAGAGAATCACTAAAAAAGGAGGAAGGGGGAAAGCTAATGAATGGCTAGGGAAATACAATAGGCTAAAGTAGAAATATAACAAGAAGGAAAAAAAAAAGTCCAGATAGAAATATAAGACAAAGCAAAAGCTCAGCAAAAAAAAAAAAAAAAAAATACAGCAATTCAAGTCAGAAACTCAGCAAGAAATGCAAGTCATGGCAGAAATATAAGATCAAGATAAGAACATACTCAGGCTAACACAAAGTTTGAAAGAAGAATAACAAACTCAGCAACAAATCTGCCAAATGTTAATGATTCAAACAAGGAGGCGATAACTGAAATAAGAAATATACCACATTCCACGCAGTCACTTTCACACTCTTTCCCCTAATTATTGCAGACAGTAGTGACCTTTGGGAGGAGTACACCAAAAACATATTTGACAAAAGAGTTATTGCTGAAAAGGAAGAATGTTTTTATGCCTCAACTTCAAGGCCAAGTACAATTAACACTTACTTATCTGGCATCTTCTAGGAATAAGGGTTTCTACATAAGTGAAGTTTTCAAATAACTAATGCTTATTCCATTTAAATTCCAACTTTTAAAAACTATCCTTGGTAGCAAAAATCTGTCAATAACATATTCCCTATTTTCCTACTGACTTAAACAGAATCTTCTTTTTTCTCAAAAAGAGGCAGTTGGGTATGTTGGAAAGAAAAAACACTAATTTGGGGCCAGATGACAAAAGCTTGCTGCTTATTAACCTTGAACCAGTCAATTTTCCTCTTAGAACCTCAGTTTCCTCATCTATAAAATAAAAGGATCAGCCTGGATGATCTCTAATGTCACTTCTAAATCTTCAGTCTTGTATTGGGTTTATCATTATGAACATCAATTATTGAACCGTGCTGCAATTTAACAGCATATTTAGGTTCTATTGAAATATGCTTACCTCAAATTAGGATACTCCGGACTTTTTATATTAGTTTTTCATTGATTTTCTGTTTACTTCTTCTATGTCAAGTTTATACTTCTCCCAAACCACTTGCCTTAGTTATCAATATGCTTGTCTCAAGCAGGTCTCCCTCCCCCCATCTCATTTGCCATGTTACTTTTTTATCTAGAAAGTCAGAAAATTAAGCATATTAGAATTGTGCCTAAAGTAAACAGGATTCGAAGTGTTCTCTCATCAGTAAAAGGAAAGTACTTTCCAAAATTTATTTTGGCTTCTTGGTGTCCTTTTAAGCTTCCTCTTAATTTCTCATATATATTCTAGAGATATTTGTCAGAGAAGTAGATTCTAAGTTTGGTGATGCTATGTTAAATATCAATTTCATGTTACAAGCTAAGTAAAAACCTTACAATTTCTCCATGTGACAAAATAAAGCCAAAATTCACCCCCAAATTCAATCAAGTCTGAAAGAGAAGGGGAGGAATTGTAATAGCAATAAAGTATGATGATTGTAAATGATTTAACTATTATCAGTAATGCAAGGATCCAAGGCAACTCCAAGGGACTCTTGACCAAAAAAAAAAAAAAAAAAAAAAAAAAAAAAAAAAAAAGTTGTCTTAGAAGGAACTCAGAGTTTGAATACAGATTGAAGCATACAATTCTTCACTGTTCCCTCTATGAATTTTGCTAAGATATAAGTGATATATATTTTCTTTCACAACATGACAAGCCAGGAAATATGTATGATAATATTATACTATATAACCTAAATCACATAACCTGACATTGTAAGGAGGAGAGAGCAGGGAGAAGAAAGGAGAGAACATGGATTACAAAATGTCAGAAAACAATTATCAAAAATTGTATCTACATGTGATCTAGAAAAAAATTTAAAAAGAAAGGGGAGGATGGAAAGATTTAGGAAAGTGGAGAGAGAAAGAGAAGAAAAGGAAGGGAGAAAAAGAAAATGAGAGATCATTTTGACTGCATTTAGAATTAGAAGACCCACTGTTCAGTTCTATCTCTTCCATTGACTCTCTTTATGGTCTTCAACAGATTATTTACTTTTCTTATGTTTATAATAAGTAACTTAGACAAGATGATTTCTGATGTAACTTGCTGGTCTAATATTCTATGATAATAGGATGTCTAGCAACTAATAGTTATTGAATCCTCGGTATCATATTAGAGATATCATCAAAATGCTATGCAGATCTTTTTCTCTATCATAAAACATGATATACATAGGCAGGAAACTATTCATTTAGCTTAACTTCTGCAAGGGAGGGTTATTTCACAGTAAGTTTGAAAACTTCAGAAATCTTTCTTTTTACTGACATTACAGAGAACAAGTCAGACTTTGAGACAGACAGAAAGATCTAGATTCCAGTGATATTTCTAATATATATTAGCTGTGCAACCATAGGTGAGTCACTTAATGTCTCAGTATCCCAATCAACTTTCCTAAGACTGAAAATTATAATCATGTTGTCAGTGACCTCACAAGTCTGCATTTAAAAAAATTTTTTTAGTTCTTTTTAGAGGTTTCTTTGAAAATAACTATCAGTCCCATGCCTCTTTAGAAACTAGACTTCCTACAGAAAATATTGACTAATTCCAGGTCTGGCAAATCTATAGTTCTTTTAAAGTTTGCAAAGCATTTTACATTGTGTTCCAAAGTCTTTAATAACTTAAGTTTCACTAGGACTTTTGAGACACTGTATAATCTAATACTAGCTTTACAAAACTTTTATGAAGTAGACTTTATAAATATTATTATTCCCATTTTATAGAAGAAGAAACTAAGATTCAAAGCAGTTAAGTGATCAAAACTTCAGAGATGGGATTTGAACTCTCGTCCTCCTTGCTCCTCCTCCAGCAATCTAGTCACTAGTTCATATTGATACGCAAGCACAAAGACAATTCTTTACAGTGGCAGTGAGTTTCAAAAGCTGTAATCTTACAAAAGAAGAACTTATGACTACATTTTCATTTTAGTTGCTCTTTCTCTGTTTTCCACAGTTATAGGCCAAGGATGGAGGAACAGGATCTGTAATTTAAATAGTAAAAGGAACCATTTTGGTGGATCACTATATTCATATGTGTTGGCACCCTCTCTCCAACAATGGCCTGACCAAGGTCATGTAACCAGTATATATCACATGTAGGGCTATAATCCAGCTGGGTCTTCTTAGCTCTGAGGCAGGTGAAGAGCTTCTTCTTAAAAAAAGATTTATCTCTACACTCCTTGACAAGACACCAAATATTCAGGATACATAGCTAATGATTATTTTGTAGACTTTAATTCCATTACAGTTTATAAAAGGGAGAGACTTGTGCGTTTAATAACAACAATAATTTCAAAAACTCCCAAACCTGCCACCTCCCATCATTAAATATATTTTAATCAATGTGATGGATTTGGGATGATATACATCTTTGTAAATCTTGCCACTCCAGAAAAGGCAAACAACCTAGTTATAAATATCTCACAGGAGAGAAACAGCCTAAAGTATACTTTTAGCATTTCTAAAGGAAAAAGACTCAGAGTTGAACTTGAAAGTAAAAGTAAGGACAGCTACAGTGGCTCACTCAAATCCAGGGTTCAAAGCTGGTCTTAGCTGCTTCCTACCTGTATGATCCTGGGCAAGTCCCTTAACCCCAATTGCCTAGCCCTTCCCACTCTTCTGCCTTGGAACCAATATTTAGTATCAGTTTTAAGACGGAAAGTAAAGGTTTAAGAAAACTTTAAAAAAAAAAAAGAAAAAAGGGAAAAGAAAGTAAAGGTCATATGCTATTGAATCATATGTATATACCCATTGAGATGTTTATTATTGGATCCACTTTGTCTGTCACAGCCAACACTGGCAACATTTACTCTTCTTTATCAAATTTGTTCAATGAGTAAATTTGCAGTATGATGTTAGTGCTGCTATTTCTGGCCCTTTTTCAGAGACCTTGCTAATTTCCATCTGTGCAGAATGCTACTTTAAAAAAAAATAACAGAGATGATACTAGAAAATGACTCAAATACTTTAGCTTTCTCACTACCTTAAACTGGATGAACAAGACCAATCAATCAGTAAGTACAGAAATCAATGAACCTAGAGTGCATACCGAAAAGGATCAAGCTGAATGCTGCTGTGGCAAAACTGTCAATTAAAGCATTCATTTATAATTTTGCTTTTAAAGTCTTCTTATTTCTTCCTTAGAGCCATTATGGACCATCAGGATCACAGAAGAATGATCAGAAAATACCCACCAGCAAGAGGGGCTATCTACATTCTAAAAACCACAATGCTAATGCAAAAGTTAGCTTACTTTCACATTTTTCACAATTATTCCAGAACACAAAAATTCAGGAAGAATATCTTCTCTGATTCTGGAACTCTATGAGGACTTCAGGATAACCTAGAAGCTAGATAATCCTATTTTCAAAAGTGATATTAACCTGGGCTTTGGATACAGCTTTCACACAAATAGCATGGGCTATCGGTGTAGATAAGTTTTATCAAGGCTATTCTGGTACAAGCGTATTTAAAATGCAAATATTCTCAAATTCAGGAGCCATGGCTTTATTTGTCTATAGTACATGAACAATGCAATTAGATAGAAATTTCTGGACTGAAGTGCTATTTATTATCTTTTTATTTGCATATTACAACATATGTATAGGTGTGAGTATGAGCATTGTAAATATATATTTTGTGTAGGTATGAGTATGTGAATTCAATGTGATCACAAACCCAAGAAGAGGATCCATAAGTTAGATAGGACCAAATTTTCCATCAACTTATAGGCTTTAGTTAACCCAAAATAAAGGGAGAAAGATTCAGATAGAATTGATAAGAAGGATTTCACCTGTGAATTTTAATTTTAATGCAAAAGGAATGAGGATAATATATTGTCTGGTCTCTCCTTTACCCTCTTCTTGTACTACGCTGCTGTTCTTCCCCAATACTGCCCAACAAAATCTGTTATGAACTGACTATTTATATGAAATAACAACAATTCTAATGATAATTTATTATTTTAGTGTTTTAAGGTTTTTGAGGCAGCATAGCATAACAGATAGCCAAAAAGATCTGGGTTCAGATCCTGCTTCTCATTAATGCTATGTGATCCAAGGCAGATTACTCAATCTCCAAATAAATGGTCCAGAAAATTTAAGATTACAGTTGTACAAAGAAGTAATGATCTGTATTAGAAAAGGAAGTTTCCTCACTCAGGATTTCCTATACCAAAGAAATCACTGATCCAGTCTCTATCCCTATCTCTTAAAGTTGGGAAAATACTTTAAACAAACTATTTCACTTGAGCCTCACTTCTATTCTAAAAGATAAAGACTGGGTATTATCATTTGTATTTAAGTTGAAGATGATAGAGGATAGGTGATTTGCTTGTGGTCACACAGCTAGTAAGTGGGGAAAACAGTATTTGATCCCAGACTTTCTATCTCCTAATAGGGTCCTCTTTCCATTATCTTGCCCTATTCATACTGCTGCCTGAGGACTAATAAATTCATTCACACTAAAGTGTTAAAGCTTAATGTTTAAAAAGA
This sequence comes from Gracilinanus agilis, assembly GCF_016433145.1. Taxonomy (NCBI): domain Eukaryota; kingdom Metazoa; phylum Chordata; class Mammalia; order Didelphimorphia; family Didelphidae; genus Gracilinanus; species Gracilinanus agilis. The sequence goes on from NC_058133.1 coordinate 123,275,321, forward strand.
AGAATATATTATCCATGCTACCCCTTTCTACCCTACCGAATATATACTTTTAAAGGATGTAATATGTTAAATGACAGACATGAATGGACATTAATAATGGTATACCAGGCACCAGAACTGTACCTATGGAAAAGTCATTGTAAAATACAAAGGCTCTTTCTCTTCTGTCCTTCAATACATAGTACTTACAGAATGAGACAAATGTCTAGTGATGAAAGCAGAAAGGCTTCCATCAGTGGCATGTACCACAGTGGTGTCAAACTCAAATAGAAAAGGTGGCACACAAAGGGCAGCATATTGTCTTAAAAAACCACATTTATATTATCTGTTCTGTTGTGTTTTTTAAACTTATTTTGTTAAACATTTCCCAATTCTATTTTAATCTGGTTCAGATAGCACTCTAGGAATGTTGCCATCACCGTGTGGTTGCTGAATTTGATACTTCTCATACAATGCCAATTGTAGGGCATGAGTTCCAAAGCTGGGGAGGTAAGACTATGTTCAAAAGGAAAGTTATCAAATCAAGAGCCCTACAAAAGTCCCATTTCTAGCCAGAATCAGATCAAAATGTAATTGAGAACCATTTAACAGAAAAAATGCAGTACAACATAGTCATAGATAATGTTAATTTGAGGTTTTCTATGTCAATTTTTTCTATTTGAGTTTGACACCATTATTCCAGAAGCTTTCCCTTTACACCAGTGGTCCCCAAACTTTTTTGGCCTATCACCCCCTTTCCAGAAAAAAATATTACTTAGCCCCTTGGAAATTATTTTTTTTTATTTTAATAGCAATTAATAGGAAAGATAAATGCAGCTGTGGCCATCACTGCCCTCCTGGATCGCTGCAGTACCCACCAGAGGGCGGTGGTACCCACTTTGGGAATCACTGCTGTATACCCTAAACTCCATGTAGAATTTTACAATTACTTTACTGTTAACACTACTTTTTGTTAATGAAAATAGGAAGAAGAGGCTAGAAGGGAGATGAAGTTTTGAAACATTATAGACTGGGCATGTGAATGTAAAGGTCCTTCCACATTTGTTGCATCAGAAACTCCATGTTACTTTGAAAAGGGAATTAAATTTGTACATAGCTATATTTTTCACACTATAGGAAAATACAATAGTCACTCCTTTCCTTTCATAGTTTTGTGTTGATTTTCATATTATTGCTTAAAATATGAATGATTACCATGTGTATGACTGACTAATTCTGAATGATGATAATCAGGAAATCTCTTTTCCTTTTTTAGTAAACTCACTGATAGCTTAATTCCCTTTTTCTCATCCCTTTCACAGAATTGTGGATTTATGGAACACTGAAGATTATGATTGATTACAATATTTGTATTATAATGAATCAGATGATTGGTTATATCACACTCCTTACAGAGTAAGGGTTGTATATTGTAGTTTTCCTTCTTCCTGGTATATATGCAATCCACGTTGTTTGGAATTTTGAAGGGCTATTTAAAACAAAATATGTAAAATAAAAATAACAATAAGCAGGCTGTGCTCTACATTCTATAAAAATAGCTGTTTAAATGTTGAGGGTTTACTGCCTGCAAAAAAAAAATTATGAATCAATCTCTGCAACTTTGTTTGTTGCCTAACTCAAAGAAACAGCAGCCTAGGACAAAAATTTAAAGAGTGGAAATAAGAATAAGAATAACTAGCTTTTATATAGTTCCTACTATGTGCCAAGTACTGAACTAATTGCTTTTTCAAATGTTATCTCATTTGATCTTCACAACAACCTTAGAATGTGACAGGTGCTAGTATTGCTTTTTCTGATTTTAAAGTGGAAGAAACTAAAGAAAACAGATTCGGTGACTTAACCAAGGTCATACTACTGATAAGTAAGGCTGAATTTTAACTTGCTTCCTGACTCCAGGCCCAGTACTTTATCTACTATACCACCTAGCTGCCCTATACATCCTGAAAATACTTTATCCATCTCTAACCCAAAACCACATTTAAAATAAGAATAACATAAGAAAAACTACACAAGAAAAATCTTAGAAAATGATGTTTTAAAATGCCTTAATAATTCAATCATCTTCAAATAGGATAATGATTTCAAAAGAAATATTATCAGCTATGATAGTAATTAATTACGGGAATTAAGAGAGAACAGGAAGTCCTAATTATAGGAAAAAGCACTTTCAAATGCTTCCCAAAATGTTCATTTTGAAGAAAAAAATCCTTTAAATTCCAGTCCAATTAATTGAAATATTAGGAACATACACAGCGCATAGAAATAATTGTTTAAGCTAATAAATAATTATTTACTTAGTTTTATATGAAACTGTGCAATACTCATTTAGAATTGTTCTTTTTCATAGAAAAAACAATATTTAAACACAAAGTAGGCAAGCTTTTCAAATGGTATCACTTCTATTGTAGCTCAGATCTCAACAAGTCCTTTGTTTAACAATTCTGTGATGTACTTAGTACTTTATAATAATGTGCAATGAAGTTATCTGTTGGTGACATCTTTCTATTAATCCGGGCATAGAGAATGGCACAGAGAATAGAGATAAAATGCTAATTATAAGGAGCACCAGGTAACCTAGTTTGCAGAGAACAAGAGGAATGATGCACTATAAAGTAAAAAATATGTTAGTGCCAAGTTAAGAAAGACTTAGAGAGCAAAACAAAGAAGTTTATATTTTATCCTGAAAACAAAATAGGGAGCCAAGAAGTGGAGTCAGATCTGTGTTTAAAAAACATCACTTGGGAGGATGAACTAGACTAGAGAGAGAACAGACAAGAAACCAAATTAGAAAGGACAGTTAATTCTATCTTCACAAAGGAATAATATAAGTGAGAAGCAATGAAGACCTGAACTAAGTTGGTAGTTTTGTGTACAGGAACCAGAAAAAAAGAATTTGTTGAGATAGAAATGGCAAGGTTTAGCGACTGATTCACTTAACAGGATATGTGTGGAATTGAAGATAATTCTCCATTTATCAAGTGGAGAGATTGTGGTATGATGGGACCTTTAAAAGAAAGAGGGAAGATTAGAAAAGGGGGGTTTGAGGAGCAGGATAATGAATTTTGTTTTGGACCTGACCAATACCATCCTTATTTTATACTCTATACCCAAGGGGACATTGTGAGTTTTAAATATAGATTCATTAGAGCATGTGTATGTGAAAAATTATAGCAATATGTTATAATATATACTGGATTATGTATATATATCATTTTTAATTTGTTACTAATTTAATAAATCTAACATGTATGTCTCACTCTAAAAAGAATTTTTTTTACATCCCTAGCATGTCTAGTTTAATCGTCCAAAAAGACGATTGACAAAGAAGACTAACATTTAGGGGAGAAATTAGAAGTAGATATATAGATCTGTAAGTGATCTGCATAGAGATAATCCTTAAACTCAGTGGAGCTAATGAGATCACCAAGAGATTAAGTATATAGAGATGAGGACCCAGGAGATAGTCTTGGGGAACACCCATGAGTTAAAGGACATGATATGGATGATGAGCCAGCAAAGGAAACTGAATGGGAGTGGGAAGACCAGAAGGAAGATAATGAGGGGAAAGTATTATCAAGAAAACCTGATGAGAGAGATTATCTAGGAGAAGGTTTTCAAAAATGTCAAATGTAGCAGAGAGATCAAAGATGAAGTGTAAGAACAGACCATTAGATTTGGCAATTCTATGCCTCTCATATCACTCAATCAACTAGAATGTTCAAATATCCCAAAGAGCAGATGAAATCTTTTTTCTCCACCAATCATTACTCTCATACCCTGCAAAAATAAGAGAGCATCCCTAACATATCACAGATGAAACTTTTCTTCTGCAACAGAGGTTGGCATAAATGCGATATCCATCAGCATACTTGGCTGAGGCAAATCCCCATGTGGGGTAGGATTAAGAGATAGGGTATCAGGGGCGGCTGGGTAGCTCAGTGGATTGAAAGTCAGGCCTAGAGACAGGAGGTCCTAGGTTCAAATCCGGCCTCAGACAATTCCCAGCTGTGTGACCTTGGGCAAGTCACTTGACCCCCATTGCCCACCCTTACCACTCTTCCACCTAGGAGTTAATACACAGAAGTTAAGGGTTAAACAAACAAACAAACAAAAAGAGATAGGGTATCCCTAGGGGTGTTTTAGAAAGACCTAGTACATTCACAGGTTGTTTCTGGTCTGATAACCACATGGTTAAGAAAACTTAAAACACTTGAACTCAAAGAAAGAGACTTCACTCAAATTTCTGTAGTAAGTATTCATTTGCCTCTTTAAGGGCTTCAATATGATCTAATTATTTGTATTCCTATGTGGAGAAATGTTATGTATAATTCTCTGTAAGGAACTCTATTCACTATTATAGTATTCACTATTATAGTAATTAGAAGAATTAATCATAGGGAGAGGTTGGAATACTAAATGGTCTAAGATGATATGGGGGTGGGAAAGAGGGGGGTGAATAGTAGAGGAGACCAAGAGAAACTTGAATGAATGAGAGAAATAGGATATTCAATTACACACAAATAGGGCATGGGAAGGGAAAGGGATTAATACTATTATAAGAAGGAGAGGAAAAGACCATTAAGAGGTAATATTTAAACCTTACTCTCAGTATAATTAACCCTTAGAGGGAAGAGTAGCTTTATCCATTGGGATATAAAACTCTATCTAAAACTACTGAGAAAGTCAAAAGGGATAAACCAAGGGGAGCAGGGGAGTGAGGAGGTCAAAAAAGGGAGAGGAGGAGAGGGGGGAGGAAATTCATTAGACCTTAAAAATAAAAAGAGGAGAATAATAAGGGAGGGGGTAGAAAGGGAAGTAAATCAAGAGAAGGGAAAAGGGTTACTGGCATAAAGCAAACCACTGGTTTAAAAGGGAATAGGGAAAGAAGAAGGGGTAGAACTAGGAGAGGATACCAAAATGTTGGGGAATACACAACTGATAATTATAACTCTGAATGTGAATGGGAGGAACTCACCCATAAAAAGGAAGCAAATAGCAGAGTGGATTAGAAACCAAAATCCTACAATACGTTGTCTACAAGAAACACATATGAGGTAGGTGGACATACACAGGTTTAAGATAAAGGGCTTGAGTAAAATCCTTTGGGCCTCAAATGAGAAAAAGAAGGCAGGAGTGGCAATTATGATTTCAGACAAAGCCAAAGTAAAAATAGATATGATTAAAAAAGACAGGGAAGGTCATTACATCCTGATTAAAGGCAGTATACACAATGAGGAAATAACACTTCTCAATATGTATGCACCAAGTGGTATAGCATCCAGATTCATAAAGGAGAAACTGGCAGAGCTCAAGAAGGAAATAGATAGTAAAACCATAATAGTCGGAGATCTAAATATTCCTCTTTCAGACCTAGATAAGTCAAACCAAAAAATAAATCAGAAAGAGGTAAGAGAGATGAATGAAGTCCTAGAAAAATTAGATTTAATAGATATGTGGAGAAAAATAAATAGGGACAAAAAGGAATACAGTTTCTTTTCAGCTGCACATGGTACATTTACAAAGATTGACCATGGAATAGGGCATAGAAACATTGCAAACAAATGCAAAAGAGTAGAAATAATAAATGTAACCTTCTCAGATCATAATGCAATAAAAATAATAATAAGGGCACCTGGACAAGCAAATCAAAAACTAATTGGAAATTAAATAATGTGATTCTCCAAAACAAGCTAGTCAAAGAAGAAATCATAGAAACAATCAACAATTTCATTGAAGAGAATGACAATAATGAAACATCTTACCAAACTCTGTGGGATGCAGCCAAGGCAGTACTCAGGGGGAAATTTATATCCTTGAGTACATATATTAATGAATTAGGAAGGGCAGAGATTAATGATTTGGGCATGCAACTTAAAAAATTAGAAAGCGAGCAAATTGAAATTCCCTAGATGAAAACTAAATTAGAAATACTAAAAATCAAGGGAGAAATTAATAAAATCAAAAGTAAAAGAACTATTGAATAAATAAATAAGACTAGAA
>NC_058133.1:123291185-123325239 GCF_016433145.1 Gracilinanus agilis
TCTCTCTCTCTCTCTCTCTCTCTCTCTCTCTCTCTCTCTCTCTCTCTCTCTCTCTCTGTCTCTCTCTCTCTCCCCTTCCTTTGCACTGTTCCTCTCTTCTCCTTCCCCCAACTCTTTTACTGTCCCTCATTTTGAGAGCTTTCTTCCTACTGCCAACCCACATCCTGGCCACTGGTTTACAAGCTACCTGACTTTAACTAGGGTGTGGAAAAATCCTTCCTCTTTCCAAATTCTCAAGTGTCTTGAAAACTTAAAAATAACATGTACTAAGGAAATAAGGTGGAACAAAAGTTTAAAAAAAAGAAAAATATGATCACCACCTGTGACTGAAAAAAAGGGGAATTTTACTTAGTAATTTACTTTGATGCTTTCAGAGTTGTGATTTCATCCATTTCTTTGCAAGCACCTCTCTCTTTCCTCTACTCTCCTTTCTCTCTCTCCCTCTCTTCCTCTTTCCCTCTCTCCCTCTCTCCCTCTCCATCTCCCCCTCTTCCTTCCCCCCTCTCTCTCCTCCCCATTCCCAATACCTACTTATTTGCATGTTGCCTCTCCTATTGGAATGTAAGCTCCTTGAAGGGAGACACAGAATACATCCAAGGGAGACACTGCTGACCATTTTTTCTATTTCCACACAATCCTGGGCATATATTAGACATTTAATAAAAGCTTAATGATTGGGGTTTGCAAACAAGAAAAATGCTTTCAGAGAATAGTGCTAAATCTGAAAATCCCTCACTCTTTGGGTCATAGAATAAAAATTAAGGATAGAAAGATCCTGGAGAATATCCTTTATTTTACAGATAAAAAACAAACAAACAAAACAAAACAAAACTGATGATGTTAAGGAGGATTCATTCTAGTCAGTTCCAGCAAGGGTATGAGTACAGGAAGAAATACTGACAGAAGTTAAAGTAGTGGAATAGCTGCCTTGAATCTCATGCAGAGTATGGACAGACAGAGGTGGCCTTTGGGAGCAAAAGTATCTGAAATGCTGGAAGATGGGGTAGTGATGGGATGTGGAGCTTCCCAGGTGGGAATACTGAGTAGTCAGAGCCTGTCTGCTCTCTCCATACCATTGCCAGGACCCTTCTTTAGCAAGCCAGGAAGACAAGAAAGCCATATTGTACCTTACAAACCACAGAGCAATTTAAGACAAAAACAGAAACTCAATTTATAGAATTGTGTCTGTGAATAAAAGTATTTTTCTTAGTTTAAAATAAAATATTAAAACAATTTTTTAAAATCCCAGTCTTCATTTGTAACATCTGGAAGTCAAACACCTCACAGAACACATCCAAGGTGGGAATGCCTAGAAATGAGCTTGTTTATCCAGTGTCATGTGTGAAAATCCATTTTGTTACCTTATGCTCTACCTCGTGCCATTAATGATGCCCTGCTAGTATAACACAGCATTAAAATTTCCAAGTCACATGAGAAAGAAGGGCTGCTGAGTTTTCCATTTATAGAAAAAGAAAAACTTTCATAGGTTTCAGTTGTTCAGATACACCCACACCCCCACAGAGAAAATCAACAGTATAATTGTCACAAGTCATAGAATGTCTGTACCCAGTATTGCTATTCCTGAAACTGTAGTTCTTTCTTCATGGGTGATAGGCTTCAATTAATTTTATCATGCACTTCCCTGAGGCCTCAGGGAGAAGATCTCTATACAATGTTTTTTTTTTCTACCTTCCTTTTACATGGCATTTTCCAGTGTTCTAAGCCTGCCCTTTAGGCTCATCCTTGCTTTTTATTGACTTCTGCCTGATCACTTGATGGACTTTTAATTTTTATTCTACTATACTCTAGCAATAAGTTGCATAGAGATACTCTATAACCCATTTTCTTCCTGGTTCAATCATAGCCAAGATCTTTGCTGTCTTCTATGGTTAAAAGAGCTGTAGGGATGGGAATAATGCTTAGCACAGTCATTAGCCCAGAAACCATTTTTATGCTTCCAAGTTGAGACACACGGACTGGGAAACACTGAGAACAGAAATGACCCCAAAACATTTCCTGATCTTTCCTCTGGTTAACATTTGATCGAAATAATATTTCAAAAGATGCATTTTTCTTCTGTGTGGATCCTGCAGTCCTTCCTACATACCCCCTACACTTCCTTGGTCTGCAGTGATGCCTTCTGTTTTTCAGGAAAGATAACCATTTCCTCATTTTTCTTTGTCTTTCTTATAGAATTTCTAAGCTCTCAGTTTCTTTTATTCCCAACTTCTCTACTGCTCTTTCACTTTTCCCATGCTACTCCATTATTAACGTTGAGGCAACATCAGTTAAGGGCAAGAAGCAAGTATGGGAATTTCAATTTCTAAAACAGTCCATTTTGGCTCAAAGTGAACTCTTGACTTTCCTGAATTTTTCCCCCCAGTGGCTTATACTAACCCATTTCACCACTTGATAACAAAACTAGTAGACTACACTCTATATTTAGACTGTTAGAAATCTTGAAGTTATAATGGGCCCTTGAGTCACAGCTGAATCAAGGTGGTGAAATTTTTCCCCCATATTGAAAAATACAGAAATACATTTTCTTTCCTTCTAGCTCTACTCCTCTATGCTTGTGTGCTACTATTATCTTGCAGATTGACTTTTAAATATGCTTGATTATAACACTAACAACAGTCAGTGTTTTATCACCTGGAAAGTAGACAAAGCAAGGTGGTGTCTTAAACTATTCTATACTCTTACTGTTTAATTTAGCCTTCTTGAAAATGCACTTCCAAATAGATTCAGTTCAGTGAATTCAAAACCTATCAGCCAGATTTTTGATAATATTATCCTGCTGTTCAGTACTTCTCTTGAGTTCTAATTTACATGAGCACTGATTTCAAAATCCCAGGGCTTAGTTTAAGAACTCTGCAGTCATGCCATTTCTATTCATTTTCTTTCCCAAACTTTGGACAGCTTTTTCTAGCTTAAATCCCTCCCTTTTCCAATCCATTTTCTATATTATAATATCTCTAAGGCATAGATCTGACTCCTAATAAAAATATATATAGGGGGGCCTTACTGTCTCTAGATAAAATACAAACTTCTTAGGCTAGCAACTAATGCTCTCTATAATGTGAGTACAATTTATCCTTCTGGTGTAAAATTTTTCTTAACTTACCTAGAAACAGGAGGGGAAGGGGATAGGATATGGGAGGGAATTAGAGTTCCCTTATGGGACTGGGGTAATAAAATAAGGAAGTATGGGTTAAGAGAAAAGAGGACAAGGTAATAAGGAAAGGGAGGGGAAGGAAGGATACCTAGAGAAGAGCCCATATGACTTGGTAGGGGGAGTAATGTGAATGGATAAAGAAATCAAGAAGTAGGAGGACACAGTTGGGGGATAAGGAAAATATTTGGGGAAAGGTAGACAGAATAAGAATTAAAAGGTAAAGTCAAGGAATAAGGGAGTAATTTTTGGAAAGGTGGGCCAATTTGGAACTAAGAGGGCAAGGGGAGAGGATAAGGGAAGTTATTTGGAAAGGGATATGAATAGGAGAGATATTGGTCAAAGGAAATTGGACACCTGAGAAGGGATACAGCAGAAAGAAAAGAAGAAAGGACAGTGAGGAGGATCTGAGTAGATGGAAATGTACAACTAGTAATTATGACATTGAGTGTAAAAGGATTAATTCACAAATGGGAAGAAGATGGATAGCAGAAAGGATGAAAAATCCGGACCTAATAATGAGTTGTTTATAAGAAACACATTGAAAATGAAAGATCAACACAGTGTGAAGATAAAAGGCTGGAGCAGAATATACTATGCCTCAGCTGATCCTGAGATGACAGGGGTAGAAGCCATGATCTCTGACAGAGTTGGGTCTAAAATGGGCATAATTGGAAGGGATGAAGAGGATAACTATAGTATATTGGGGCGGGGAGAGTTACTATGCATAATGAAGCATTATCAATATTTGACCTGGATGCAGCAAGTGTTATAGCACCAAGACTTTTAAAGGAAAATCTAAATGAGATACAGATGAAAACACATAACAAAATAATAGTAGTGGTAGAGTTTAATTTTCCACTCTTAGAACCAGATAAAGCTAATTAATAAATAAGCAAGAAATAAGTTAAGAGATGAAAATCTATAATAAATAAGATAAATATTTGGAGAGTCCTGACACATCTACATGAGGTTAGTAGTAGATCTAAGCCTGAGCATAGACATAATCTAAACATAGTTACTAGTGGTACAACAATGGTTTGAAGAGCATAAAAATTCTGTAAAAGTCTTATCTTAATACTTATCATACTATGGAGGTAATCCTGCATTCCTGAGGGATAATGGCACTGGATCAAAAGTTCCACTGGGTATAACCAACCTGGAAAGATATGGTTTTGGAAAGAATATGGTCCTGGCTACAGATTATGTCTACTGCCTAAGGACAAATCTAGCAAAATATGGTCCTGGTAATATACATTAACCAGAAAGGCATTAATGTGAGCAAATTAAATGCTGATAGAAACATGGAGAAACTGGCCTAGAAAATAATATGGAAATATACATTAAGAGCTGAAAATCTGTTCATACTCATTGATCCAGAGATCTTATTACTATGACTAGGCCCTAAAGGCATTATTGAGAGGGTAAAAAGCTGTGTATGTATGAAAATATATATATGGAAGCTTTGTCATGACCAAATTACTAAAAATAACATAAATGCCATGAATGAGAGAAATGGCTGACTAAATTGTGATATTTGAATGTAATGGATTGTATTATATTATTAGAAATGACAAATATTGGAATTACAAAAAATAAGGGAAATATATGAAGAAATGAAAAGAGAAGAAAAAAATTAAGGCTAATACATAATATGATTATATAGAGGAAAAAAGTATTCAAGTGAAACAAATCCAAAGGAAACTCAAAAGTAGATGATGTCAGGGCAGCTGGGTAGCTCAGTGTATTGAGAGTCAGGCCTAGAGACGGGAGGTCCTAGGTTCAAAGCTGGCCTCAGACACTTCCCAGCTGTGTGACCCTGGGCAAGTCACTTGACCCCCATTGCCCACCCTTACCACTCTTTCACCAAGGTGCCAATACACAGAAGTTAAGAGTTAAAAACAAACAAACAAACAAACAAACAAAACAAAAGTAGATGATGTTTATATTAGCATACATATATAACTTACATATCTTTAAACAAACTATAAGCCAAATTGTAAATCCTTCTAGAAAGTTTTCAGGTTACTCTCCACTACATACCCACATTCTACACACCAGTCAAATTGGCTTAATAGTTCTTCTCAACTTGTCATTCTATTTCTCCACGTGATATGATTTTGGAATCTGCTAATATGAATTCAAAGTATATATGTATTCTACTTGTTTGTCCCTGGGAAAGTTATTTACCTTTCTGTACTATTTCCTCATCTATAAAATTAGATAATGAAACTAGCTGATCCCTTAGGTCTCTTCCAACCCTATAATCCATCCTGGTGTCTTTCAACTGGCTATTCCATTGTATCTGAAATGCTTTGCCTTCTCACTCCTACATTTTGGATTATTTGGATTATATTAATCTTTCCTCAAGTTTCAGCTCAAGTTTTTCCCCCTACTAACTGAAGCCTTTTCTGATCCTCTCAGTTATTATTATCCTCTTCTCCCTTTTATTTACTTACTACAAATATCATAAGTCCTCAGTAGGACTTTATTTATTTGCTATACATACTATAATTCAGTGATTCCCAAAGTAGGCGCTACTGCTCCCTGGTGGGTCCTGCAGTGATCCAGGGGTAGTGGTGATGGCCACAGGTGTATTTCTCTTTCCTATTAATTGCTATTAAAATTTTTAAAAATTAATTTCCAGGGGACTAAGTAATATTTTTCTGGAAAGGGGGCGGTAGGCCAAAAAAGTTTGGGAACCACTGCTATAAGTCCTCAGTAGGAAGCAAGTTATTTCTTTTCTGTCTTAGTCAATTGACAAAGTCACTTAATATAGATTTGTGTAGTTGGATCTTTGGATTGAATTTTCACATTCACCATATGATGTTCTTGTGACTAATAGCAGGTTCACCATATGATGTTCTTGTGACTAATAGCAGGTTAAGATGAACCTATTCTATTGCATTTTTCAAATATGTTTTTGGATTTAAAAAAAGGGTATACAAAAAATTCAGATTTTAAAAAGGGAAAATATTTTAAAATTAAAAGCACTTCTACTACATTTAAAATAGAATTTTATTTTTGAGAAAATAGAATTTTTAATTGAATATATAAAAGCATTAGACTAAAAGGAATTTTACTATCTCAAGTGTATCATTTCCTATAGTAAATCTGCAATCTGTTGGCAACAACTTATTACTTAAATAGAATTTTTTACACATCTTACACTAAGACTTGACCAAATATCACCTGTACTAAAACCTTTTAGTTGTGCCAAAGTTCTGGTGTAATACTAGAAAGCCTCTCAGAGACAGTATTTGGGGTTCAAGGATTCCTATGAAGGTTAAATGGCAGGGATTCCTAACCTAGGGTCAATAAACTTCCCAAGGAGTACAGACTTCCAGAGGTCCATGAATTTGGTTCAGAAAAAAAATGGCATCTCTATTTTCACTAGTGTTGATCTCCTTTGTATTTAAAAAATTTTTTTTTCTGAGAACTGATCCATAGGACAGGCACAAAAAGTTAAAGGACCCCATTAAGAGTTAACACATTACAGACTACAAACAACTTAGTAAATGTAAGTTTATAACCTTAGCCTAAGACGTGGTTGTAGTCTGGTGATGACAAACCTATGCCGTGGGTGGCAAAGATGGTACACAGAGTGCTCTCTGTGGGCACACGGCTGCCCTCCCCCACCCCTAGTTCATTTATTAGAAAGGCAGAGGGACTCGGGCAGAGCTATTCCCCTCCCCCTCTCCACTGTGCCTCATGACATTTTTTCACATCACCCTCCACTCTGCCCAGCAGCCCAATAGGGTTACACAGAGGGTAAGGTGGGCAGCTCATAAGCAGCAGAGCTGGAGGGGAGCAGAGCACTCAGGCAATTCCCTTCCCCATTCAATACTCACTGAAGACATTCCTCACTTCACTCAATGAAATCACTTCCTCTCTCTCTTTTGTGGAGGTGGGGAAAGGCAGGGCACAGCTGGAAGGGGAGGGGGCACGTCACTCAGTCTGAGGGGTGGGTTGGGGGTGGGGCCTGGCACTCTATCTCTAAAAGGTTCTCCATTACTGTTGAAGTCAAACTAGAGTAATAGAAAAGTGATGGATTTGGAGTCAGGGAATGTGGTCCTTATCTAGATCCTATGCTTACTTTCGGAGTGACATTGGGCAATTAAGTTAACTTCATTGAGATTCAATTTACTTATTTAAAAATGGAGGAAATGCACTGTATTCATTATTATTATGAGGGAAAGACTAGATAAAACAAAACACTACGTAAATATAATTTATCGTTATCATTATTTATTTATTTGCTATAATTATTACCATCAACCCTCCACAAAGTTTTACTCTACTGTCACATCATGGCATAGAAGAAGACTTGAAGTCTCAACAGTTATAGTCTATAGTTACATAGCTATAGTTATATAGCTAAAGTTAGAACATAAGTTTTGGTAGATTCTTCGAGGATCAAAAGGTTTTGAGTAACAGACGCTTGGTCTGTCTCCTGAGGATGAACCTAATTATCTCCAGAAAGGCATATCATCAATAGGTCTTCCAGGCTGAGAAGAAGAGACAGCATAAAGAAGTGGTTCATTCTTCCTAAATTATCCACTTAGTTCTGTATCTGTAATATTATTAAACCCTAAGAAACGATGAGTACATTAATTTTGGAAAAACATGGAAAGACCTACATGAAATTATGAAAAGTGAAATGAGAAGAACTAATAGAGCATTATACACAGTAACAAAAATATTTTTGAAGAATTATTTATGTATATGCACCTCCAGAGAAGAACTGATAAATAAAAATAAATAAAAGAGAGTTTTATGTATACATGTATATTTTTGTCAAATGATGTCTTAACTAATGGGGGAGAGGAGAATGAGAGGGACTTAACTGGGTATTTTACTATATCAAACAAAAAATTTTTAAAAAAATTAAATTTAAAAAGTAACCAATTGGAGAAATCAACATCCTATAAGGGTAAGCTGGTCAGAGATAAGTCATACATACAAGATAGAGCATTCTCTGGACAATTAGCCATGATAAGGAAACCTGAGTACATTCTATGACCTTGTTAAAGGACTAATAAATTCAGGAATTGGTGGAATATTTCAATCAAGGACCAGATAAGCCAATAAGCAGGAAGTCATTAAACCCTACTCCCCACCCACACCCTAAAAAAGGAGATCTAGAAAGTTTTGGGGAAGCAATGGCAAAAGTAAACTGTATACTCAATTTTTCAAGGGCTAGCTAGCCTTGTTTCTACAAGAAATTTTATCATCAATGTATGTCATATTCTTCACAGATAGACTTAATCCCTTGGAAGATTTTGCTTCTAAACATTTGTAACTTTGTGACATTAAAAAAGTGAAAAATTCCATTTTCCAAATTATAAGTTTTATTTCCCATCAATCTTTATAATTTGGCATGTGGCCCCCATTATTAGGAGCTCTCAAAAAGCAAGCTGTATTGAATATTATGTAATGCCATGCTGCCCAAGTTAAAATTCTTCTCATTTTGAATTTATAATACATATACATAATATGAGAAGAAAACCAAAATTAGGACATCGTCACACATTTTGCACAAGGGTACTTATACTGCCATTAAAACTCATTTTCTCCACCCAGGAAGCATTCCTGCTGGGGCCTTCCTGCCAGGATGCTAGGGGGAATACTGTGGGCTCTGTAGGGGAGGCTGGAACCCTGCTGAACTCTACCACAATGAACACAGACTGAAACTGTTCTGATAATTCCTGTATTCTCTATATAGCTCAGCAGAGCAATGCTCTTACATCATCTTTTCTTTCAGCTAGTATTTCTACTTCCTGTCTATATATCCCATATATGTGCCTCAAGGGATATTAATATAAATTTTTAGTAAAGTGATTAAAACTGTCATCTATGTAGTACTTTAAAGTTTACAAAGCTTTTTGCATCCATTATCTTTTTTGAGCATGAGGGGGGAAAAGCCTCTAAGATAAGTATTAGAAATATCATTAATTACATTTACAGATGAGGAAACTAAGTCTCAGCAAACTTAATTTATTTGCCATAGTCATAGTAAATGACAGTTACAAAATTTGAAGTTTAGTCTTCTCTGACTATATCCACTACATCATGCTTTTCCCTTGGCATATTATTCCCCTCTGAGCTCTTCTAACCTGAAGGCATCACAAGGCAACAGGACTTCAACCAATTTCTCAACCAAGTGATATAATCTGGTTGTCAGTGGCTGTATATCCTGAGATTCCAAGGTACAGATTGTTCAGATCAATAGGGAGTCATGGCTCTTGCTCACCAAACAAATGCCAGTAGAATTATATGCTTGCACTGGAAACTTTAAATACTGACTCCAAGGGGCCTTCAATTCAGTTCAATTTAGTCCAATTCAAGAGTCATCAATGTGCCTAGAGGAGGAGCTTAAATTCTATTTGGGGTAAAACAACATGCTCCTTGATAGGTTAATTAAAAATATAAATATATATATATATATACATATATATGTTTATATATAATGAATACTAAGTAACTTGATGATTTTAGAGGGTAAGGAGATAAATTAACAACTACAGATATCATGAAAGGACTTTTGTAGGAGGGTTCACTTGCAATGAAATTTGAAGAGAGCCAGAGGATCCATGAGCTGTAGATGAGGAGGGGAGATCATTATAGGCACAGGAGACAGCCTAGAGAAAGTCATGGAGATATGGAGATGGAATATTTTTCACTAAAAATACCAAGTATGCTAGTTAACTGAAGGATAGAATACATATAGAAGAGTAATGTATAATCAATCAGTGTCTGGGAAAATAGGTTATTTTGTTGTTCAGCCATTTTTTGATTGTGTCTCATTCTTTGTAACCTTATTTGTGATTTTCTTACTGGAGTGGTTTGATATTTCTTTCTCTGGCTCATTTTACAGATGAGGAAACTGAGGCAGAGTTTAGTGACTTGACTAGGGTCACATAATTATTAAGGTTCTGTCTGACACCAGATTTGAAATCATGAAAATGAATCTCCCTTATTCCAAGTCTGATGTTCCACTGTGCCACCTAACTACTCATGAAAATAGGAGTCAAACTGGGAAGTACTTTAAATGTCAAACAGAGTTGTCTGTCACTGATGCTAGATCAAAAGCAAATCATTGAAGATCCTCACACAGGAGAGTGAAAGAGGTCAGACCCAAGTCTTGGAAGCTTTAATCTGGCAACTCTGTAGATTGGAGAGCTAAGATGCTGACTATTGGGAGAAAAATTAGGAAGCTCTTCCAATAGGTGACCAAGACTTGGATTTGGATGGTATTTTCATGAGTAGCAAAAAGTGAACAGAAGCAACAGATATGGAGGTAAAATTGCCAAGACTTGGCAATTGTTTAGATATGAAGGATGAGTTGACATTATAAACCTGAGTGATTAGAATAGTAGTTTCCTTCATATAAAGATGGCTTTAAGGATAAAATAAGGAGTTTTATTTTGGAAATGTTGAGGTTGAAATGTTTATGGTAATTTGAGACACCAGGTTGTGATAATTAGATTAAGTCTACACTGCCCATCTTTAGATTTAATCACAAAAGGTGAGGGCACCTTCCAATTCTGGGAGGTCCTAACCCACATGTGCTAGAGGGAGTAACTAATCAGAATCAACCAACAGCTCCCTATGCTTTCTATTAGAAAGTATCTATTGTGATTGGACAGGCAGGCTAGGGGAAGGCACTGGAAGCGACTCATACATGACCCCTTTAAAATAGGGAGTTGAGTGAGTGAGGCTGCTTCTGGTTTGGTGAAGGGGACCTGAGGGAGTTTTGCTGGTTCGTGACTGAGACTGTTCCACATGGTGAGTTTAAAGACTGAATCTTCCCGAATTTCTATTAAGAAACTTCCTTTTATATACTCTGTGAATGAAGTTTGCTCCATTCACCTCTGGGCCTCAGGCTTTTTAACCCTCCACTGAGGGTTAAGATCTACCTGGATTAATTAGTGAGATAGATTCTTATTTTCTTCCTCTCTCATGTAAATAAACTTCCATAAAAGTCAATTTTGATTTGAGATTTTTCTTAATTAAGGCTTGATAATAGTTCAATCCTCTGGCGACCATCTTTAATATATTGAACCCATAAATCCCCTTTTTCACCCTTACAAGGTAGAGAACTTCAATACACAATTGGTAATGTAGTTCTGGATCCCAGGAGAAGGAGAAGGGTTGGATCTGGGAGTCATCTGTATAGAAATCATCATTGAATTCTCAGTAGGTGAGATCACAAAGAGAAAAAGAAAATATAATCTAGAACAGAGTCTTGGAGTTCTCCTATACATAGAACTTTAATACAGATGAAATTCCTGCAAAGGAGAATGAAAAGGATATGTCAGACAAGTGGGATAATAATGACAAAGCCAAAATTGATGAAAGAGAATGTACCTAGAAGGAGGAAGGGTCAAAATTGTTAAATTCTGTGAGGTCAAGATGAATGAGAATTGAGGATTTTGCATGAATTATCTTTCTTTTTTGTTATGTTTTAACCAATTATGCTCTTCAATAATCATTGTCTGGCATTTTATGACCCATGACTGTCTCCTTCCCTCCTTTCCTCTCAGAAACAGCACATAATACAATATAGGAGATACATGGGCTGTCCAGCAATACATATTTCCATGTTCATCATGTTGTAAAAAAGATACATATTGCTTATACAAGAAGAAAACTCTTGAAGAAAATAAAATGAAAAACGATATGTTTCAATCTACATTCAGACTCTACCAGTTCCTTCTAGAGTGGTGTATAGCCTTTTTCATCATGAGTTATAAGGAGTTGTCTTGGATCCTTGCATTGCTGATAATAGTTGTTCATAGTTGATCATTATACATTATTGTTTCTCTGTTCAGCATTCTCTTGGTTCTGTTCACTTCACTTTGCATCACTTCATATAAGTCTTTCCAGATTGTTTTATTTTTGTGATCATCCTGTTTGTTATTTTTCATGGCATAACAGTAGTCCAATACAATCATATACCACAGCTTGTTCAGTCATTCCCCAATTGATAGACATCCTTTAAGTTTCCAATTCTTTGCCACAACAAAAAGAGTTGTTATAGGGGGCAACTGGGTAGCTCAGTGGAGTGAGAGTCAGGCCTAGAGACAGGAGGTCCTGGGTTCAAACCCGGCCTCAGCCACTTCCCAGCTGTGTGACCCTGGGCAAGTCACTTGACCCCCATTGCCCACCCTTACCAATCTTCCATCTATAAGACAATACACCAAAGTACAAGGGTTAAAAAAAAAAGAGTTGTTAAAAATATTTTTGTAAAAATAGGTCCCCACTCCCTAGCTTTGATCCCTTTAGGATACAAATCTGATAGGTCAAGTATTATCCTTTGGGCATGATTCCAAATTGCTCTCCAGAATTGTCCCCAAAAACTCTTTCTGCTTCCTAACCTCCCCATTTCTGTGGAGGGCAACACTATCCTCACAGTCCCTCAAGTTCAAAACCTAGGCATCATCCCTGATTCCTCATTGTCTCTCATATCCAGTCTTTTGTTGAGACCTGTCAATTTCCTCTTTGCAACATCTCAGATATATCCCATTATCTCTTTTGTTATTGTTTTCACCTTAAATGAGACCTTTATCACTGCATGCCTAGACTATTGCAAAAGCCTGCTTGTTGATCTGTTTCAAGTTTCTGTCCTCTCCAATGTACATTCCACTCAGCCAACAAAATTACTTTCCTAAAGCACGAGAGCCACACATATGCTGGTTAAGTCCCAATGGCTCCCTATTGACTCCAAGATCAAATACAAAATCCTCTATTTGGTTCAAAACCCTTTATAATCAAAATCATCAATCCCAACCCTTTCTAGTTTTTTACACTTTTCTCCCCATATCCACTCTTCATTCCAGTAACACTAGACTTCTTAATTAAGTAATTATCTTTCAGTTCTAAGTATTTTCACTGACTGTTCCCCATACCTTAAATGTGGAATGCTCTTTCTCTCATCTCAACCTGTTAATATCCCTGACTTTCTTCAAGTCCCAACTAAAATCCCATCTTCTAAAGGAATCCCAATCCTCCTAATTCTAATGTCTTCCCTCTGTTCATTATTGTCTTTTCATTTTGTGTAGAGTTTATTTCTACACATTTGTTTGCTTGTTGTCTCCTCCATTAAATCGTGAGTTCTTTGAGGGTAAGGATTGCCCTTTGCCCTTTTTTGTATTCCCTGTACTTAGCACACTGCCTGGCACATATAGAAAGCATTTAATAAATGTTTATTGACTGAATGATTCAGCAAAAAAGACATCAGTAATGTTGAACAAGGCAGTTTTGCTTGAGTAGTACAGATGGAAATTAAAGTAGAAAGGAGTGAGAAAGGAGAAGAAAGCAAGAAAGAAGAAATAACACATAACCTATACAGACATTTCTAAAGATTTGGCTGCAAAAGAGAGAAGAGAAGAGGTGATAATTTGAGGGAATGGTAAAGTCAGGTGAATGTTGTATAAGAAAGGAAGAGATCTGGGCATATCAGTAGGTGTCAAAGAGTTAGCCAGTAAATGAGAGGAGATTAAAAATTAGAAAGAGGGAGATGCTGATGTATGGAACAAGACCTCGAGCCTTCTGTTTAGGCACAGAGATTTAACATACTCAGCAGTGCAAAATTAAAATGCTCTGATAATGCATATCCTTGAGGATGGTGTAGTGTAATTCTATATTTCTTGATTTCTGCCAAGGCTAGCATGTCCCAGTGGAGTTTGCTCACAACATCTTGACCTTGATCAGAATAGACTTTGGCAGAAAAGCCAAATAACAAAAATTACTCCTCTCATAACAACTTGGCAATCACTTTACAGGTGAGGAAAGTGAAACAGGGGTAAAGTAATTTGTTGACTATGTTGACTTGACTTGGCAAAGATAGGTAATGGCAGAATTATGATTCCATTCCAGGAGCAAAGAGTATTTTCCCCTAGTAGAGACCTTTTCATTTCTGTATCTATATTTCCAGCACCCTGCATAGTGCCAGTCACATAGTAGGTTCTTTAGGAATGCTTGTGGAATAATTAGATCATACTGCCTTCATAGTTTATAAAATGTTCTTATAAAATTATTTGCAATCATCCACCCAGTACTACACCTATATCTTTGTAAATATTATAGAATGAACAGAAAAGTTAAGATAAGATTGAACATTAATTAGTTACAACTCCTTCTCCATATTCCTTTATTAAATGACAGAACTATTGTTTGGTTTACTGTTAATAAGACTTATTCAAACCCCATTCCAGTAGTTCAAGGTCATTCTTATCCAAAAAGGAAACTGTTACCTAGTATGATGCTTTCTAAGGATCAGCATACATGTCACCCAGTGCTGTACAATGAAAAGTAGATTGTAAATGTATTTGAAAAATAATCTCTAATTGCCTGCACCCAGATCTTTCCCTGTCTACCTTGAAACTACTATATGTCCAATTTAACCTGAATTATTTTCTCCAATTTATTTAGTCTTAGAATTATAAAGTTTTAAATATTTAAATTTAACCTAATTTAATCTAATATTTAACCTGAATTTCCCCCACTGTGTCTTAAACCCATTACTTCTTGTTCTGTCTTTGTTGACTAATGAGAAAAATGGGTCCCTATACTCTACATAACATCTCTTTATGGATTTGTAGACAGTTATCATGTCTCCCCCCAGCCTTCTTTTCTTAAGATTAAACATTCTCAGGTCTCTTTGCCTTTCCTTTTAGGTCTCATTTTCTAGACCCTTAATCATTTTTGTTACTCTCTTCTGAAATCTCTGCCCAATTTGTCTATCTTTTTAAAAGTCTGCTGTCCCAAACTGGATATGGTACACCTTTTCAAGAGCTAATCATTGCCAAGGAGAGTCAAATAATTACCCTGTTTGTTTTATGCATGATAATAATGCTAATACAACTCAGTATAGCATCTGCTTGCAAAAAAATAAAGCATTATACTCAACTTATTCTAAATTTCTCATCTGACATCAATTTTCAAACTTTTTTTTTTTTCAGTGTTCCAGTTTTAAACTCAGATCTTCTTGACTCTGATGCACAATCACTTGGCTGCTTCTATATTTTCTACTTGTTTATTGGAAAAATACATAGAAAAATAAAGGCACCATCAAAATATTTTAAAGTAAGAAAAAGTAATTTTTCCATGGAAGTTGATATTATAATATATATATCATTAAACCATATATAATTAAATAATAATAAATATCATCCAGATTCTCAAGGAATTTGTGATCATGCCAAAAGCATTCCATTAAAAAAAACAGAGAACTATTCACATTTATGTGGTGCTTTATGATTTTCAAAGAATTTTCCTCAAAAAGGCACAGGTAACACAATTATTATTCCCACTTTATATATAAGGAAATTAAGGCTCAGAGAACTTAAGAAAAGGACTTTCATAGAGAACCAGACCTGAAGCTAGACCTTCTAAAATCAAATCCATTGCTCTTTCTACTAGACCACATTGTTTCCCCTCAATGAAACTGATGACCAATTAAATTAAGAACAATTATGGCCTTTGGCACCCTTGATTAGCTTTCTGATCTTAGAAAATTCTTCTAAGCTGCTAAAGTTGTTATTATACTTAACTAAATATACATATATATATATATATACACACACACACATATATATATATATATAACTATTATACAATAGTTAAAATCATAATAGGCAGCAGGTGGCACAGTGAAAAAAGAGCATCAGTCTTAGAATCAAGAAAACCTAAATTCAAATCCAGCCTCAGACATGTACTATATGTGTGACCCTGGGAAAGCTGCCTCAGTTTCCTCATCTGTAAAATGAACTGGAGAAGGAAATGGCAAACCACTCCAGTGTCTTTGCCAAGAAAACCCCAAGTGGGATCACAAAAAGTAAAACGTGACTAAAACAACTCAACAACAAAAATAATTGATTTACTGATTTAGAACTGACCTTAGAGAACATCTAGTTTAATCTCCTAATTTCAGAGATGAGAAACCTACAGCCCAGAGTGGATAAATAACTTGCCCAAAGTCACAAAGGTGATGAGGATCAAGACAAAGATTTAAACCCAAGTCCTTTGAATCCACATCCAACTATCTTGACCTGGTATGCACTGACACTCTGGCTAGAGTCTCCACCCTTCTGATGATATCAGACAGGTTGACAAGGTCAGTGAATACTGAGTAGGAAGCCATGATCTTCTCTGCTATCTGCTGAGCAAGAAAAAAAATCATACCTGCTGTTAACCCTGTCAAATGTACATCTGTTACCACATCATTATACCATGCATTCTATCCAAAATTACTCAGCAATCACAGCTCTGCCTTTTCCAAACAGATCAGAGGACAGATTTGAAAGGGATCCCTGGATTGGTGATATCCTTTAGTTTCTGAGTACTGAAAGATTTTCTCTCATCCTACTGGTTAAGTATATCATGTAACCATGCTATGCCACACAAAACAGTTTCAGCAGCTAACAGGTCCATCAGTGGTGAATGAGACAGCCAATGCTCCCTAGATGTTGAGATGAAAAATAACCCACTATTTAAAATAAAAAAAGTCATCCTTATCTTAAAGTGCAAAATCTTTAAAGACTTTGAAGAGCTGTTCAACCAAAATAAGGGGAGAAAAAAATCAAATGGCCTACTAGAATTTAGACTGATTTGAACCCAGATACTCCAAATATAGCACATTTTTAAATCACATTATTCTTCCTCCAATCTTCAGTCCTGAAGCTCCTGTTAAGCTTTTCTGATGATATTCAGGTATCCAAATTAGGATATTTTCAACAAATCTATGAATACAGTTTGTTGTTGTTGTTCAGTTGTTTATAGTTCTGCCTCTTTGTGACCATATTTGGTGTTTTCTTGACATAGATGCTAAAGTGATTTGCCAATTCTTTCTCCAGATCATATAACAGGTGAGGAAACTGAGGCAAACAGGGTAAATGTCTTGCTTAGGATCACACAGCTAATTCCTGAAGCCAGATTTGAGCTCTGAAAGATTAGTCTTCCTGACTCCTGACCTGTCATTTATCCACTTCACCATCCAGCTGCCCTATTTTAAGCACAGTATGGGCCATCAAAGTACATATTTTGCTAGGCTTTCTAAGGTTCCTATAAATGATGTTCTTTAATCATTTATTTCTTTTAATAATCATTTATTTCTTTAGTAAATCTTTGCGGATAAATAAAATGAATGAAAAAATATTTATTGAGTGCCTACTATATGCTAGGCACTGTGCTAGTATACAAATACAACAGTAAAGTAGTCCCTGCCCTCAAGAAGTTTAATGAAAATAAGACATACAATGCTCATAAGAGAGTTCTGTCCAGAGAAGGACATCTTGAGGGCAAAAGGAATGGTAAGTGGAGCCACAGTATAATCTATTGTTATGTCCTTTCTAGTAATAATGGTAGTGCTGATTTAATTATTATTCCCAAAACAACAATAAGAGGCAAAAAGGAAGGGGACAGGGTAGAATAGTGGCACAGGTATAGATCAGACAGCAAGATGGCTAGGTAGTATTATATTAAAGGAGGTCACTAACTCTATTTGATGTATATGAAGATGATGTACAGAGAGGATAGGATGGCACTTCTCCTTTATAACAGTTGCCCAGGCAGGATCCTTTAGGTCAAAGTTATTTATCCCTTCAGGACCCACATGGGGTTAATTGATATTATTAAATTATTGGGCTCTTCAGCTGGGATAATGTTGATAATCTGACTGTGTGACTCCCTTCCCAAAATAAGCTTTGGAAACCAATTCAGGAAGGTATTTTAAACTTTAAATATATTTGGTAAGAAGGATAATGGTAAAGGATTGAGGTATTAGGAGACCCTACTTTAAATTGCTATTAATGAATCTCTAACTGTAGGCAAATGAAGGAATCAAGATGATAGCTTCTCTCTGATCCAGCCTGGCCAGGGCTAAACCAGAGTAGGCAAACTGCTGGGAAATCTTCAGCTTCTTCTTCAGGAGATCTTAAGCCTTAACAGTTGAGATACCCCCTTTCCACCCTCTTCTTCCTCTCCTGCCCACTTCCCGTATCCCTCCTGGGCCCTGGGAAGCCTAGATAGCTAAGATAATGAAACTCCTAATATCTAGGGGCAGTAAACACAGAGATGGTGGTCAAATACAGATTGATAACGATACAGGAAACACAGGAGGAGCTTGCAGGGTAGTGTTTGCAACTCTCTATCTCCAAAAACCAGGATCCACACTGATCTCTATCCTCAGGACAGGAAAAAGACCCCAGAACCTCCGCCAGGGTTCTCAACTGCCACCTCCTGAGTCCCGCATGCCTCTCTGGGAACAGTTTATCCAACTGATTTATCTGTCAATCAAAAGTGAACTTCAAGCTCCCAGAGATTCAATATAACAGTAGGCTCTGTTTTTCTGGTAGATGACTATAAGTGATATGAAACATGCATGTTGACTTGGAAATATAATGGGTGAAGTGATATTTGATTAATTTACCCGTCAGAAAAAAAAATAAATCCCAGATGAGTACCCAAAGTGCCAGGACCAACTCTTCCAGGGGGAACACAATCTCTGGAGAGTCCATAAAGTTGAGGAGAAGAGAGGCAAAATTGAAAACACCTGAATGGGTTGAGGTTTCCAGCTAGAAAAGATATGGACTATAGTTTCAGGCTGGCAGGAAGAGGCTTTAAAGATCATCTTGTCCTTCACCATCATTTTACTGCTAAGGAAATGGAAATAAGATAAAGTGACTTACTTAAAGTGATAGGTATGAAGCATCTGAAATAAGATTCAAACCAAAGTATTTTGACTCCAAATGAGGCATTTTTTTCTCACTATAACACAGTGAATTATGTACATAGGTTTGTTCTAGGAATGAAAAAGAACTATTTAATACAATAATAATTCAATAAACATTTGTGAAGTGATGAAAGGCAACATGGAAAAGTGGTGTATCATGTTGGAGATGGAGCTTAGAACTTATGTAAACATAAACAAGGCATTTAACTTCTTAGAGCCTCCATTTTTTGTAAACATAAAATTTCATGTAAAATGGGGCTATTAATATTTCATAATCTATGTCAGACGGGGATTGTGACAAAAGCATTTTGCAAACCACTGAGCTTTATATAAATATTAATTTTATTCTTATTCTTCAATGAAAGCCATTATATCAAATACTGGGATGTTTAATGGATAAAATAAACAAAAACATTGTCCTCAAAGAGCTTATACAAAGCTTAAAGGGATAGCATCTAACCCATAACTAAAGCATAAATCAGAATATACTAAAATCCAAATCATGGTCCAAACACTTCTATGTGGAACTTTGTTTTCAGAGATATTTTTCCTCTGAAGACCATTTTTGTTCATCCCAAAAATGTTGTTAAGGTATCTAGATCTCTATGAGAAGTATGAAGAGAAAGATATTACTTTTAGCTGGGGGTCAAAGAGAAGTATTTATAAAAGGGTAACAACTTGAGGCTTGAAGAAAGCAGAGAATTTCAAAATGCAAAGATAAGAGAAAGGGAAAGAGTTTTCATTTCAGGCACAGGATGAGAAAACAAAGAATGAGAATGGGGGAGGATGAGAAGTCTAGTTTGGCTTAAATGATACCTTATATAGAATAATTTCTCAATAAATGTTGGGAGTATAGCACTCAGAGATATATGATGATATTTGATGGAAGGTACCTTCCCTGCCTCCTCCTTCCTTACTAAAGAGGAGTCACAGATATTCTCTGACCATTTCCTATTGGCTGTGATGATTCTTTTAATTGACTTTGGACCATAAATTCTATAGATACCAAAAAACTGCTTCTTGCCCCTCAAGCTTTATCTTCATGCTTGTCTTTAGGTGTAAGGACAATTCCATGATTCTGAAAGGTTTTGAGGTGAGAGGAGTCTCTGCTCCACTCATGAGTCATCAGATCATGACCTCCAAGGCAAGCTTCTGTCTGGATGAAGCCACATTCATTTGATTGTTCTTTCTTACACTACAGAGAATTGTGAGATTGTCTTTTGAAAAGTAACTGGCATCTTCACCCTTCCATACAGTTGAGCATCAGAATGCTGGCTACTAGATCAGTTGCAACAAAAACAGTGGCAGAGGCAAACCATTTGGTGGGCAAGAGTTTACCTACAGAGAAGAATCAATGGTCATTGAGCTATACTAAGTAGAAGTGAAATATAAAAGAAATAATGAGCAACCCTGTTGCAAATATACCACCAAGACTTGAATACTGGCCTCTTGGGTTATTATCATTCTATCAGTCTTTTTTGCTTAGCACTACTCTTCCTGTTTGGAAACAGTCATGTATGTACTCTGATTATCTTTTTTTTTTTTTAACTTTAAGGGAGACATTATGAGCTTATTTCCCCTATTAAGAAAACAGGCATGGGCAGTTGGGTAGTTCAGTGAATTGAGAGCCAGACCAAGAGAAGGAAGGCTGGAGTTCAAATGTGACTACAGACACTTCCTAGCTGTGTGACCCTGGACAAATCATTTAATCCTCATCGCATAGCGCTTACCTCTCTTCTATGTTGGAACCAGTATTTAGTATTTATTCTAAGAAAGAAGGTAATGTTGTGTTTTTCTAAAGACAGACAACAATGAATCCATGGCAAACTATGAGGGAAAGTTATAGGGCATGGATTGATAAAAGTCACCAGTCTCTGTGGCTTCTGCCTAGTTGTACCTGCCTAGCTGCTATTCTAGAGCAGAAAGGTAGGTTTAGGCAAGGGGAAGAATCTTTAACACCTGGAAGAAGACTGAAAAGTGGAGACAAGCAAGAAATTCATGAGGCATAAGAGATAACATGTACTTTTGTCTGCATGTTTATACTGAATAACTCAGATGTAAGGAGTATATGTTCGTACTGAAAACTCATAACCATACTATTTTTCCATTCATACTAGAAAATACATTAGTATGTTAGTTCCAAATGTGAATAGCAGTTGTCTTTAAATCAGATAGATGCCAAATTCATAAAACTTCCTCCCAAAGGCATATAGACCAGACTAGCCTCTTAGCCAGGTGGATTTTTGTGGTGTCCAGTAAGCAAGAAGCTCATAGCAACAAAGACCTTTTAACAGAATAGTAGAGCAGCATACTTATGTATCTCTGCTTTTCCTTCTCAAGCCAAAGGTAGCAACAGAGAACAAGCTCTGAGTCAAAACTTAATCTTTATCCAACTTTTCTTAGAACTAAAAAGCAATAATTATGATTGGAACTCAGCCAATAATACCAGTTTTCTCTACTAATCAGTAAAGACTTAACTGAAGCCTCTTAGATAGCTTCTTCTGACTTTTACAATTCCAGTACAGGAACAGTTGTTCAGTTCCCTTAACCTGGTTTTTTGCCTTCAGTTCCTCTCCTCAGGTTTTCTTCTCTTCTTCTCCTGAAGTAGTTGTTTTTTCTTGCCATTTTCCTGCTTTTCTCTTACTGTCAAAAATTAGTTTTTAGATGAAAGCTTCCTAATTTTTGGTGGCTCACTTTTTTATATAAAAAGTCACTCCCCAATGTCTATCAAGTTAATACTTATTTTCACCACCTGAGTCTTTAAATTATTATAACTTCATTTTCTTAGTTTTTAACTTCCTTAGTTATAAAAATTTGCATATTTAGTTATATATATATGCATATATATATATATATATATATATATATTCCCTGGATAAAGAAGTGAGATCAGGAGAGCAGTGACTACATCTCTCCCCACATCACACCACCTTGGAAACACTGAAAATTTGCAGACCCTCACAACTAGCTGTGAAAACAGTAACACAAAAAAACCCTGAAGCTTGGGACACTGCCTCTTCAAAACAAGGTGAGCATGACCCAACTTTAATATAAAGTTCAAAAAAGCCTGGGAAAGTGATAAAACAACAACAATGAAAAGATTTATGTAAAAATCTACTGTGGTGGTAGGGAAGACTAAAATATAAATTCAAAAGAAGACAACAATGTGAAAACATCTTTGAACAAAGCCTCAAAGAAAAGATGCTAATAGGATTCAAGCCCAAGAATCTCTGGAAGAGTTAAGGAAAGATGAGTGACAGAGGAAAAAGTGAGAAAACAAATGAAAGTGATACAAGAAAATTATGAAAAGAGAATTAATGCCTTGTTAAAAGAGTCACACAAAGTATTGGAGAAATAATATCTAAAAATTGTCCTAATGGTAAAAGAAGTACAAAAAAATCATTGTGGGGAAAAGGAACTATTTTTAGACTCTTACCTTCCATCTTAGAATCAATACTGTGTATTGGTTCTGTGAAGATAGGATTAACTCTTCCCTTGTCTATTTTTAGCTAATCCAATCAAGCACTTAAAGTATCCCTACTTAATACTAAGTAAGAGAGTTTACAAGTTATTTACTAGAGTAAGCTCACACCTCCAAAGGCTACTGCCCCTCCCTTGGGCAGTGCTAAGCAAATTGAAAAACTGCCATTGGTTTCTGTGAAGGAGGAATGACAGGAAATGACAGGAAGTGATGTGGGAAAAAGGAGCATAAAAAGGAGAGACCAGCTCTAGATTCATTCCTTTCCTGGCTTCTAGAGAAATTGGTTCTGAAAATTGCTGAGCTGCCACTGAGAAGAGTTCTAGAAAGGCCATTCATAACCTAAAGGCATTTTAGAAGTAGAGACCTTGGGCTAAAGCTACTGGTTATAGGATCTCTTTAGGGAATTTCCTAGGATAAAAGAGAAAAAGTCAACTCTGATAAGATTCTGAATTTACAAAGGTTAGTTTAAAATTAGACATTGCTTAAAATGAAACAATATATGTAAGTGAACCTTGAGTACACATATTAAATAAATATTAAATAAAATAAAAATATATTTATTTTCATCAACTGGTAGGTGGCCTACCATCTGGAGCCCATATAAGCCAATAGACAGTGTTCATATATAGGAGAATAGACTTTCTCTTCTTATAAAACAAAGTCCTTTAGAGGACTATAAAATACATATTATAATATATTTAGTAAGTATTAAGTATGAAAATAAATTTTTGTAGAAATATTTTTATCACTTTATTATTGTAGATCCAAGGGATTCTGGGGTAAAGACGGCTTGTATGAAAAAAAGAATATTGAAAAATGTATTAGAGGAATCTCAAAACATTCATTCATATTCAACTCACTTCAATCAGGAAATTAATAAAAGTCATTCTATAGGTCACCATCCTGAAATAAGCTCAAGATACCTGTATTACAATGATCATAAAAAAGAAGAAATATAATGAATACTCTAAATTCATTTTTTTCATTTCCTGGAGATAATGAATATCCATGACCACATTGTATAATTTAGAGAATTGCTTGCAAATATCATCTTAAAGCCTTCTCTTTTTTCTCAACATTTATAGTCAAAACATGAAAGCTATATTGATGAGTCTATTTTAGTGGAAAAACCACAATTTTAAAACACTCAATATTGATTCATTCATTTCTAAGGAATGAGAAAGTAGCAAAACAATTGAAGTTTCATACTAAGTTTTCAGACTGAAAAAAGTGAAAGATTACTGCAAAAAAAAAATTTAATTTTCTTGTGCTGAAACAATTATAAAATATATACTTATATATATTTTAGATGAATCTATTAACAAGTTCGAGATGAAACTCATCTAAAAAATAGTGTTTCTGCAAATACCTGATATATCCAATGATGTTGAATCAATTATTCAAGGAAGAGTTTTTAAGTTATATTTATGCAGTACAATTGGATGAGACAATTGATGTTCATAAACCCAGTCATTTTAATTATGTTTATAAGATAACTGTATGACAGTAAAGTAGAAGAGAATATGCTATTTTTCCACTAGTTAACAGGATATGCAACTGGAAAAGATATTTTTTAATATTTTATTTTTTTAGAAAAATTTTCCATGGTTACATGATTCTTGTTTTTACTTTCCCCTTCCACCCCCTTCACTCACCACCCCATATCCAACTTGAATTTCCACTGGTTTTAACATGTGTCATCAATCAAGACTTATTTACATATTATTGATAGTTACATTGGTGTAGTCATTTCGAGTCTACATCCCCAACCATGCCCGCATCAACCCATGTGTTCAAGCAGTTGTTTTTCTTCTGTGTTTCCACTCCTGCAGTTCTTCCTCTGAATGTGGGTAGCGTTCTTTTCCATAAATCCCTCAGAATTGTCCTGGGTCATTGCATTGCTACCAGTACAGAAGTCCATTACATTCGATTTTACCACAGTATATCATCAGTCTCTGTATACAGTGTTCTTCTGGCTCTGCTCTTTTCACTCTGCATCAATTCCTGGAGGTCTTTCCAGTTTACATGGAATTCCTCCAGTTTATTATTCCTTTGAGCACAATAGTATTCTATCACCACCATATACCATAGTTTGTTTAGCCATTCCCCAATTGAAGGACATCCCTTTGTTTGGAAAAGATATTTTAAACCAGTTAATTCATAATTTGAAAGATATAAAATATCAACTGGTCTTCTTGTAGAATTTGCATAGAATATAATAGATAATTCAAAACCTTGGTGACATTTTTCATAGGTAAAAAAAAGTTGTGAATGAAATAAGGATAAAATTCAGCATGTTAAAAAATAGGTATTGGCCTTAAAATTCCACAACAGATATCTGAGTAAATAATGTGATATGGCAACCAGAAAAAAAAATTTTTAATATGACTTAATCCTTCATTAAGATCCACAGAATGAATATGGAAGTAATAGTTCTACCTTATTCTGTCCCAATGAGACCCCATTTGGAATTTGATTGATTTCATCTTTGGGTCACATTTTAAGAAGGACATCAATTTGGCAGGAACTACTTAGGAAAATGTCATCAGTATCACTCAATTAATAAACAATCATTAAATGCCTACTATATGTCAGACATTGTAGTAAGCACTGGGGATGCAGAAAAAGGAAAAAGACAATCCCTGTCCTCAAGGAGTTTACAATCTAAAGGAGGGAGACAATATGCAAACAACCATGTATAAACACTGTAAACATGAGGTCTAAAAGATGAATAGGGAATAAGTGAGGAAAGGTATTACAATTTAGAAGAATTAGAGATTTCCTATACGCTGAATCAAAGACTACATGAAAGGAGAAGAGATGTAAGTTATAAGAAGATCAGAAAGTTGACAGGATGAGAGAGATGTTATAAAAAGCTTTTAACAATAGAAGTCTTTGTATTTGATCTTAAAAATGATAGGGAGCCACTGGAGCTTACTAAGTTGCAAGGTGACATGATGAGACCTGTGTTTTATGAAAATTACTTTGGCAGCTGAAATGTGGATATACTAGATGGGGAGAGACTTATGATAGGCAGACCAACCAGCAAATTATTGAAAACGTTGGGACATGAGGAGATGATGCCACCACAGGGTGATATGAGCACCATGAGGGGAGATAGGAATATATTGGAAAGATGTTACAAAGATGATATTGGCAGAATTTAGTAACAGATTGGATATGGGGAAGGGGTGGGGACTTGGAGGATAGTGGCACCTTAAACAATAGCAGGGAAGTTTTTAAGTAGCAGGGAGTGAAGGGAGGGTCAAGAAAATAAATTTGGACATATTGCATTTAAGATGTCTACAGATCATCTTATTCAATATGTTTATCAGGCAGTAGGAAATGTGCAAGACTGGAGGTCAGCAAAGAGGTTTGGGCTAGAGTAAATTTGAGACTCACCAGCAAAGAAATAACTCAATCCAATAGAGCTAATGAGATTGCCAAGTGAAATAGTAAAGAGGAAAAAGAGAAGAGTAAGAAAGACAAAAGGAGATAAGAGAAACTAAGGACAGAACCCAATACAACTTGCATGGTTGGTAGGCATGACCTGATTGGGGATTCAGAGAAGGAGACTGAGAAGGAATAATCAAATAGGAGGAGAATCAGGAGAGTTGTGTCCTGAAAACCTATAGAGAAGAAACTATCAAAGAAAAGCTGGAGATAGGCAGAGGCTGCAGAGGGGTCAATAAGGATGAAGATTTAGAAAAGGCATCCAGCAATTAAGAGCCCATTGATGACTTTGCGGAAAGCCACTTCAGTTGAATAATGTAAAAAAAAAAAAAAAAAAAAAAAAAAAAAAAAAAGAAAAGAAAGAAAGAAATTGTAAAGAGTTAAGAGAGTGAGAAGAGAGGAAGTGGAGGCATCTTTTATATATTGCCTTCTCAAGGAGAATACTCATAAAAGGAAGGAGGAGATATGAGATGGTAGCAGAGAGGGAAAAATGGATCAACACTTGGTAGCTTGTATTAGGATTCAAAATAATGGTAGATGATCTCATTATCATGCCATATGGATCATTATATATGGGAAGTGGAGATATTTATCCAGAATAGATGCCTCAGAAAGGACACTGGCGCTATCTTCAAGTATTTGAAAAACTGTCATGTGGAAAAGGAAATAATTTTTTCTTCTTGATCCTAAAAGGCTGAACTATGGGTGAATGGGTAGCAGGTGTAGAAATGAGTTTTAGCTTGATCTTTCTCTCTCTCACACACAAAAACATATACACCCTAATGTTTATATCTGTCCAAAAATGGTAGGAGATGCTTTAGTAGACAAGAGATCATATTTCATATATGTGAAAAGGAAATTTCCACAACAGAAGTATCTCATACCAATTAAATCATAGACACTGCTCTTAAGAGCTTTTTGTGGCTTTGTCATTCATAAATTTCTTCAAATATATTCTGAATCCTTTTACATTTCATCCCTTTTATCTCCTGGAATAATGAATTCTATAAGTTTATTACCTTCTGTATGAAGGAACACTTCCTTAGAACTGTCCTAAACTTAATTTTAAACTAAATTTTAATGGGTGCCCCTTCAGTCTAGCAATTTGCAATTTAGTGAACAGGGGCACATTCACCTTATCCACAAAGTTCATTATATTATACCTGCCATTCCTGTCCACCTTTCCAGACTGAAGAGACCTAATCTTTAGTCCCACACAATATCCTCTATCCTTATTTCTTCTGTCATTCTAGATCTAATTCAGTTTCTTATAAAATTGCATTATATTCATCTTGAACCCTGGCAAGCGATTATATTTAAGCTATACATGTCATTATTTATAGAAAGATAATATTACCTCTTACTTTCTCTTCTTGAAAATACTTCATACTTTGTTGGTCTTTTTTTGACTACAGTAACAAACTAGACAAATGTCCTTAGGGAATATTCTGTTGCTGTTTGGTCATTTTTCAGATATGTCCGACTCTTCATGACCCCATTTGGGGTTTTCTGGGCAAAGATACTGGAGTGGTTTGCCAGTTCTGTTTCCAGAACAGATGAGTCAAGTGAGGTAAACAGGGTTATATGACTTTCCTAGGGCCACACAGCCCTGTCTGAAGCCAAATTTGAACTCAGGAAGATGAGTCTTTCTGACTACAGTTGGATGTTCAATCCACTATGCCACCTAACTGCCCAGAATAAGTACATAAACAATTCTCAAATTTCCTTCTGGAGACCTATAGAGTTAGTATCATTTTACCTCTAAATTCATTAAACTATTCTCACTCACATTATGAGGACACAGTTGCAATTTTAAAATAAGCAGAAACAACTCAACATCAGATATTTCCCCTAAACTTTTCAATGAGGCATTAACAGCTCCACAAATTGAATTTTTCATTTGCACCATTTTACAAAATGAACAGCAACATCAGATGCAGAGTACCACCTGATGCCTCCACTTCAACACATTTTCAGTAATCCCCAAATTGATTTCACAACTCTTAATTATATTTCCTCTAATGTTATTTTTTTCTCACTACTGAATTTCTGGGTACAGGATAGAATCAGTTTTCAGCAAAATGTTGTACTAATTTAAACTCAGTAATATAACAACACCATTATACAAGCTATGAAAATGTATCACAGCAGTACAATGGTATCAAGGTTGAAATTGGTCAACTGCATATTCAAGTGTGTAGTTCACATTTTTTCTGATAAAATTCCTTTATTATGATAATATATCTTCTAAACAGACAAGCCAGTGGTCTTTCTTCTTTTAAAAAATTACAATATGAATGAAGCCAAAAGGAACCAGATACTGTAGAATAAGGGGAAATGGTTTAAAGAAATTTTATATAGGGTATTTCTCTGTTTCATAACATTTGTTGGAAACTAGTTTCATTTGGGTGTTGACTTTAATTTAAGGAACACAATGTTATTTTCACTGAAGCTATGCCTACATGATACTAAATTTAGTCAATTCAATATGAGAAAAATAAGACCATTCTTGTCAAAAATTTGTTAAAGAAATTATTATCGAGCAGGCTAAACAAGTCGGTGACTGAATTTTTCACAGTATAGTTTAATTCATTATTCTGGAAACTTTATAGACATTTGCTAAATATAGAGAATATTTTTTGTACTCTTCAATATTTGAGTCCTATAAAGATATTTACTTTGCATGCAGATAACTTGATACTGCATTGGTTGTGGCCTCAAGGTGAGTATTCTTTTCCATCACTCTAGCTCATAAATCTATCCAAGCCCAATTTCAAATGGTACAAAGAGTGAGAGAGAGAGAAAGAGAGAAAGAGAAAGAGAAAGAGAGAGAGAGAGAGGACAGAGAGAGAGAGAGACAGAGTGACAGAGTGACAGAGACAGAGACAGAGACAGAGAAAAAATCTTCCTCTCAGGATCCAACAGGTTAACTAGTCTTGATTGTCTCGGTTCCTCTTTGATAAATTGAGCAGAACTAGGAAATGGTAAACCACTCCAATATTTTTGCCAAAATAAAAGAAAAAAACCCAAATAGGTCACAATGAATTAAACACAATGGGAATGAACAACAAAAATATATTTTTGTAATTCATAACTACCAATGGATATCCAGCCTCTATTTTTTTTTGCCTCCCTCCAATTTTTTTTAATTTTTAAATTATTTTAGAAAAATTTTCCATGGTTACATGATTCATGTTCTTACTTTCCCCTTCACCCTCCAAACACCCCCATAGCTGATGTGCATTTTCACTGGTTTTAACATGTGTCATCAATCAAGACTTATTTACATATTATTGATAGAAACATTGGTGTAGTCATTTTGAGTCTACATTCCCAATCATGTCCCCATCAACCCATGTATTCAAGCAGTTTCTTCTGTGTTTCCACTTCTGTAATTCTTTCTCTGAATGTGGGTAGCATTCTTTTCCATAAATTCCTCAGAATTGTCCTGGGTCATTGCATTGCTGCCAGTACAGAAGTCCATTACATTTGATTTTACCACAGTGTATCAGTGTCTGTGTATAATGTTCTCCTGGTTCTGCTCCTTTCACTCTGCATCAGTTCCTGGAGGTCTTTCCAGTCCACATGGAATTCCTCCAGTTTATTATTCCTTTGAGCACAGTAGTATTCCATCACCAGCATATATCACAATTTGTTCAGCCAGTCCCCAATTGAAGGGCATATCCTCGTTTTCCAGTTTTTTGCTACCACAAAGAGAGCGGCTATCAATATTTTTGCACAAGTCTTTTTATCTATGATCTCTTTGGGGTACAAACCCAGCAACGGTATGGCTGGATCAAAGGGTAGGCATTCTTTTAGAGCTCTTTGGGCATAATTCCAAATTGCCATCCAGAATGGTTGGATCAGTTCACAACCCTACCAGCAATGCATTAATGTCCCAGTTTTGCCACATCCCCTCCAACATTCATTACTCTTTCTGCTGATTTGCTATCCATCTGCTCTCTCTTGATGTTGCAACCTGACTAGTGAATATTTTTTATTACTTATTTCCTCAACCCCTTAGATTAGCATTGGAAGATTGCAGTGAGAGGTTATCTAGGTTTAATATCCCCCCTTTACCAGATGAAATCAATAAGAAAGATTGCCCTAACTATATAACAGAAACAAAAACAAGCAGGAAAGAAATTAAATACATACAATCAAAGGCAACTTTTACAAAAAAATAAAAGAAGAAGAAAAAAAGGAAAAAGTCTATTTGCCCACCAGCTTATTGTTCTAGCTTCCATCATTCTTTTCACATAAACTATAGTCATGATGGTTTGGGTTGGAACTCCATAAAATTAGTTATTAGCTTTGGGAGATGCTTGGTAGTCTTTAATATCTTCTATATAAAACAGCAATTTCTTTTGTCTGTCAAACTTAATTTCAAGATAAACTAAAATTTAAGAGGTTCCTCTTTACCCTATTGTTTTAAGATTAAGTAAATAGGGTCAATATTCTTCTTGTTTATAAAGGTCATCATATTACACACTCAATTTTTCTGTCTCTCAGTTTTGCATTTCCAGGCTTGAGTTCTAATCTCTTTCCTCTACCCTCATGCATAGGAACTTCCCAGCCATTTTCTACTTCATAACATTCTGGTCATTCTAGTTCCGATTCTCTGCTCCATCTATAATTATATTCTTATTGAGTTATTACAAACAACACTGCTTTTCATACATAAGCTTTGTCCTCGATCCTCTCCTCTTTTTGCTCCATTCTTTTCAATTTGTGATCTCATCAGCACCTGTGGCTTAAATTATCATTCCTATGCATGTGAGTGCCAGATACAAATATATTGCCCAGGCCTCTGTCTTGAGCTAAAATGATACATGACCACATGCCTTTTGGAGAGGGGAAGGTGAATGTCCTTTAGGGATCCCAAACTCAGCATCTTTAAAATGGAAAAAAAAATTATCTTTCCTCCAAAACCCTCCTGCCTTCTGAATTTTCCTATTATGACCATCCTGTATTTCAAACTCACAAACCTGCCTCATACTTGATTCTTTATCAGTCACTCCACATATCCAATCTTGTTGCCACATCTCTACCTTGGACATTCCTTTTTCTTCACTTCTATAGCTACAACCTAGTACAGTTCCTTACCACCTTTCAAATGTACTTTTATGATGGCCTTCTAACTCATCACCCTGCCTCAATTCTGACTGCACTCCAATCTATTCAGCTTCCAAAGTGATTAATTCTGACCATGTCATCATTCTTCTCAATGAACTTCAGTAGTTCTCTCTTACCCCAACAGCATCAACTATAAATTCATCTATTTATCATATAAAGCTCTTCATAACTAGGTCCTTCCCTGCTTTCCCAATCTTCTTCAATGTTACTGCTCTCCATGCACTCTAAGACCCAGCAATTTGACCTATTTTCCGTTGCTTGTACTTGGCATTCTATTCTCCCATTTCTGCTTTTGTAATAAATCTTCTCCCATACCTGCTCTTACCCTTGCCTTCCTTAATTCCTCCAACTTCCTTCAAGATGCAAATCAATTCCCACTTACAGTAAGAACTCCATCCCCTATACCTGAGCTGCTAGTGCTTTCCCTCTGAAATTACCTTCTATCTACTCTTCATGTACTTTATGTGTCCCTAGTTCTGTATCTTGCATGTTCCTAGTTGTATACATGGTTTCTCATTAGACAGGAAGCTATTGCAAACAGGACCATTTGGTGCCTTTCTTTGTAGTCTCAGTGTTTAGCCCACTGCCTGGTATGAATTAAGAACTTATTTAATAAATGTTAATTGACTCTTGTTTTATTAACTAATAACTGCTATTGATTAACACACATGTAATGGGAAAAGTTTTGCACAAATGAAATTAACTCAACAAGCACAAGAAAGAAAACTGTCAATTGTGGGGGAAATATTTATACCATATCCTTCTGTAAAGAGTCGTATAGCTAAGGATTAAAGGGAACTAACAACATTTAAGACCAAAAGCCATTCCCTAATGAGTAATTTAAGAATATGAACAAATAACTTTGAAAAAAATCTAAGTATTAACCATAGGAAAGGAAGTTACAAATAACTACTAAGAAAAGAAGTATGAATCAAAATAATTCTGAGACTTCGCTTCATACCTAGAAGATAGTTAAGAAGACAAAAATGTAAAGTCAATGTGGAGGAGACTTTGTAAAGACAGACACACAATTACATTGTTGAAACTTGTTACAATGACAGAAGAGTATATCAATGGAACACTAATTTAAAGCAGTAGCGAGTGTTGAGTATGTCCAAGAGAAAATTAATTGTAGAAGGCCTTTTATCATTGACAAAGAACTTCTAGAGAAAATGGAAAGAAGTTTGGCTGAAATTAGGTTCAGACCAGTTGTTATGCTACATATTACCAAAACATATTAATGGATATGTAACCTAAATTAAAAGGTATATTATATATATATATACATGTATATGTATGTGTGTATATAAATATACATGTATATGTTATACCTATCAATTTGTTTAGATATCCTTATAGATATAGAGCTTGAAGCAGAGGAGGGCTTCACTAAAGCTTGCTGATTCAGTGATAAATTCCACTGAATGGTACTTTTGTTGTCTCCATATAGTTTCACAATATGTATACAAATATATGTACATATACATATATGTGTATTTGCATACACATGTTGTATGATATTATGTCCCTATTGTTTAAGTATAGTATATTACATGTGTGCATGTGTTTTATATATATATATATATATCTACATTTATATATTTTATGTAGGCATATATGTAAGAGTACTAAAAGCACTGTTCAGTGGAATCTACCAATCAATAAACACTAATTAAGTACTACCATGTACCAGGTAATCTGATAGGAAGTAAACATAGGGATGATATAGAAAATGGTGAATGGTCCTCTCATTTAATGTATGTAGGAATGCCTAGATATAGAAATTTCTTCTATGAAGACAGCTTAGCAACTTCTTGGCAACTTAGAGAGTTGTCTAGATCACTAAGAGGTTAAGTGGTACATCTAAGGTCACATATCCAGTATGCATAGTTGTATCCTAAAGTAATGGAAATATGAGAACAAAAAACTTTTTACTTTTAAACAAGTTACATCTTACAGGGAAGAAACATCTATAAATACATAAGTATATATAAAATGTAAAATTATTTCATGGGTTGGGAATCAGAAACAGCTGAGAAATTCAGTAAATATCTTATAAAGACAATAGCATTTTAGATGAGTCTTTAAAAAATATCTAGATATTCCATAAGACAGAGATGAAGAGGTGAATATATTAGAGACACAGGAGACAGTCTGAGGTAAGGCATGGGGCAGCAAGATAGAATATCATATGTGAGGAGCAGCCACTAAGCCAGTGACTGAAAAGAAATGTGTATGAACCTAGAAAGATGGTTTGGACTCTGATTCTGAAAGCTTTTAAAGGTTGAACAAAAGAGTTTGTATTTTATTTTTCAGTCAACATGGATTCACTATGAATTTTTGAGCAAGGGAGGAGGAACAAACATGTATCAAGGATCTACTAAGTGCTGGCCATAGAAAACAATGGTATTTAATAGATTATATTATTGCCAGGATAAGAGGCAGAGAGAACATGACCATGAAAAAGGTGATGTGTGACATAAAGTGCTGGACCAACAATAGATTTATCCTCTCCAAGATAAGCATTTTCAGTCAACAAAAGTGGAGGCCCCAAGGCAAGATGACTACCAGAAGGTAGTGTCAACAGATGAGAGCACTTTTCTGTGCATGATCAATTTGTTGCTGACTTGGAGGGGAAACTGATCCAACACACAGAAGGCAACAGCAGAATAGAAAAGGATTAGGCAGCTTTCAGTTATTTGGTGTGCAACACTATCTATTCATCAAGGTCAAAACTCTCACAAACATCAGGATTCATTTGGTGAAAGTGTTGGGGAAATTCAGAAGTTATAAATGAAAAATGAGAATTTCACAGGGTTTACTAGCAGAATAGTTCATCTGACTCTAACAAGACAGCATTTAATCTCATCAAAAGTAAATGCAGGGGCAGCTGGGTAGCTCAGTGGATTGAGAGCCAGGCCTAGAGACGGGAGGTCCTAGGTTCAAATCCGGCCTCAGACACTTCCCAGCTGTGTGACCCTGGGCAACTCACTTGACCCCCATTGCCTACCCTTACCAATCTTCCACCTATAAGTCAATACACAGAAGTTAAGGGTTTAAAATGAAAAAAAAAAAA
>NC_058133.1:123334692-123428811 GCF_016433145.1 Gracilinanus agilis
GGGGGGCAAAGGGGAAAGTAGGAGCATGAATCATGTAACCATGTTAAAAATGAATATTAATAAATGTTTAATTAAAAAAAATTAAAAAAAGTAAATGCAAATAGGGGGCAGCTGGGTAGCTCAGTGGATTGAGAGTCAGGCCTAGAGACAGGAGGTCCTAGGTTCAAATCCGGCCTCAGACACTTCCCAGCTATGTGACCCTAGGCAAGTCACTTGACCCCCATTGCCCACCCTTACCACTCTTCCACCTAGGAGCCAATACACAGAAGTTAAGGGTTTAAAAAAAAAGTAAATGCAAACAAAGTTTAATGAGATATAGGATTCTTGACTCAGTAAGAAGGGCAGATGAAATTCTGTTTTATAGTGTTAATAAAAATTCAATGCTTTAATGATGCCATGAATACTACTTATAGGCCAAAGGTCTATGGTGAATCTCAACTACTCAGTACAAATGGAGCCACAATGATAAAGATATGATCTTGGAGAGATAGGCTGAACTCTTCTATAGACTTCTCGACAGATCATTATCAATTACTGCTGAAGCCTAGGACTGTATATCTCAGGTTGTAGTCAATCCCTCTTTAGTCAAACTTTCAACTGAAGAAGAGGGTTTGATTGTCATTAGACTCCTCTCTAGTGCAAAGCACTTGGTGCTAATTCCATTATAACAGAGATTTACAAGACAGGGGATCCATTGCTCATATAAAGCTGACTGAAATCTTCTGATTTATATGGCAAGAAGAGGCTATACACCAGAAGATTAAGGATACCTGCATTGTTCAACTCTATAAAGAAAAGAAAATAGATTTCCTTTGATCATCTCAGGGGAAAGGTTCTCTCTCTTAGTTGTTACTGGAAAGATTCTTGGCCGTCTTCCTTAATAGGTTGATCCTTCACCTTAAAGTTTATCATCTACCCTAAAGTCAGCATGGCTTCAGAAAGAACCAAAGAATGGAAAATATAGTATTTGCTGCCCAACAACTCCTGAAGAAATACCAGGAGCAGAATAGTACAATGTTCATTAACCTGACCAAGGCCTCTGTTAGCTGTCAGTCACCAGGGCTTGTAGAAGATCATGGCAAAATTTGGTTGCCTGGAGTTCATCAGTACTGTAATCCAGCCCCATGATGGCATGTTTCTATGGGTTCTGGATGAGGGAAGAAGTTCTCGCACTTTCCTAGTCACCAGTGGAGTGAAGTAGAGCTGTGTGTCTGCCTCCATATTTTTTTAGCATGATATTTTCAGTGATGTTGCTGGACACCTTCAATAATTATAAAAACAGCATCAAAGTTGACTACCTTACTGATTGTAAATTATTTACCTTGAAAGAGTACAAGCCAAGAATAGCACCGGGGAAGAGCTGGTGCATGACTTTCTGTTAGAAGATTATTGGGCACGCAGTGTAATTTCTGAGACTGAGATGTAACAGAGTATGGATCAATTCTCTGCCATTTGTGCTAATTTTGGTCTGAAAACATGAACAAAACAGAGATTCTCCACCACACTCTCTATATTTGGAACCATTGGTTACAACAAATTGAGAAATCTTTAATGCTGTAGAGAAGTTCACCTACCTAGGCTGTATACTTTTTAGGGATGGATACATAGATGTTGAGATTGACACATGCATTACCAAAGCTAGCTCAGAGTTTGGGAGGCTTTGAAGCAAAGTGTGGGAAAGAAGAATATTGGGTTGCCTACCAAACTAAAATTCTAAAGAGTCATTGCTCTGGCCTCATTGTTGTATGACTGTGAAACCTGGACAGTCTACCAGGGTCAGGCCAGGATATTGAATTGCTTCCATCTGAATTGTCTTAAGAAGATTCTGATGATCACCTGGCAAGATAAAATAGCAGACATTAAGGTCCCTCTTGGAGCAGAACTGCTAAGCATTCAAATTTTACTGCAGAGACTTCAACTTCAATGGACTAATCATGCTATTCAAATGCTAAAAGTGCCTTTTCCTAAAGGACTACTTTAAGGAGAACTCAGACCAGGCAAGCACTCACATAGGGGGTCAGAAGAATACAAGGAAACTCAAGGCCTCTCTGAGGAATTTTGATACTGATTGTGAGACATAAGAGACACTGGCACAGGACTGTCCAACAAGACAATGGCAACATCTAAGAAGGTCCAGTAATCTAGGAGCAAAGCAGAATTGCACTATCTCAAACAAATATGAGATGTACAAATTAAGAGATATTTCTAGCCCACATTTTCATATAAGCTATGTGTGCTTTACCTATGGTAGAGCCTTCTGATGTCATATTTTCTGATCAGCCATAGTTGGACACACTGATATTATTCTGCTTCTCTTCAAGTATGAAGGACAACAAGCAAACAGCCCTGTGCCAGGGACAGTGTTAAGTACTTTACCAATATGATCTTATTTAAACCTTACAACCACCTTGTAAGGTAAGAACAACAATTTTCTCCATTTTATAGTTGTGAAAACTGAAGAAAACAGATTGTGACTTGACCGTGGTCACATAGTGAGTAAGCATCTAAGGTTAGATTTGATCTTTGATCGTCCTGATTTCAGGCTCAGCTCTCTATTGAGCACTCTATTGAACCACCACACACACTGTCAGTAACATGATCAGACCAATGCTTTAAGAATAATACTTTGGCAGATGTGTGGAGAATAGATTGGCAACCAGATAACCTTAAGAAAGGAAAAACATTTGGAACTATGCCCAAAGATCTCTAAAAGATTGCCTGCCCTTTGATCCAGCTGGGTTTGTACTCCAAAGAGATCATAGGGAAAAAAAACACATACAAAAATATTTATAGCTGCACTCTTTGTGGTGGCAAAAAACTGGAAAATGAGGGTATGCTTTTCAATTGGGGAATGGATGAACAAATTGTGGTATATGCTGGTGATGAAATAGTATTGTGCTCAAAGGAATAATAAACTGGAGGAATTCCATGTGAATTGGAAAGACCTCTAGGAATTGATGTAGAGTGAAAGGAGCAGACCCAGAAGAACATTGTACACAGAGACTGCTACACTGTGGTAAAATCGAATGTAATGGACTTCTGTACTAGCAGGGATTTATGGAAAAGAATGCTATCCACATTCAGAGGAGTGGAAACACAGAAGAAAAACAACTGCTTGAACACATAGGTTGATAAGGACATGATTTGGGAAGTAAATACTAAAACAACCACCCTAGTACAATCATCAATAATATGGAAATGGGTCTTGATCTATGACACATGAAGAAACCAATGGAAATGTGCATCAGCTACAAGGGTTGGCGGGGTAGGGGGTGAAGGGAGGGAGAGAATAAGAACATGAATCATATAATCATGGAAAATATTTTTCTAAAAATAAAAAGGAAATAAAGAAAAAGAAATAAAAAAGAAAGGAAAGGAAAAACAATTCAACTGATGGTCCTGGCAAGAGGTGATTAAAGTCTGAAATTAGGGGATGGTGGTATAAGTGAAGAGAGGATTAGTGAAAGCATTGAACAATTAGATTATAAAAAATGTTGAATCTTTTTCCAAATGTAATCCAACCCATTTTCTTCTACTTATCTAATCCTAGGCCCAACTCATTATCCTATTGTTTTTCTCAGAAAAATGTAATCATATACAAATTTGATGGACTTGCCAACCAACTAGTTTAGATGATAGATATTTTCCATCCATTTGGTTTTCCCTGTATGGATTGTAAGGTTGATCTCCTTGAGGTAATCATTGAGGAGACTCAGAATGTTCTAGAGATTGTGACAAACAATATAACCCAATGCACAAAGAGAAAGAACCCTTCCACCAGGTCCAAACAGAATGGACATACCCTATAGGTGGTGAAGATAACCTTTATGAGAGTGGAAAAGAACTTTCGAAAGCATTACATCTTTCTCCTTTATGCCTCATTTGACATTAATAATCCAAGGGTCACTGAGCACAGTTATCCCTGTGACTGCATTTATCAGAGGGTCTTATATGATCTTAATATATGCACTAATGACTTCTTATGGGAGGAAAGTATTTAAGGTCATGTTTTGTCCTCAGAATCTTTTTTTTCCCTTTTTTTAATCATCAAAAAAACCAACATAGTGGAATCTTGTATTTGATACACCTTTTAATTAACTATGTAATTGTAAAGATATGGTCTGTTGCAGAGAATCCTTCATAAAAGCCTTTTTGT
The DNA here is from genome assembly GCF_016433145.1 of Gracilinanus agilis. NCBI lineage: Eukaryota > Metazoa > Chordata > Mammalia > Didelphimorphia > Didelphidae > Gracilinanus > Gracilinanus agilis. The sequence goes on from NC_058133.1 coordinate 123,338,849, forward strand.
TGCTTTCTTTTATTTTAATTTTTAAAATATACCCTATGTATGTATGAAGATCATTCTCATAAAGGATTAACAAAGATGAGAAATTAGGCATAGGGTATTATTAATATTTTCTTAACTTCCTTTTTTGGATATTAATATTGTCTTTGACTTTTTTCTTTTCATATTGGCATTGCCACGGGCCTGTAATTTCTATTAATATCTCCAATAGGATTGCTTTAGTGTGTGCCTTTTCAAATCCGTTGTTCTTTCCTCCTTCTTAAATACTATTTTTAGTACTTTATGTCTTATGGTTCCTTTGTCAATGGTGAGAGTAATAGATAATTGTAGATGTTATTTTTCAATCATTATAAGTTGTGTTTGACTCTTCATGGTCCTATTTGAGATTTTCTTACCAAACTCTTCTAATGTTTGCCATTTCCATCACTAATTCATTTTATAGATGAGAAAACTGAGGCAAATAGACTTAAGTGAATTGTCCATGAACAAATAGATAGTGTCTAAGACCAGATTTGAACTCAGCAAGATGAGTCTTCCTAACTCTAGATTTGACAATCTATCTAATATGCAACCTAAATGCCTAAGATTATCATAGAGATTATGAAAAATATGTTCCATTTTACATTTGTTTACCCTTTAATAGTTTTCTCTGTGCAAGTTTTTCATATACCTTGTGCTTATATAGAACTTTAAAGTTTGAAAAGTGTTTTACATATGTTATCTCATTTAATCCTCAGAAAAACTCTGGGAGAAAAGTGTCCCACTCTACAGAGGAGGAAATTGAGACACAAAGAAATTAAGTGCCTTGCCCAGGGTCATATAGCTAGTAAGTATTTGAGACAGAATTCACACTCAAGTCTTACTCTCGCCAATTCCTATGCTTTATCCACCTCCTCACTTAACTACTTTATAACTAATTTAACACTTTAAAAATACCTTAGTGTTTTTTTAAATGAAAGGTGAGATATGTAGGTTTAAAAAAAAAGTAGAAGAGGGTTACAATAAATCGATTGAGTATTTATATCAAATTTTGTTTTAGCAAGAACCATATTTCAGAGATCCAAACCTGGAACTGTGAACCAAAGTTGAAACAATGTTCAATCCCTTCTTTGACCTTGAAAAAGGATCCAATCCTTTTGCAGGCAGTTAATACATCTATAACACTTATCAGGACTGTTTATAAAGCACTTTCAAGATTAAAAGTGCTTTTATTGTATTGTGTATGTTTATTATTACTGTCATCTTAAACCTACTGCAATAAGCCATAATGCTATGCTGATAAAACTATATTGAAATATTCATCATCATTAAAATGCAATGGCAATAGGCCCAAGAAACTGGTACTTAAGACATGGGTGACACTTTAGTAACTACTGAGAATCACTTGTGGTAATATGGAACAGAATTTTTTCATCTTCAGCATAATGGGCACTCCAACTACAGATACTGACACACAACTCCATGAAGTCAAATCATATATTTAAATTAGAAAAAAATAAATAGACTAATAATCTTGTCCTTATTTTAATACTTCCAAAGACATTTAGCACCCTTTCCCTATGTATAAAAACATTTTTGCATTCAGGGAATACTTCCGTTTAAGTAACATATCTTTAATTATTTTTCAATGGAAATGGAACTATTTATCTTTAAATGTTCTACCTGTATTTAAAAAACCATTCACTTCTTACACTCCCCTGGACAAGAGACTGCCATAGTCTCTAGTCTTCCTTGATAGAGCTCTAATAATCAATCAATAAGCATTGATTAAGCATCTAGTCTGTGATAGGCACTGGCAATACCAATACAAAATTGACAATTCTAACTATAAAGTAACTTCCAGGTCTCAGGTTCCAGTAGTAGTACTCGGGTTCCAGTTCTGCCTCTGCTACTTACATGATCTAGATGCAAGTCACTCTGACATCCTTGGTCAATTTCCACCTTTATGAAATGAGACAATTAGATTAGTTGACTTTGAGGTTCTTTCTAGGTCTATGATTTTACTTCATGGAATTTTTTTATTTCTTGTCTCAGAACCAGGAAAACCTGAGTTCCAATTCTATTTCTACTAACTGTGATAAAATCATGAAATCTTTCTCAGTTTCATTTTCTTCACCTATTAAAATAGAAATAACACCTACTCTACTGGGTTGTTGTAAAAATCAAATAAAGCCAGTAAAAATGCAACATAGAGTCCTATATAAATTTCAGTTATTTTAATTATTTATCATTCTATTTGTTACAAATTTTTTAAAGTTTACATTAAGACATATTAAAATCACAAATAATTTAATGGGACTTATCTGAATTTTATAACTTCCAACATCATAAATTCTCTTATTTAGGCATCAATATAGTACAATATCTAGACTGTGGAACTCTGAGGCAGCAAGAACTGGTTTTATATACTGCCTTTACACTTACTACCTCTACAACTCTGAATAACTTACTCTTGGTCTCAGTTTCCTCATCTGTTTATTGAGAATAATTAAAGTAGCGCCTTCAAGGGTTGTTTTAAGGATCAAATGAGGTATAGGGAAAGTGCTTTATAAGCAAATCTTAAAGTGCACATAAATTCTAGCTATTATTGGTATTATTATTTTTATTACCGGTTCAGAAAGTCTATTTTCAAAAGAAATTAAAATTAATTTTTACCCATTTATGCAAAATTATACTAAAGAGTTTAAGACAATTTTTTCTAATATGATCTTTGGAAAATATTCCAAAATGGATATCAATGAGAAAGACTAAAACTAAAGGGCCACTAGAACTGGAAGAGGTAAATATGAAATTTCATAGAGCAGTCAGGTAAAGTGTAGATTTCTTTCTTTTCTTTCATCATTTTTTTTGGTACTGGCAACAATATAAATCTTTTTATGATTAAAAAAGAAATGGAAAAACAGATGCTAGAAAGCTGATATAAAGAATTTTAGTGCCTAACAAAAACAGTTCATCCTACTGGAAATATTATCTCAGAAATACTGGCAAGGTCAATGTCAGCCCAGCTTACCAGCTGCCTGAGTCCCTGTTGAGCAAGTTTGAAAATGTTTCAAGAATTTTTGTTGTTGTTGTTCATCAAGAAATACTATTCGCTTTGTTGTGCTGGTTTCACTCCTATTTCTTTTATTCCAGCAACTCTTTCCTTATTTTCTGGCTCCTTGGGATTAGGAAGGAGGGAATAAAAATGTCTTGTTCAAGATGAAAACCAAAATTTGTTTTAAAAAAACTAGGACTAGATTCCAGAGTGGCTCTGAGAAGAGCTATTGGGCAGAAAGTGAATGAATGGCTTATGCACACAACAGCCTACCAATTTACTGAACCTTCCTACTAAGGCACAAGCAAACAATTATGGTACTTTGAGTAAAAGGAAACAGAAGGGTATCTAGGTATCTCAGTAGATGGAGAGCCAGCCCGAGAAACAGAAGGACCTGGGTTCAAATATGGCCTCAGAAGCTTCCAGGCTGTATAACTCTCGACAAGTCACTTAACACAATTTGTCTAGTCCTTTGCACTCTTCTGCCTTGGAACCAATATTCAATATCAATTCTAAGACAGAAGAAAAGTCAGAAAGACAGAGAGGAAGACAGGTGGGGGGAAGGAAGGAAGGAAAAGGAAGGAAGAGGAAGGAAAGAGGGAAGAGGAAGAAAGGAAGGAAAGAAAGAAGGAAAAGGGGAGAAATGGAGGAAGAAAGAAAGAAAGAAAGAAAGAAAGAAAGAAAGAAAGAAAGAAAGAAAGAAAGAAAGAAAGAAAGAAAGAAAGAAAGAAAGAAAGAAAGAAAGAAATGAAGGAACGAAGGAACGAAGGAACGAAGGAACGAAGGAATGAAGGAAGGAAGAGGAACAAGGGAGGAAAGGAGAGTAAGAGCCATCAGTGCAAATCATTCTTTTGTGAAGCCAAGCATAAAAAAATTCCTAAAGTACAATCTAAAGACATATTTGGATTTATTTCAGTTCTAAGATACCATCAATATAGCACCCCTTCTAAAGTTATGTTATCTTCATCCTGTTATGCTCCTTCAGAGAGGTGCCACTAACATGGTGAGAGTCTTGAAATTGTATGTCAAGGTTCCAGTGGCGCCTGTAGGCTGCCCATCTCTTGCTCTCACTACATATGCTTATAGTATCAGAATTGGAAAGGACTTTAAGAGGTCATCTAGTCCAGCTCCCCAAACTGAACAGATGGGATTCTAGGGTTTGGAGTCAAGAAGAATTGAATTCAAATCCTATTTCATATACTTATTAGCTATGTGACTCTAGGTAAGTCACTTAATCTCTCTCAGCCTGTTTTCTCATCTGTAAAATGGGGATAATAAGGATATATACCCCACAGGGATGTTGTGAAGATCAAATGACTTAATATATGTAAAACACTACATATGACTGTAATGGAATACTATTGTGTTGCAAGAAACAATAAGCTGGTTGATTTTAGAAAAACATGGGGAAATTTACATAAAATAATGAAGAATAAACTAAGTAGAACCAAGAGAACACTTTCTATAGCAAAAGCAATATTGTTTGAAGAATAACTGTGAATGTCTAACTGTGGAGAAAAAAACAAACTGGTAGATAGTAGTGTGCATGTTGTAGTTTTATATAAATACATATACATAGTATAGTTTTCCATACACATATGTATTTATCTTTACCAAATGGCAGCCTTCTCTGGTGAAAGGGAGGAAAGGAGGGAGGGGGAGAGAGAGAGGGAGAGAAACAGCTCAGAACTTAAAATTGAACAAAAATACAAATTAAAATTTTAAAACTTAAAGTACTATATAAATGTTAATTATTATTTACAGATATATGACAGAAATAAAGATAAAGAATTATATGTATATAGAGAGATGTGTTTAAACAGGTTAGGAATATTCCCCTAAAGTTAACTTTAAGCATTACTTGAAGGATTTTTCAGAAGAGGAATTATGGGTTAGAGACTAAAGCACAAATGAGGATTTCTGTTGACTACCTAGAGTTCATATCATCATCAAAAAGCAGGTTGCTGATTATGTCAATTTTTCTGAGCTAGTCATTGCATGTAGAAATTGGTTCTGTTCTCTAGAACTTAAAATTTAAGTCTAGAAAAACCTAGAGTCATATAAGATACATAAATCTAATGAATATAAAGCATAATGTATAATGTAGATATATTATAAAGTAAAAAAGCATAAATATTCTAAACAAAGAACCCAAGAACAAAACTGAATAATCAAAGTATTTAATGTATAGCATATTCAGTGCAAGAGCAGGCTGACCAATTTTAGAAAGACACCATAGTTTCTGTCTTAGAGAGAGGGTAATTAAAAAAGGACAATACTTCTATTGTTTCTTTTTCTTCTCTAAAGTAAATATTTTTCCCACTTTTGAGAGGTTAATAGAAGTACAAATGTTTGGGGGTCTGTTCATTTAAAAAAGACCAAATATAATAAAAAATATTATCAATGCCATGTACCTCTTTTTAAAAATTCTGTTATTCCTAATAACTAAGGCAAGGGGATAGAATTTTATGGTCCCTTCTAAAGACAAAAAAGAAAAGATGAAGAGGAATTATTCTTCTTTTACTCCTTTGCCCTTGCCCTAAAAGCAACTATGACATTTTCTAATAAAGTAAGATAATTGCTAATATGTGATAACAAATACTTTTAAAAATGAAAATATAATATAAAGATTTTCCCCCATATCTCACTTAGTCCTCCAGTTTCTGAGATTCCTTTTCCTTTTCCATCCATTTAATTTATAGATTATTATGGAGTAAGACCAAGTTTCCCAGCCTATTGGAAAAGACTTCCTTTCTTGTGTCATTTGATTTCAAAGACTATTCATACTTACTATAGACCTTCTGAATGATTGGTTGAATGAAAGAATGGTTTTCACTAGTTAAGGATCCTGAGAAAAATAAAATCTAACAGTTTCAACTCACCTTTAAACTGTAAACGTTGTTTTATATTTGTATTCAGATCCTAAACTCCAAACTTAGTCCAAAATAATCATGAACTTAATTCTCTTAAAAGGTGGAGTAGAAAAGAATATTATTTTAGAAAATAGTGCAGTTGCTGTTTTGATATGTTTGGATTATTTGTATCATATGGAAGATCCTAGAGCTCTTAGTCCAAATTCAACTTGAATTAATTCTTCATTCTTGCTTTTTTTTTTAAAAGCATCCATCATTCTCTGCAGGACCAACAATGTACCCAGCCTCATAAGAGGGAACAACCTTTACATGCATTGAAGTGTTGAATGAAACAAAATTTCTCTTAGCCCCAGGAGGCTTTCCTTCTCTGAACAGATACCATTTCTCTTTTCCAATTCTCAAAACAGAGACTTATAATGAACACTGTGTATCTGAAAAGTTTTGCAGCTACAAATGGGTTCAAATCTTGTCTCAGATGTTTATTGCCTGTGCAACCTTGAAACAAGTTAGTTAGCATCCCTGAGTTTTCTCATTTTCTCATTTGTAAAAGGAACTCTCTGACATCCCTTGGAACTCTGGATCCCTGACCCCATGATCCCATTATCTGATGCGAGCAAAGACCTAAATACACCTTTTGAACTCTCCTGGTACAATGATGTCCTGTCAAAAATCCTCACCTGGAAAGCAGGAGACCTAAGATTTGGGGCCCGGTCACACATAAGAGATGATTACAGAGTTTTAAATCTGGAAAGGACCCTAGAGAGGGAGTGACATGCCATGCCTGAGATCACAGAAGTAGAACATGTCACAAGGGTTCAAGCAAGACCTTCAAACACCAAATCAAACATTTTCCATTCTATCTGAATGTTTGAAATTAGGCTTCAGGTTTTCCTATCTATCAAAGGAGAAAATTGTATCAGATGATCCCTAAACAGCCTATCAGTTGGTCTCATTTTGTAAGTTTCTGGCTCAATATGCCCCCAAATCTTAATGAAAATTTAAGGTTTAAAACCTTAAGTTGCACTGACTTTTAGAGTACCCCATTACTATTATTTTCCATTTAAAAGCAGAGGGTAAATTCAAAGTAATGTTATAGTTGTATAAATTAGGTTAAAATTGGTTGTTATATATTAAAAATAATTGAGGGACCCAGATCATAATGCCAAATATCCAAATACCTGGCATCAAGTAGATAAAAAACAATCAAGGCAGTGAGGTTGCTCAGTGTATAGAGAGCCAGACTTGGAGATGGGAGGTCCTGAGTTCAAATGTGGCCTCAGCAAAGTAGTTGGGACCTTGGTCAAGTCATTTAGCCACAATTGCTTTGCCCCTAGCTCTGTTCTTCCTTAAAATCAATACTTGGTATTGATTCTAAGACAGAAGGTAAAGGATTTGGGGTGTTTTTTCAGTATTTAAAAAGTCAGTCTTGAAATTTATTACTATTAAGCCATTCCTTTCCTCACTCTCCATTTTAAAGTGATGTAGTGGTTCGATGCTGGGTCTGGAGCCAGGATGACATCTTCATGAGTTCAAATCCAGCCTCAGAAGCTTTCTAGCTGTGCAACGCTGGACAAGTTGCTTAACCCTGTTTGCCTCAGTTTCCTCATCTGTAAAATGAGCTGGAAAAGGAAATGGCAAACCACTCCAGTATTTTTGCCCAGAAAACCACATGTAGAGTCACACATGTCTGAAAAAACACTGGATAACAATAAACCATTTTCAATATCAACTATTATATGTCACCTATATATCATTCCCATTATTCCATATGCATTTTAAATGTGTACACATAACTTAATATAAAGAAAATAGTCTAGGCTGGCCTTTATGGTGAGTCATTTCAAGAATATAAACCAAGATCTCCTTGATTCAGAAAAATTCTACCACCACCACTCCTATCATTGATCCTTTAACATAGAGTAATATTTTTATTCTACACTTAAATTGAAAATTAAATGTTAAAATATAGTAATTGATCTAGTGGTAATGAATTGATTTATATGTAATCTGTAGCCCACCCCTCCCAAGCACATATACACTGGTTTAATTTCAGGGGTTAATCCTAAAAAATCAGTTTTTCCTTATCTTATAATTGCCCGTCCATAATTTACTTCAAAAAGTCACCGATGGTAGCTTGTATATGTCATATATAGGTTCCCAGAAATGTGGGCCACAGGTCCTCATCTCAAGGAAAGAGAAGCATATCAAAAAGAAGATGATCCTTATTTCACCCTCCAGAAAATATAAACTGTAAAATTCTCATCACAACAGATAAACCACCTCAATTGCACACTAGAATTCCTCTCAGGGAAGAATTCCTAACTCAAAGTTCCAGCATTCTACCCACTGTGCCACTATCTGCTTCTGTGGGGACTACAGAGGCAAGGCTCTTCCAAGAGGAGAGATCTAGATCCCTAGATTTAATAAGTTGGGGTTACTTTCATGGCAATGTCCAAGATTATTGGTGCCCAAGAAATCTCCCTTTTCTGGTTAAAAGGTTAGCTGTTCAGGACCAAACTGACCAGAAAACAAGACGGCAAGAGGCTGGGGTTCAAAAATCATTTTCTTTAATTGCCCTCAGGCTACATATCTTGCTCTGCCATGGATTCTGCAGAAAAATTTAGTATTCTTCCATACCTCAGCTATCACCATCTCTTAAGCAAAATAAATCCACTCTCAGGATTCTAGTTACTAACTTGTACTCAGAAAGTTGTTGGTGAGCACAGGAAGCTCCTACTTGCTTTTGGCCCAATGAACTACCATTAAAGGTTCCTAGTAATAGGGAGGAGATGAACTGAGGGTAGATACTGGTTTTAAATATCCCCCAAGAATCCAGATCCAACTCTGGTATGCTGCAGTCTGTCCTCGAAACAGGGAAAAGGAAAAAAAAAAGGTTCTGAAAATGGTCTATCAGTTTCTTTATAGGCCAACACAGGGGTGGATTCTGAAATGAGTCTCTCCCCCTAAGAGTCCAAGTGAATCAACTGTCTTGAGAGCAGATCCAGTCCCTGAAATCTAAATCATTATAGATATAAAAAGCAGCTCCAAAATAACCAATTAATTTTCGGGTAGACAGCCTCTAAGACATAATCAGCGACTGTCTTTTATTCTTTTAGCAAAATACAAAGGAACATGTTCAAGTTTTATACAGAAAAAAAAAACCTAAAAAGTCTCAAACAAAAGTTCATCATGTACTCAAGATCATCAGGCTGATTGGGAAATTCTCACAATCAGCCTTCCCCATATTGCTCCTCATCACACTCATATAATTAAACTAGGGCAGGGCAATATGTACTGATGGCACCCTAGAAATATTTATGGGGCATAGACCAACACAGTGGGGGAAGATTGAGTTTTTACCTAGGGCCTAGCCATCCCCAAATGGCTAATACTTCTAAATGCCTCAGTATGGCTGGCTACAACCATATAATAAGGCATAAAATGATTTTAAAACCCATTCACAGATTGGGTTTTTAAAAGGGAGGAGATATGCGCTATGTAAAAAGAGATAAATGGGGACATTTAGTAGGGAAAGGGGCACAGAAAAGAGAAGTAGAAAGTAAAAACTTTCATCTAAACAATATCTTCCTTAGCCTACACCATTTATAATCCCTTACACAATTAAAAGTATTTATTAGGGCTATATATGGTAAGTGTATTACAGACTAGTATATTATTTTTATAAACTAGTATAAGAAAATGATTAAAGAAAAGCATAATAATGAGAAAAGATGTGCCATATAATTGAACTAAAATGCTTAATCCTGAACTCTTTAAACAATTAATAAACTATCATAAGTGGGAAATGAATAACAGAAATGACATCTACAATATTTTAAATAATTTTACATAGCCATTAACCCAATGTAAATTAATTGCCACAACAAGGAGAACAAAAGATTCTAGAAGGAACTTTAGTAAGCAAATACATGACACTTGCCAAATAGAGAGATGACTGCCAAGGGCAACATTAGATTAGAATATAAATTCATTTGCAAAATCTTATAAAGAAAAATGATGGATGTTTATGATCAGTATCAGATTATAATGAAGAGAAAAACAGTAGAGAATAAAATCATTTTAAAGAAAGTTTGGCAAGACATCCAATAAAACAAAGTCTGCTTTGTTGTAAAGCAAAGCAAGAATAAAAAGGAAAGGGGACAACAAACAGAAGAAAAATGGAAAAGATTTGTAAAAATAATTGTAAAATAACACTTTCTCCACCAAGGACAGTGGAACTAGCCCATTTGGACTATAACAGTATGGTCAAAGATGCCCTTATATGAGAAATAGAGCTAAAGAAAACAAAGTCTAGAAAATCAAATCAAAATCTTTGCTGGAACCAAAATAAAATGTGGTTGTTGGTCTTGGTGGATGTGGTTGGTGAGGTCTTTTAGATTTTCCTATTTATTTGTGATGTTGACCTTTTAGCATCAAGCCATAGAACATTATAGAGATTCCTGGAAGAAATATGAGGTCATCTAAAGGAGTTTTGCCTGATCACCCACAAGGAAAAGACCAGGTGATGAATAGCATTTATTAACAAATTATAACATGCATTTGTAAGAATTATATATGTTAATTGGTATATATTTCTGGAATGGACAGTCAAGGAAAAAAAGGATTTATTAGACATGTACTATTTCCTAGACACTGTGCTAAGCATTAGCATGCAAGCAGAAAGAAAGACAGTGTTTGCCCTCCTGAAAGCTTGCATTCTAATGTTCAAAGTCAAAACATAAGAGGAAGTTGAATAATAGAGGCTTGGGGAAAAAGAAGATTGGGGGAGAGTTGACAATATCTGGCCCAGAAATCTTGCAGAGAAGAGGCAGGAGAGCCAGGAGTCCAGTCAGGGGAGGAATGAGGACACTCCTTTCTTGGGCCTCCTCCTTAAAAAAAGGTTCGAGGAGGAAGTAGCCATTCAGAGAAGAGGCTACAGGAAGAAATGGCTCCATTATCTTGGATGTAGATGCTCTGCAGTAAACTTAATGATATGAACCAAAGTCACCAAGGATTGGCATACATGAAAGTGCATGTGATCTGCATAATCAAAAAGAACTTTCAATTCATGAAATTCCAAATTCAATTAATTATATGAAAGTATAAGAACAAAAATCAAATGCAAGTAGTAATATGACATCAGGAAAGGGAGCATATATAGAAAAAATATTTAAAATAATACTTTTTGTTGTAGCAAAGAATTAGAAACAAATGGCTAGCCTTCACCTTGGAAATATCTGAACAAATCATGACATATGAATTACACCATAAAAACTCTCAAATTGCACATTTTGGGGAGAATATCTGGACTGAGCTTTTAACCTCTTGGTCTTCTATTGCCTTCTTGGGATCCTGAGTATTGTGCCCTTCCAGAATCTCAGGAATCTATCAGGCAAAAGTTCTGCTAGATTTTAACCATCTCATAGTGGTCTGATCCAGGGCAAAATTCCATCACTGCTTTCCTGGTCTGAGCTGGGTTTGGATTTTCATAATATTGTTGCTTGCCTGTATGGTTCAAAATTCTATAAATTGCTGCTGCTCTCAGCCAATATCAGACAGCTAGAAACTTTTACAGATTTAGAGTGATACAACTACATGGTCTTATTTGGTATAGGATTCCTGCGTTGGTTTTTCCACTGGGCTAGAAGTGGGTAGTTGGGGGTACAGTAGATAGAGTGCCAGGCCTGGAGTTAGAAAGAATCGTCTTTCTGAATTCAAATCTGACCTCCGACACTTACTAACTATGTGACACTGGGCAAGTCACTTGGCTCTATCTGACTCAGTTTCCTCATGTGTAAAATGAGTTGGAGAAGGAAATAGCAAACAGCTTCTAGCATCTTTGCCAAGAAAACCTCTAATTTGGTCATGAAGAGTCTCATGAAGAGTTTCATCTATTCTTCATGACTGAAACAATTGAACAACAAAAACAGAAGCTGAACTGAAATTACCACCTACTATTAAAGTCAAATCCACAAAAATACTTGCTTCTAAACTTGTTCCTCACTCAGTTCCCACCTTAGGACCAGAGTCTGCTCCTCACTTTGTAACATCACTACTTATAGGCTGTAAAGGTAAAATATTAAAGGGTTAGATTAAATATATGAGTAATGTGGCCAACTGAAATTATTACTCAAGTCAGAATGACTTTTTTATGGTAGTTTATTTACAAAAGGAGAAAGAGTGAAAGTAAGAAAATCAGAGAGAGAAGATAATTACTCCAGCCTGGTCCAAATCAGGCAGAACTTCAGAGGCCCCAGCAAAGGGGGCACAGAGGTAAATTACAAAAGAGTTTTAGCCATGAGGCCTCCTCCAAGATGAGGGGCCTCTCTGGAGACTGATACCTCTCTGAAAAGCCAGGAAAGGGAGTCAGTCTTTTTCACTCACCCATGCGGTAGTTCTAAGGGAAAAATTGAAGAGCAATCCAAGGTCTCAAGCTGTAGCTCCTTCAAGGTCAAGTTTGAAGGCAAGAGACCTGGTCACAGGATCTACTTGCCACTTTTAAAGTCTATTCCTTTTGTCACTTCCTGTACCTTCCTTCCACTTTACATGGACCAATTACAGCAAAAGCTTTACTTAGGAATGCCCAGTGGGCAGTCAGTCAATTGTGATTCTTGATCCACTATAGCACATGGGGGTCAAAGACTTCTCCCACTTAAGGATAAGTGGGGTTTATAAGCTTCTGGTGATTAAATTTAAAAATGGGCAGGGGAGAGTTAATCCCATCTTCAAAAGGAACAGGTCCTCTCCTCCTCCTACCCTGGACTTATGACCTAGAACTGGAGAGTAAACAACAGAACTTCCAGTTAGTATCTATTCCTTCAGGTTAGGTCAAGAATCTTTCTGTATGAGCCTGGGACTTCTTCACCATAGTCTTCTTCTAGTTTCTGTCTGCCAGAATGCTGTATGCCCACATGTCCCTGGCCAGACCCTATCACTAGTTTTTATTCACTTCTGTCTGTCTCCCTATGCTAACCTAGGCTGGAAATATGACTCATAGTGATTTTTTCTTGGATTTCCTGATTAAGAGTTTGTCTGTTGCATTTTCTAGATATTTGTAGAGGGGATGCATTGGGAAGTTAAGATGTACCTCTTACCCCTCTGCCATCTTGGCTCTTCAGGGAGTTCCCTATTTCTATAGAACTCTGCTGCAGAAATGGTCTCTGGCGTGGCTCAACTGGAACATACTATCAGGAACCTTTGCTCCTCTAACTTACCAGGTTACTGTTTGAATTTCCCTTGCAACCTCCCTATTTTCTTGTTGATAAAAACTGGCCCACTTTGCTCTCTTGTGAAGGAAACACACTTCATTGAATATAACAAGATAAGCCTGGAGTTTTCTTACCACAAAGAAAGTTCATAAATCACTTCTTCATTTTTGCTATCATTCTCCTATTTTATGGCTCTATTTTCAGTAGGATGTCTAAAACCCCTGGGTCAGAGATCACAGGTCTAACACCATTAGGTTCCCAATTGTAGCCTTAGAGATCCCCATCTTCAGCAGCAGCATGCCCTCTATTTACATGGCAGAAGTTCCAATGACAGTACTCCATATACACCACCAAAAGGTCAGATGCCATAGAGCCATTGCCAATCATAACTTCCCCCAACTCGGTCATGACATAAGCCAACCTTATCCCAATTACCGATGACACCAAATTCTAGGGTCTTGGGTCATTTCAAATTCAATGTATTATGAAACACTAGTAGGTCATTCAACAGTTAGCAAGAGATTTACTTGGCCAAAGCAAGGAAAGTATAATAAGAATAGAGAAGCATAACTCAGGTAAACATGCACTTGTCATCTCTTCAAGGAAATGTGTCTGGGCAGCAGGGCAGGATGTGTTGATTCATGTAGTCTTGGGGAAATTGCCAAGTCTAAAGGACATTCAGCTTCAAATTGGTGGGCTTCTCTAGGCCAATAGCTGATGAGGAAGGTTATCTCAATGGAGGTTCAGGGACCAGTTAAGGACATGGTGGGAGGGAGACAGCTTTGTCACCCTTTTGGCAAAATTAGCCTAATCTGTATTGTAGAAGGGAGGTGGAGAACCCTGGAACATATTGATCCTATCACATCTGGGAAGATTTGGTCAGTGAGAAATGAAGAGAAAGAGTAAAACAATTTACATTATAATTACAATAATATAAATGAAAACAACTCTGAAAGATTATAGAATTGTAATTAATTTAATTAATAATTTTCATAACAATTAATATTAGAGTTTATATTTTAGAAAACTAATTCTAATGACCAAAGTAGGGTGAGGAAAAGAAAGTTTAAATATAAATAGTAACTATACTGTTCCCTTTACAGTCCTCTGCACCTTTGATATTTTTAGGAATAGTGGGTATACCCATTATGAAGGATTTTCCTGAGAATATATACTAGTCACAATAGATGGGTTTTGACAGTACTATTAAAGGAAGTTCCCTCTGCAATAAGATAACTGACCCAACAAGGTTTAGATTAGAAATATACATGTATATATGCACATATAATCCATATGTATTTGTGCCTATATATACCTAATTGTGTATATGTGTATATATCTACATATACATATATATATATACATATATATCAGGTATTATCTGATAAAAGAACTCTTTACAGAATATAGTATAACTTCATTAATCTTTCTTAAGGAATTGTAAAAGAAAAAGTTAAGAGTTTTGCTTTGCCTTCTTAAAGTATAATCCCCAGAAGTTTTTAAAAACCTAATGGAATGCAGAAGAGATGTAAGAAGTAACAGGAAATAAGTACTAATTAAGCTCCTACTATGTGCAAGACCTTGTGTTAAACACCTTTAAAATATCTCATTTACCCTCACAGCAACCCAGGTAGACAACATGACCAATATGGAAATATGTTTTCCATGATCACACATTTATAACCTAGAACAAAGTGTTTACCATCTCAGGGAGAGGAAAGGAGAGGGAGAGAAAAAATTTGGAACTCAAAATTTTAGAAAACAAATGTTAAAAGTTGTTTATAAATGTATCTGTGATAAAAAAAATAAAATACTTTTAAAAAAGTGAGCTTGAGGGGAAGAGCTATTCTATTTGTATCCTCAGTACCTAGCACAATACTTTGCATAGAATAAGTGCTTAGTAAATGCTTTATTCATTTAAAAATAATAATAACCCTGGCAAGTAAACTCAGTATCCCTATTTTATAGGTGAGGAAACTGAGTCAGACAGAGGTTAAGTGGCTTGCCCAGGCTCACATAGCTATTAAGCAGATGACATCAAATTTGCACTCAGTGAAAGAAACTAAATGCGGAAATTTCCTCCTCTTGGATTCACATAGCTCACTCTGCTTTAACTTAAAGTATTAGAGTATTATCATAAAATCTGTCTGCCAAATCAAATATTGTATTTCCAAAGGTTACTCTATACTATACAAGTGAAAGAAAAACTGAAAAGTGGATTGAGAATGGGAATTGGGGATGGAGTGATTAATCTATTGATGAAAATGCAATTGGTAATATAATAATAATACAGCTGAGTAAATGAAGAATTTCTTTCTTTGCCTTAGATTTGGCAAATGTTCGAGGACTACTCAAGCTAACACTACATTTTTACCTATCTTTCCCTCCTTTTAATAATGTGTACTCCAAGCACATTTTCAGTACAGCTGGAGGCTTTTGTTATAGACAGAAGGATCCTGCTCAGTGAGACTCATGTTTATTGCCTAACTTTTTTAAAGATTAATTTGGAAAACTTCCCAGATAATACATCTGCCCCTAGCACTTGAACCTGAGTATAAGACTGGCCAGGGAGATGATGAGGACAACTAAATTTATTAACAGTAAATGGACCACTCTATCTTTCAGTGCAACAACAGTGGGAGATCCCATCAAAAATCTGTCCAGTGGCTAGCCAGCAGATTCAGGCTGACACACCTGCATCAGGAACGCACAGCTGTACACACACTCAGACTGCTTCCTCAGTGAAACATGCTACGGTGCCAAATGTTTGATCAGGAAAGCAACTTACAAAACCATTTCATCAAGTAATGAAGTTCTATTTTCATCCTGGTGGTTTTTTTTAATAGTGTCACATTATTGCTTATGACATTGTGAATGCTAATCAGAATTGTCTCTAATAGGCTATCTCATTAGTTGAACTTCCTTGTAAAACTAGAATTTTGAGGATTTTGATTCAACTATTCAATTTAGCAAACATTTATTAAAGCATGTGTAAAACAGGCCCCTCTCATTTAAATATACTTAGGAGTTTGAATAAGTAGTCTTGTGCTTTAATAAATTAATATAGGTTGGGAAAGTGATCCATGATCAGAAAGAAAGACAGTATAAGACAAGGCGCAAACTTGGAACACAATGATTCCAAGAGCACTTGGAATCAAAACATCTAGATTCTAATTTCATCTGGGACTTAGCCACATGATCATAGCTCCGATCACGTAACCCGAGGCTCAGTTCCCTCATTTGTGAAATGGACCATAATACTTTCCCTACCAATCTTACAGATTCGTTTTAAGGACAATACATTGTATATTATAAAGCACTATGTAAGAGATAGTTACTGCTTTGGCACTATAACTTGGGTTTAATAAACTGTGATTCAGAGAGATTCCGGCAGAGCAGGGTTGATATATTTTTCTTAAGGTCTTTTTAATCACTTATGCTTACTTTGATAGGCTTTCTGCTTCAGCCAATAATGGTCATCTTGAGCTTATCTTGCCTTCTCCGTCCCACTCCCTACCAGCCCAACCTCTTATAAAAGATCATACCAGTTGTAAAAAAAAGGAAGCTATGATATAAATCATAGAATTTCTTCATTAATGTGTATGTTTAATTACCATTAATTTAGATAAACTGACAAACTAAATATTCATTGTAAAAATTTTTCAGAAATATAGCACCTAACTTAGAATTACCTATTCAATTCCTTCTAAGTGAATAATCAATACACTTACCTGTGAAGTCAGTATTGACAGGCAGAGTTGAGCTTGGGAATTTATAATATCCATTTCCAACGAAACGGACACCTTTAATCATCTCGGTGTCCAGTGCTGGCAAAGATGTCTCTTTTCTTTCAAGCAGATAGATGGGAGAAGGTCCATTCAGTTCTCCAGGTGGAAGCCAGCTAATCTTCATCATTGTACAGTTGATTCCTTCAACATGAGGAGCTCTCACATGGACTGGTGCTGTATATTAGAAAGTGTTTATTATCACCAAACATGATAAGGAGATAGATATAGATTATATATATATATGTGCATATATATAGATATAGATATAGATATGAAGACATGAAGAAACTGATCTTGATTGGGATGGATGCTCCTTTCAATGGATACCTCCTTTCTCATGTCACAGAGTTATGCCCCAAAATTTCATAAGGTGATGTTGAACCTCTCCAATTAAAATATTGGTCCTCCAGTGCCAAATATGCATTATTAACAAGTTGATTTTCAAAGCCAATATTGATAAGAACAAACAAAACAATGCTTATGAAGTTTTTTGCAAACATTATAATGTACTATATAAATGCTAGCTGGATAATGATGATGGTGATGATGACAATGATGATGGCATGGTCCCTGCCCTCAAGGAATTTAATATTTAGCTAGGGAGAAAATATGTGTGTATAAAGCATAAACTCATATATTATTAAGAAGTTATTGCAATAACCCAATCATAAGGTGCCAGGGTTCATGTATGCATGAATATATGGAAGTAGAGGAGGGGAAACTATCAGCTCTTAAGATAACTGCCACAGTTTTTTTTTTTTAAACCCTTACCTTCCATCTTGGAGTCAATACTGTGTATTGGCTCCAAGGCAGAAGAGTGGTAAGGGTAGGCAATGGGGGTCAAGTGACTTGCCCAGGGTCACACAGCTGGGAAGTGTCTGAGGCCAGATTTGAACCTAGGACCTCCCATCTCCAGGCCTGGCTCTCAATCCACTGAGCTACCCAGCTGCCCCCTCACAGTTTTTTTTTTTAATAAAGCTTAAGACACAGTTATTCTTTATTTATTTTAAAAGTACCTGTCGACTTTTTCAGTAAAATATGTATCTGTAGAAATTGCATTTTAAAATTTTAACTCATTTAAGTGACATTTAAGAGAGAAGATGAGTTATAAATAGGTCAGATCAATAAAAAAATCAAATAATTCCACACTCTGCCTAGTGTTGTAATCCAAGAAATAGCACTAATAGTAGATATTTACCAAGCATGTTCATTATGTCAACTGATCCTCCATGTTTATTCATTAATTTCCTCATCCATTCACTGTCCAAAAATCACATTAGTGGCTGGTTCACTGAACTTTTTAATTCTACAATTGCACTAAAGATTCCTTACCATCAGACTGCTAGTCAAAAATAGAGAAAAACTCATCTACAAAGTGCTAGCACCATCAAACAGTTGTTCAATGTCTATACCAGCAACCTTTCTCTTGAGATTGCAATAGATAATAAAGGTTAGAAGGAAGAGAGGAAAAAGTTTAAGGAGCATGATTATACATAATAGAGGCTTGTCCTTCCCATGTATCGAGTGTAAGTTTAACCACCAAAGGTGGAGCTCGGTAGTTGTCATCTTCATAATCAATCCCTTTGAAATCTTTCTAGGGTACAAGAAGTATCACCTTTAGGATGAAGAGTATTCAATTAAGCTAAATTTATGTTTTTAATTGTGCAGATTTTTTTTGGCCTAACACTGACTCTTCATTAACTGAACAGTTGGAGGAAGGATGCAGAAACACACTCAATGACTAATGGCAAGTTTTCTGTGGTTCCCAGCAGACTTTTCTTCAATGCCTCATTTGGTCCTCAACATTCTAATACAACTTTCTATCATCCCGTCCCTAGCAAAATGGGGATATTGAACAAGTCCTATGTGGCCTTAATAATCTGAACCACCTCCTGCATATCTGAATCAATGTTCTCTTTGTGATTAGGGATATAAATTTGGAGGAAAGTCAGAAAAATCTAACTCCAAGCAGCTTCTCATCTTTGGTTTAACCTTCTAGCAGAGGGGGCATGACCTTCCAATTGGTGACATGGTAAAATGGTCCTTATCGGTAATGGCATATGCCATTGGTTTTGACAGCCCCCTAAGATTAGTGCAAAGTGTTCTAACTTTAGCCTGTAGGAAATCACCTTTTAGTTTCATGGGGAAAATCCTTCTTTGAAGCAGTTATATTAGCCTTAGGGAGTCAATGTCAGAGGATGTCTCTAGTCAGAGCACATTTTTTTTTATTCTTTGGCTTTTTTTTTTAAACTCCCAGTTGGCCTGTCAAACAGACTCATATAGTGGATTCGACCATCCTGTTAGTTTTAAAGAGTAAGTGTCCTACTGAGTCATTATCAATGTTTTTTTGAAGACTAGAAGAGAGGGTTACATATAGTTACAGACCAATTTAATTGGACAAAGCTCACAACAGAAGGATGATGAAAAGATCATAGATATTTCTAAAGCAGTTCAAAAAATATGTAAGTAGCAGCTAAAGTGGGGGGGGGAATTGCAAACTGATTTTGCAGAATCATTAAGTGATAGACTTAGAGATATGAATAGATATATATAAATATTTAAATATCTGACTGAAAAAAAAACACAGTAAATTAAAGACTATGCTCTAACAGTCATATCTGTGTTCTCTAAGTTTTTAGATCCCATTTCTAGCACCAAATATATATGATCTTAAGAAATCTCAGGGTTTTTTTCCCATATATCAAATAGGGGTAATTAAGATTCTCCCTCTCCTATGGCACAGGGACATCTTGGGAGTCAACTGACTTCAGATAAAAATAAATCACAATAAATACTTTGGGTCCCAGAATATTTCCTACATGTGTAATGCATCACAATGACCAGATAGGATGATTGGGATAGCCTCCAGGTAACATATAGTAAAATTTACTAATAATGATGTATTCTATTCTTATGTAATAAATCGATCCTCTTTCTCCAGGTCAGATTGAGAATCTCATAAAAGTCACCTGTTACCATAACATGTTGGTTATTTGTAGCATCCTAAATTTTGTGATAGTGTCTAAAACATGAGAATTGCCTTCAAAAACCAACATGTTTAAAGAAGACTATCATAAAAAACCTTAATATAGTTTTCTTTTTAAATAAAAAAAATGCTCTTGTATTTTTTGCGCTTAGCACCATTAAGCGTGTCTCACTTTCTACATTAATCTAGGGAAAAATCCCATTTCTATTCTCTGTCTTATAAATATTCTTTTAAAAAAATTTCTGGATGCCATAAATTCCTCTTTAGCCATCGTTTATGACTTTGTAATCTAATTAGTATCACATCATAATGAAGAAATTTACAATGTCAAAATTAAAGTGGGGTGGAGTAAAGTCCTGAACTGCCTGGCCTAAGGAGAACAGAGCACTTAAATAAAGAGAAGTGTTAAACACAAAGCTAGAGAGGCTTTATAATTAAAAAATTTATCTTTTTTTAATTTTGAAGGAGACAAAAGCTTCTTTGAAGACAGCATAGCTATGATAACATTTTAAGTGTTGACAATTTCCTGTTGCTAAAATAAAGATCTTCAAATGAAAAGAGCCCTACAATGATCAAGAGGAGTTGTCTGTGTTATGAAGTTATGAAAGATATTTGTTGGCATTTAATAGAGATATACAAGAGGTTTTCTTGCTCCTCTCTACACATGTGGAATGCTGCTACATAGTAGTGCATGCCATCTGCCCACAACCCAAAGAATTACCAAATGCAATTCTAAAAACAGGATTTGACCCAGGACATAGATAAATGTTTGTTGGTTACGACATCGATGTGGAGATTTTTCTATCTTGCAACTGTATTCAAGTCAGCACCACCAAAAAGGAAAACTTATAAACTTCAGAGCATTCTATAGATTTCCCTGTGACAACAAGTCTACCCATCAAAAGAACATTGCCTACTTATGCCTATACTTCTGCCAACCAAGGATAGCCCCAGTTCTCATTAATCTTTGGGGCACAGGCATTCTCTCTGCAAAAGCGAAAGAGAAGAGGACCCATTATTTCTGAACTGTACATAGAGCCAGTAGTGATGACAATAACCAGTGTTCCCTTAAAGTCCACCATTAATAAATGGTAGCTGCTTGGACTGTAATTATGGCATCCCTGCTACCCAAACTTGAAGCTTTTATGGGGCTTATGCAATTAACTACTTAAATGCATCGTAACACTTGCTTCTCTGACAGCGAAGTATTGATTTTTTAATCATTTTCAAGTCTTCTCCAGCACAAATAAATGTACTACAGTTACAGTTAATGCACTGTGTACACGCATTAAACATTGGCGTGACACAATTTATTATTTTGTGATATATGGAATAAGAGACTTTGCTTTTCAGAAAGTAGCATCTTTGATCTAACATTAGTATTGTATCTGCCAATGTCCTTGATTTGCCACAATTCTCTAATTTAAAGAAAGATAGAGACTTTCTTTAAGAGGATATTTCAGATATGAGAGAGACACACAGACAGAGACAGAAAAGGAGACACAGAAGACAGACAGACAGAAAAAAAAGACCAAGATAGACGAAGGAGGAGGTTCCAAGAAGGAACACGATGAAGCAAGGAGGGAGAGAGGGAAAGAGTAAAAGAAAGAGAAAGAGGAGGTTGTACATAAATCTCTAACATATGCTTTAGTGTATAGGGAAATTTAAAATACCCAGCATAAAAGATATGGTATATATTTTCCTAAAGGTGTCACTGTAGTACCTGTAGCGACTTTGTTAAAATGAATTGACTATAATTTTTATCTATTTAATTTTTTTAGTCACATTTGGTAAAGACACATCTGTCAAAATAATTTGCATACTGTAGCCTCACAGATTCAAAGTCACATTTTGTGTACTTTAATTATGTTATTTTAATGCATTGCTATATAATACATATTTAATGTATTATAAAGCTAAAACAGTATTTAAAAGCCTATGATTGCTGAATGCTATTGTGTGAAAGAGGGCACCAAAAAGACCAATAAAGACAGCTGGCCCATATAGCTTATGTTAAAGCCATATATCTAAATGCAGACATGGCGACAAAGGTCATTAGAGACTTTGCAAACAAGCCTTTTCTTTAGCCACATACTCACGCATGCGGGCACATGTACATGAACACACGTACACAATTGAAGTTGGTGAATAAAAAGCGGTTAATTTTGTTTTGTTTGAAATAATATCATTTTAGTTTTAGAATCGAAGACAGATGCCAGCATTTCACTCTGAACAGATGGTAATTCCATCTAATAGTGCATCTCTGTATTAGTAAGGTCTGTTGTGTATACAAACAGTAATAAACACTAGGTAAGGATCAAAATAAATTTTAATTGTTGACATTAAATTCTGGCAGCTACAGTTCTAAGGCTGCAATACTCTTTTCTCAAGTCTGTCAGGTTTACTAATGTTACAAAAGCTTTTCAGAAAGCTGCCAGATTCTAGTTCCAATAAAAAACCGTATTTACAGTATAGATTACAAATCTTTACCAGTCTACCTGTTTCCATCTCTGGAAATTATAATTCTTCATCAATTATAGGGGGAATCCTGCTATTCTGATCCAATGATTTGTCAGAGTTCCTTTGATAACTACCCTCTTGAACAGGTTAGTGTAAGGTGTGAATATTGACTTCTTCCCTCAAAAAACCAAATGGCAAAAAACATGGGCACATACACTTTCTGTTCAAGGATCTCTCGTTCAGTTGGCGGGTAGATATGGGCATTCCTATGCTTCCCTTGACACCAGTGCCCCAGATTTTATTCATGCTACTCCACTTGGCCAGTGAAATTCCCAGATTACCCTACTGTCAGCTGTGTTATCTTCTACAATTCACCATGGCCTCAAGTGTGCCGGGTCACGGATTGGTGCAGTCACTTCCATGCTTGCCGCTTCCAGTGATGTGGTTATAAGCCCAATAGCTACAATTTCTGCGAGATAGCTGCCCTTTTCATATCCTCAAAAATCCCAGCCTGTCTTTCAGATGACTATTCAATAACAAGCACTTGTTATAATCATATTTCTTTTTTTAAAATAGATTTTTTTAAAAAATCGTGAAAAATATATTGCTACCACCATATGGGCCAACCAACGACTCACCAACCGATTTAAGATGCAGCATATTGAGCTGACCATATGTTACAGTGCTGTTGAATGGCTGAGTGATTCATGCCCGTCACATTCTAGTATATCAATTAAAGCTCCTTGAAGTCTGCATGATTTGTGTCTCTGTTATTAAACCCTGCTAATTCATCCCACTTACACATCTGTTATAAATCTCTAGGAGTGCTGCATGATTCATGGCAATCTGGGAGCATGCTACAGCAAATTCTTCTCCTTGTAATTAACAGTAAATTGTTTTACTGCCATGCAATGAATTTTTCAGTTATATTGCAAATGAACTCCTAAATGTGCGGTTCTTTCCTAAGAACTGACTTATATCATTAGGCAATTAAAAAGTATCGCTTTGAACCAAAAGCTTTTAATCAAGAGAAATACAACTTAAACAGGGCTTAAAGACCATGGAAATTCGACACGTTGACTAACGAATAATGTAATCCACTTTGGGAAGTGTCCTGAGAACCAAACAAATAACTTTGGAGCACTGAACGATCTCACTAAGACAGAGAGTGGGAACGGCTTCTTGAGAGCCCTCGGCGCGACAAGTTTGAGGAGATACTGTTCATCTCCGAAGTTCCTTAAGTCACCCATCATTGTGAAATTTCTCAGCTTCACTTCTCTACATACTTCTCAGATACACTTCTATATGCTTTTCAGATAGACTTCTCTAATTGTAAAATAGTGCCTTTATTCTTGAAATAAATAATTGGATAATTAGCCAAGCTGAATCATCAGAGGATTCCAGTGCTGTTCAAGTGTTCTTGTCAAAGGTGAAGCAAATTCATTTCAGCTCGCCTCTGCAGCTTTCTGAAGAGGCTTTGATGCTTTTTTCCTCCACATTCTTGGCAGCAGCCTCAGATTCATGAGTCCATACATCAAGTCACTAGTTTAACAACAAATGGAATTAAATTCAAAGAAGGGAAACTAATTGAAGGACAGCAACAAAAGTGTTTGGTAATGTGCTTTTTAATATGGCATGCCACATTTGCATGATAATTTTTCCTTTTTAGCATGGAGCAGAAAGTGACTAGCTTAATGAGGGATTATTCAAGACAGGAATGAACAAAATGCATTCATAACTAAGAACAAAGATTGTATTATGAAACGAAAACAGGCAACTGCCGAGAAGTAACTGGATGATTGGTTTATGCATTATGAATAAAAAGGTAGAAAAATATTTATATTAGTATTCACTAATGACTATATATACAAGATTGTTGTAATTAAAATTATAAATTAACATATTAAGAGTGCTTGTTTAATCACTCTGGGTCCTATTCACAATGAAAAGACTTATGTACATGCATGCAAAACAATGTGTGTTTTCAACCCAGCAGCAAACAGCCTCTGCATTTTACTTTGGCTTCAGAGAGAAAACTTAATGCACCACTAATTACATGGTTAATGGGATATGGGTAGTTTTAAGCCTGTGGCACATATTTCTCAGAAAGAACGATTTATGACAAGCAAAGGAAATGACACATTGTAACTCTATGAATGGAGCTCAAAAAAGAACCTCTCTCAAAAAAGGTTTACTCCGGACCTCATTCAGAAAGGATGAAAATGCACAAATTACCTAGATTAAAAGGGTAATCAAAGAGAAAATGACATCAAGGAGCCCAAGACAGCCCATCAGCATCGTTACTCCAGTAAACCCAGAGGCAACTCCAAAGCTTCCAATCCCACTGCTTAAGGAGTCTGCCAAGAGGCCAGATGCAGCTGCCCCTGGAAGACTATCTTCCACAAATTAGCTTTTGAACCCTGTAATTGCCATTAAAAGAAAAGGAGTAGCAATACAATGCACTAGTAAAAGTGCCATCAGTGCCAATCCTGGTTTTAATACGGGGTTTTGTTTTTTCTAGAAAAGGATAAATAAGAGAGAGTTATAATCATATCACATTTACCCAATCGTTAACAAAACTTGTCAAGATAGATACAAACTCTTCTTTTCATATTTCGTATTGAGAAGGAATATATGCTCTGTTACTTCAACACTCGTAAGGCTCAATGATACTTCTGATATTTGAAGCTACTGCTAAATAACATTCTCATGGTGACTACATCCTTCAAGCTAATTCTACTTCCTCTAATCTATTGATCAGGCTAGAAGCAAGAGCTGGAAGAATGAAGATGATGCAAATCCCTCCATATGGTTTCACTACACTATAGCTTTTAGTCATACCAAATGGTACCCATTTTCTGTGGCTGGATTTATAATAACAATATTTTCACATTTTTGATCCAGATATTGAATGAAAATCTTTGAAGATATTTTGTCAAAAATGGAAGAAAGCTGGCAAGAGTGCAACTGAATGCAGATATAAGCAAGTAACTGAGGGATATAAGCATTTTTTCCCCTCCTTTGACTCACAATGTTTGAAATTTTCATAGATAGTATGATAAACCAAATCACAACTACCAAACGCATGTTTCCTTCTTAATACTTCTGTGAGTTGATAAATTAATCCCTTATTTACCTAGCAAATATATGTTTATTTCATCTTAGCATCAAATATGAAAGAATTAAAAAAGTTGAAAATTAGTCTGTAGGTTGTTTTTTAAATTCCCATTTTAAATAACAATAATTTGGAAGGGATTTACTTTCATTTGAGACTTAAAGGAAAATGGATTCTAAGGATACTTTCATTTTCTTTCAATGAGTACAGACAACAGACAACACTCTCACACATGAAAAATTAGGTCAGAAAAAAGATTGAATGTGAAGTCTGATCTACATGTAGGGTTTCACTGAAACATTAAGGTAAAGAAGCTATGTAGATTCTTTCAATGAAGGTGAGAAACATTTGGTACTTGGGCATAAAAATGCTGTCCTCTGCCCTAAGATGCCCTATGCTAAGAAAGAAAATAAGTTCTATGAAAAAGCAATTTTAAAGATATTATCAGAGAAGATGAGGTACTGGTTATCAAGGAGTAAAACTGAGGAAGAGGTTAATTTTGGAAAAATATGGAAAAACCTACATGAAATTATGAAGAGTCAAATGAACATAACCAAGAGTGCATCATATACTGCAACCAGAAATATTGTTTGAAGAATGACTTGTGTATGTCCATCTCCAGAGAAAGAACTGGTAAAGAGAAATGACATAGTTTTATATTTACATATATATTTTTATCAAATGTTATCTTCTATAATGGATGGAGGAGAAGGAGGAAATTAACTGGATATTTTAATGTAACAAACAAATAAGTAATTTTTAAAGGTAATAAAAGAAAGTACTTAAATATGAGTTTGGAAAGGGGTTTTGAGAATAGTGAGTGATGAGCAATCAAGTTAATAGTATTAAGATCTTTCTACTTCCTACAGAGATTATTTAGTAAGTTTGTGCTCTTAGAATACTTATCTTCTAAAAGTTAAACCTGTAATAAAACTTTCTCTTGTTTTTAGATTGATTCTATATGTTTATGTTACCTTTTCAGTACTTTAAAGGAATCTATAATTATGCCATTGCACCAGGACCCTCTCCAATTCTTCAGATACAAGATTACCAAGTGCTACTTTTCCCAAATCCTAGGATACTTTCTCTCCTCACTTCTGACTCTTAGAAGCCATAGGTCTCTTTAAGTTTTAGCTCAAGTGCTACTTCCTTTAATAAGATTTTTCTAATTCCTCTAGCTAATTAATCCTCCTCTCACCAGAAAAAAATCACTTTATGTTTATTTTTAATATATCCTGCATTTACTCATCTGTGAATGCATTTTATCCCATCAATAAAAAGTTAGTTCCTCAAAAGTAGATACTAGGACTTCACTTTTCCCTTTGTATTCTAGTGTCTAATATATTGGAGCAGTTAGGTGGTGCAGAGGATAGAGTATCAGTCACAGTCAGGAAGACTTATCTTTCTGAGTTCAAATCCAGCCTTTAACACTTACTATGTGACCCTGGTCAAGCCACTTAACCCCATTTGCCTCAGTTTCCTCCTCTATAAAACAAGCTGGAGAAGTAAATGGTGAGTCCCTCAACTATCTTTGACAAAAAAATCCCACAAGTGGCCACAGAGTCAGACATGACTAAACATAACTGAACAACAACCTAATAGAGCTTGGCAAAGAATAGGCATTTAATAAGTGCTTCCTGATTGATATGCCCCCATTAAATTCTCCATAGGGAAGAATGAAGGAAAGGAAGAATGAAGGAAGTAGGGAGGGATGAAAGGAAGGAGGGAAGAAATAAGCATTTATTAAATGTCTACTATGTACCAGGCACCATTTCCCATGATCTCACAGCTTGAAAGTATCTGAAGCTTGATTTTAACTCAGGTCTTCCTAACTGCAGCTCTAGCATTCTATCCACTGAGCTGTCTTGCTGGAATCCTATAGAGTTTAAGATTGTATAAGAAAGAATGAATGTTTATGAAACCTGTTGTCTCATCCTTTGGAATATAAATCCCTTGAGGGCAGGGACATTTTGGCTTTTTCTTTGCATCCCCAGCACTTATCACAGTGCCAAGCATACATCAAGTACTTCACAAATAAGTGCTAATCAAGAGACTGATTCTTTTCCATTCATTTGCATTCCATAGTCTGGACAACAGAGATTCTTCATCCATTTTTCTAGCATGAAAAGGTAGGTCAAAATCTTTTATGTAATTATGATTCTCATTTAGGAAGTCTCATAACATTCTGGATATTGATGCCACAAGTGCAATGTTATCCCAGATGGAGCATCTGAAGGACACCACCATCTATAGGGAATCCCTCTTTCATTTGGACTGTATGCTACACATCCTATGCAATGATGCCAACTACCTTTGGAGAGCATATGTTTCTCTTTTTTATATCTTGTCTGATGTTACTAATGAGCAGATCACCAAATCAATCAAGCAACAAGCATTCATTAAATGCCTACTACTTGTCAGGCACTTGATCTGGGTGGGGCACAAAAGATAAAAGTAAAATGGTGCCTGCCCTTGAGGAGCTTATAGTCAAATTGGGGGTGCAAACCATATGGGAGTGTCAGAAAACCTTTCATGTGGAAGGTTTGAGCTGAGTCTTGAAGGAAAACTAGAGATTCCCAAAGACCAAGAGGAGGAGGACATGTATTCCAGACATAAGGGACAAAGATGGAGACAGGGAGATAGACCACCATGTAAGAGATCCACAGGATCAGTTTAGCTTGATGGTAGTTCACCTGAAGGTGAGTAACTTGTAATAAAGCTAAAAATGAAAACTGGAGCTCCACTATTGATGGCTTTAAATGCCAAGCCAAACAGTTCATACAGGGTATGCCAAATAGTTCAGATGAGATTAAGGTGGTAACTGTCAGAGCAGAGAGAAGGGAATGGATAAAAGAAAGATTGTAGGGGGCAGCTAGGTGGTTCAATGGATAAAGAATCAGGACTAGATATGGGAGATTTTGGGCTAGATCTGTACTCAGACATTTCCTAGCTTTGTTACTCTGATCAAGTTGCTTGACCCCAATTGCCTAGTCTTTACTGATCTTCTGTCTTAGAACCGCTTCTTAGCACTGATTCTAAGAGAGAAGGTTAGTACCTTTTTTATAAAAATAGATATTGTAGAGATAAAATTATGAAATTTAGCTATAGATTGGCCATGCTGGGTGAGTCGGAAGAACACATAGAGGATGATGTTCAAGTAAAGCACCTGGATGGCTAGAAAGATGATGAGGTCCTCAACAGAAATAGAAAGTTTAGAAGAGGCATGGGTTTAGGGCAGTGATGGACAAACTATTCCCCATGGGCCATATCCAGGCTGTAGTTTGCCCATCACTGCCTTAAGCAATTCCCTAGGGAATAATAGGAATAATAGAAAATTGCTTAAGGCAGTGATGGGCAAACTACAAGGGGAATAGTTTGCACATCACTGGTTTAGGGGAGAAAGATAAGAAGTTCTATTTTAGACATGTTATCTGCATGGTTATGTCTTTCAAGTAACTTTTTTTTTCAATTTTTAGATATGTCTGGCTGATACCCAGTTAGGTGGTATAGTAGCTAGAACATTAGACCTAGAATCAGGAAGACTGGTATTTGAATTCAACCTCATACACTCTGTGACTCTAGGCAAATTACAACTTCTGTCTGCCTTAGTTTCCTTAGCTGTAAAATGGAAATAATAATAGTATATGTCTCTCAAGGCTGTTGAGAAGAACAACCAGAAGCACTTTGCAGCCTTTAAGGGGATATATGTGCTAGTTATTACTATAATTGAATGAGGTCCTTTACGGTGAAATTTTGTCCCAACAAATAAAATTCCATTTTTCAGTCTATAAACAATAATGACAGCTCAATTTTGTATTTTCTTCAACTTTCAGTCAATCATCTGACATCAAGATGTTGCATACTGAAGAACATATTTTTTATAACTTCATCAATGACACCCTGGATATATAAGTAGATTATTCTCATGAAGATTCTGTAGAGATAAATCTCCAGTGCCCTGACACATAGTATGTGCGTAATTAATCCTTCTTGATTGACTAAAAATCCAGGAATATAGATTAGTGGTTATTGATTTTTTTCCTGTTACTTTTTTACATGAATAAAAGCTGTGGTATATAGGTGGAACAATGGGAAAAGTACTGCATGTCAAGTCGGGAAGTCATGAGTTCTAATCCTGTTTCAGATACTAGCTGACTATGAGACCCTGGGTAAATCACTTAACTATTTAATCTAAGTTTCCTCATCTGTGATGATAATAATAATAAATGGCACCTACCTTTCAGAGTTGCGAGGATCAAGTAAGATATCTTTAAATTGTTTTACAAACTTTAAAGTGCTACATAAATGCTAACTATTATTATTATTATCTTCCAAATTGTTTTTATATTCCATTCCCTTTCAAAAAGCTTGAAAATTTTTCCTTCATGTTTCAAAATTGTATTTAATCCAGTTTGGTTCCTTTCTGTGTATCCTTGATCCAATACAATTGTTATTCCAGCCTTTGTTTTATTAGTGACATTTCTACTTCTTCCATGAAGAACTCTTAAGTCCACATGTGGTGACTGTTCAGTCACAGTGATAGAGAAAATAATTTAATACAGATGTGTATGTCAATCTTTTCTTTGCTTTACCTGCACATAGTTTCATCTTTAAATCTCTACATGGTGATCAAGCTACATTTTAAAAATTATTTCTTGCTCTTTTACAGGGTGAACCTTCCATCATCCTCTTCTAAAAGATTTAATAAATGTTTATATTCCAAATCAATGTTGCTTTTAGTGACCATCTTTCTCTGCTTTTCAAGGAGATCAATCACAATACTTAGCATTTATGTATTTGATACATAAATTTAAGATTTGCAAAGTATTTTGCAAATATTAACTCATTTTATCCTCACAACAATCCTAGGAAGCAGATGTTTTTATTATCCCCATTTTACAAATGAAAGAAGAGAGGTTAAATGACTTGCCCAGGATCACCTAGTCCTAGCTGGTAAGTATCTGAGGCCAAATTTTACCTGACTCCACATCCAGTGCTCAATTCATTATCTAGCTTCCACTGATCAAACATTTGCTGGCAAAAAGTAGTTTCTGTGCTCTTTGGGTCTCCTCAATGCAATGATTGATTTAAATTGGTTAAACTTCCTTTGTTTCATGGGTCTCATGACTGCATATAACTTATACAGACACAGCAAATGGACAATAAACTGAGCCCAGAATTGAATAAGAGGAAGAAAGGGGGATAGATTGCCTTTGGGAAACTGCACAATTCTTTTAATGACCCCAAGCTTCTCCTTGAAACAAAGACCCATCTTTTGCATGACAAATATTCTTTCACTGTTGTTGTATGGCTGCAAGCCTTGCAGTACCTCAGCTTCTCAAAAGCTGAAGTTGAGACTCCCGTAAAGGGCAATGAAGCGGCGCATGATAGGCATGAGCAGGCTGTACCATATTATAAATGAGAAATTATGCAGGAAAAGCAGTGAGAAGGATAGCAGCAGAAAAATGCACAACCTGAAAAAAGATGGACATCAAGGGACGGCTGTTTCCAGCCCCCTGAATTTGCCCACTGACCCATCTCATAAGCCATGAAGGCCCTCATATGTAAATCTCTGTAACAAGTATTTACAAATTTGACTTTTTAACATGTTTAAGTTTCAAGGTTTTCCCCCTCAAAGATAATCATTTAAGAGCATTCTTTCCATTATTTTTCTTCCTTCTAAGAGAATTATTTGAGGGAGGGGCTTTCAATGACCTCCTTTGCCTCTCAAAAATCCATTTGATGGAGGAGTTACTCAAGTCCTAGATAAAGAACCTCTATACTTTTGGAAGTCCATAGATTGCTCCTTCTCATTAAGAATCAAAAAGATTTGCTCATTAGCAAATTAAAAACCTGTACTTTCAGGCCTCTAACTTTTACACATCAATAAAGCCACTACCCATATCTATCAGTCTTTCAGATAAACATGTTTCTCTTGGAAGATTGGTTGCTTTTTAATTGCTCAATAATGATGTTGAGGGGAAAGAAAAGAACCTAACTCAAAACAATAATAATGAAATATAAATGCCTATCTATATAGGAATAAATATACACATATATGATTGTGTTGGTGTAGAGAACTCTTCATTAATGAAGTTCCTGCCAAAAGAGAATGGCAGTTTTTATAAAGTTTATAGAAATAGTTGCCTGGAATTCAGAGAGGTTAAGTGATTTGCCAAGAGTCACAGACCCAGTATGGGACATAACAGGGATTTGATCCAAGATTTTCCTGGCTCTCAGGCCAGCTTTCTATTTACTACAGGATACATCTCTCTTCATACATATATATTATATCATAATAGCTAACATTTATATAGTTGGACTGACTATGTGCCAGGCACTGCGCTAAGTGCTTTATAAATATTACATCATTTGATCCTCACAATGATCCCAGAAGGCAGGTGCACTTATGATCCTCATTTTAGAGATGAGGACACTGAGCAAATAGAGATGAAATGACTTGCTTGTTAAGTGTCTAAGGCTAGATTGTTGAGAATTCCCTCTCCCGCTATTCTTGTAGAGAAGATGGATAGATATAGACTAGGAATTGAGGAATAGTTGGATAACTGTACTCAAAAATGAGAACAAACACATGGTACAGTGAATAGTATGTCAGACCTTAAATCAGAAAGATTCATCTTCCTGCATTCAAATCCGACCTCAGATACTTACTAGATGAATGACCCTGGGCAAGTCACTTAGCTCTGTTTGCCTAAGGTCTCTCATCTGTAAAATGAGCTTGAGAAGGAAATGACAAACCATTCTAGCATTTTTGCCAAGAAAATCCCAAATAGGGACAAGAAGAGTTAGAAAGGATAGAAAAGACTGAACAACAAAAACACTCAAAGATGAGCCACTAATGACTTAATGTCAACTTGGAAAAAAGTCTCCAGTAGAGTACTCCATGGATCTGTACTTTGCCCAGTGCTATTTGACATTTTTATGAATTATTTGGATAAAAGTACAAGTGCCATCTTCATCAAATGCACAGATGAGCAAAGTTCATGCAAAGTTGGCATGCAAAGCTAACATAATGAATGACAGAGATAGGATCCAAAAAGATTTTGACAGGGCAAAGCATCAAGCTGAATCTAATAAGATGAATTCGGTAGTGATAAATGAAAAGTTCTATACTTGGGTTCAAAAAATCAGTAAGTACAGAATGAAGGAGGCATGATTAGAAAGGATTTTTTGGTTATTTTTGTTTGTTTATTCTTTTTTAAGATCTGGAAGTTTAAGTGAATTGCTGGTAAGATAAGAGTGAGGAGTATGATACAACAACTAAAAAAGCTAATTCAGTCTTT
Source organism: Gracilinanus agilis (assembly GCF_016433145.1). NCBI lineage: Eukaryota > Metazoa > Chordata > Mammalia > Didelphimorphia > Didelphidae > Gracilinanus > Gracilinanus agilis. The sequence continues at coordinate 123,371,614 of NC_058133.1, forward strand.
GGCTATACTGAGAGGAACAGCATCCAGTTATTAAAAAAAAAAGTAATTAGACATATGACAAAATCAATTCCATCAACTCCTTTATTTGTCTTTCCAAGAAGATTCTGTGAGCTAATCATTCATATGGCTTCAAATTTTCCTAATTTTAAAATTTTCATTTACAGAGAGAAATTTTAATTTTATATGACTAAATTTCTCCAATATTCCATTGCCTCATTGGTCACTGAACAAACAAACATCTTACATTTAGATCATCTAATTTAATCTTTATAAATTATCTAAAACTGTGATTTGAATGATATTTTCAAGCAAGAAATTATACTATGAAGAAGGAATTATTAGAACTGTTTGAAACTGGTTTAAAAAAGTATATCAAGTAGAATAAAACAGGAAGCAGGAAAAACAACTGAAATATTTTAATTATTCAATCTTCAATAAACTTAAGAACATAAATTATTTGAGAAATAACTGTTTGTCAGGAAGTACTTGGAAAACTGGAAAGCAGTTGGGCAGAAATGAACATTAGACCATCATGTTATATCATGTACCCTAAGCTCAAATGCAGCTGTTGAGCTTAAAATGGAAGCATAAACTGAAAATTAAGAGTTAGTTGAGTCAACAAAAATTTAATGATTGTATATTATATGCCACCAATATGCTAAGGAAGGAAAGAAGGAAAGAAGGAAGGAAGGAAGGAAGGAAGGAGGGACAGAAGAGAAAAGAACCAGATTGGGTATATTTAATGGCTCTGATTATGGAGTTACAAACAAATGACAAAGATGATCACAAAAGAGAAAATAGGTAATGTAGGTCATATGAAACTGAAAATGTTTTGCACAAATTTAACAACTAGAATAAGAAGAAAAGCAGCCAATTAGCATTGGTCTGTTTTGATTAAATGTTTTTTTTTCTATTTAAAAATATTTGTTATAGAGGATACTTCTCTTAAAGTGGAGGGGGATAAATTGGGAAATTCATGTGACATAACAATAAAAGATAATTTCTTTTTAAACTGTGTGATTCTTCCCACCTTCTGCCTCAACCCTTTCTCCACTGCAACTATTATTGGAAAAGTAGGAAGGAACCCTATATGATTGAAGGCCATTTTATATTTTTCTTTGTTTCTTAAGATGCCATTACCAAGGGGCTATTCTAGTACTGGTGATGAATGCTAGTCCTCTGAAAACTTCTGACACACTCAGAAGTTTTTTTTAGCTTGGTAGAATCTGCCAGAGTTTTTACTCTTCAGACTTAAACTTCCAAAACTCAAGGTCAGTAACACTACAATGAAGTACAAAAGTCAGATGAAGTTTTGTTATTTTTAAATCATTAAGAATTCAATAACAGAGAAGAATCAGGCAAAGACATGTACTCTTTCTTAGAGAGGACTTAGAGATTGCTATGAGATTGCTATCTAAGGAAAACAAAATTGACTAAGTAACAAAATTTTCCTCAACTAAATAAATCATTAACTTTTCAGAGTTAACATCCCTTGTAGAATTAGGCCCATTAATAACAGCATACCACTTAGAACAAAGATCTAAGGAATATTTTTGTAGTTACATAAAATTTTTTTCTACAATATGTACAATTCATCTAAGCGTCTCTTACCCTTTCCACATCTGGGCATTTTCTCAAATAGCACCAGGAGACTAAGCCTCATTAGACTGCCAACTAAGAAATTTTGTGACTTGGAAATTTACTGAACTTCAATTAACTCAAGTTAGTAAGGCACCTAATCAGAAGTAAAACCTTCTTACTTGCCTATGCAAATTAAGTTAGTTTTTAATCCATCCTTGAATAAATGAATAAAACCTTTTCATATGAACAGTATATGCCTCTGACAAATCATATGGGATTTTTAGGAATTTTATAAATTTGGTATTATTTTATAGACTAGCCAAAGAAATAAGAAGCTACCCAGCTAATTAAAGGGTAATATAATAGCACCAGGGCAACTTGTTTTGCTCTTATTCACCAAAAATGATGGTCTTTTCTCAGTCTCCATCTTTCTTGATCTATTACAGCATCTGATGTTGTTAATCACTTTTTATACCAGGATACTTGTTCCTTTCTGTTTTTTAAGGACATTGCTCTCTGGTTTTCTTCTTACCTGTCTGATCCCCTCATTAACCTCCTTTGCTGGATCATTATCCATATCTCATTCCGTCCCACAAGGCTATGAGACTGAGACTCTCTTTACTCTCCAGGTGATCTCATAAGCTCCATGGTTAAATTATTATATTTATATGTGACTGACTCCTAGATCCTTATTTCCCACCCTAGAATATCTCCTGAGCTTTGATCCAAAATCATCAATTGTCTACTTAACATTTTAAACCAGCTATCACCTTGACATATCCAAAAGAGAACTCCTTCTTTTCCTACAAAATTCACCCTTTGTCTGAACTTCATTTTTTCTGTCATCATATTTCTAGTTATTCAGGCTCTCAACCTACTTACTTTGTAGTGATTCATTCTCAGAACAAGGAAGACTGGATTAAAATCCTACCTCAATAACATACTGGCTAAGCAATCATGGACAAATCACCTCTACAGATTCTAGTCAATCCTCTAAAAGTATAAGTTGCAGAGAAAGTGGTGATCTGTATTATTAGTTTTATGATCCAGGTATTCTCTGTACATGTGAAATCACTCTTTATTGCATATATAAGTAGTGTGCATGTATGTCTACATAGACATATTTATGTATACATATGTGTGTAGATATGTGTATACATGTGTATATTATATGTATATTGTGTGTATACATGTTTGTTTACATATGCATGCTCCCTCTTTCTCTCTATGAATTTGAGGACAAGGGCTATATCATTTTTATCTTTTTAGCCCTGGTTAAGTAGAACTCAGTACCTGGAACATAACAGGTGATTAATAAATACTTCTTTATGGATTCTGACATTTACAGATGGCCATTTATTATGTGGATTCTTTAGATAAATCCAACCTCCTAGTGGCTACCTTTGAGAGTTGAGTCTTCTAGGCATCTCCAATATAAAGTTAAAATTCTTGGCATTTTTAACTGTAGGACAAAGGACAAGTGTGGGTCAAAACCAAAGCAAGAAAAGGGTGAGAGAGAAAATAAAGATTAAGCAGCAAGTCAAAGTGGAACACAGTACACGAGGCATTTAAAAAGGCTATTATAACTTGCTTACCTGTTGCTAAAGTCTGTCCCATTCCTGGATCACTGGTAACACACCCTATCAGGTTGCAGAGAGAAATGGTGAAATTGTATGTCCTATAAGGCTTTAGTCCCCTTACAACATAGAAGTGTTCTTGTGCTTCAGCAGTGTACAAAACCTGTTAGGAAAACAACCAGTGACAATCTGACAGCTCTAGGTTTCCTGTTAGTTAATACATAATTAATAATATAATAGATTTGAGCCCTTATATTAAAAAAAATCCATGAATTCAGACAGTGAAAATTATTGCCAAGACCTATTAGGGGAAAAGATTTTTTTGTGGGGGGGAGAATAGGGGGAGAAAGAGAATCTCAACAAGCTAGAATTTAATTGATAATTATACCATCACACTGTTTTATGAGGTAATAATCCAGTTCCTGAGTGGATAAATGAGGAAACCAAGTTATTGCCTCATAAAGCAGCGTGGTGGGATGGTTATTGCCACCAACAGTGGAGATAAAGGATGATGACAGTGTCACTATTATGTGATGAAATCCAAGCTAAACCATGGAGCAGTTTGGGCATAAGGAAATTATGGTAGCATGGCCAATATGCTGAGAGGTAGAGATGGATAGATAGAAGTCATTGTGTTAAATAAACACTATCATTTCCCCTAAAAGTGAACTAAAGGAGAAAATTAACTAGATTACTTCAGCATTCAAATAGGGCCAATTCTCAATTGTCTGGCTGGCTCAGGGACACCATAAAGGTGTTGTCCAAATTAAATCTCCATTCTAAGTTCCCTTCCAGCTCTATACCAATTCCTTACTGGCTAAAATGGAGGCAGAAAAGATTTAAAGAAAAATAAGAAAGCCAGAATAATCCACAAACTAGATTGCCAACCTTTGATAAGCTGAGCATTTTAACTCAACTGAGGAATTCAACCGAGTATTAAATGTCTACTGTGTACTAAAGGCACCTAGGTGATGAAGTAAATAGAGCTCAAGATCTAAAGCAGGAAGATTCATCTTCCTGAGGTCAAACCTCGGACACTTATTACTTGGGTGACCTTGGGCAAGTCACTTAAGCCTGTGTACCTCAGTTTCTTATCTGTAAAAGTAGCTGAAGAAGGAAATGGCAAACCACTCTAGTATCTTTGGCAAGAAAACCCCAAATAGGATCTCAAAGAGTCAGACACAACTCAATGACAACACTGTATATTAAGAATTGCACTTTGGCATTGGGGTTGAAGAGAAAAGAGAGGGATAAATAAAGTTTATATAGTTTAGGTGCAGTGACATGGCTCAGTGGATGCAGTGCCCATTCTGGAGTCAGAAGGACATGAGTTTAAATCTTACCTCAGACCCTTGCTAGTTGTATGACCCTAGGAAAGTTGCTTAGCCACAACTGCCTGTCCCTTACAGCATTTCTGCCTTGGAACCAATATATATTATGTCAATTCTAAGGCAGAACATCAGCTATGGGAGGGGGTTGTGAGGAGGGGAGGGAAAGAACATGGATCATGTAATCATGAAAATATTTTCTTAATGAATCAATAAAAAAATCAATTTTTCATGAAAAAATTCTAAGGCAGGCGGTAAAGGTTTAAAACAGAAAAGTCTAGATAACTTGTCTTCAGACTGAGAGTTTATAGCCTAACTAGAGAATGGTATATACTCTATTTCGGTAACTATAATGAAAAATAGGAACATGAGGGAATTTGAGATGTATTAAATGAAGTGCAATGTGAAGTCTGTAAAGGAGGAGGTCATTATTGATGGGGAAGTGCAAGAAAGGATTCATGGGCTGGTTTAAAGAACTATAGAAATTCAAAAGACAAAAGCAGAAATGTATAGGCTGTCTTACCTCAATTTGGCTGAATGATGCATTACATTAAGATTAGTTATAATAGATAAGTGCAGAAAAATAAGATATTGTCAAAACCAGGGGAAATAATTTGAATTTTAACAAGGGGGTAAGAGTGAGCAGTGATATGACCAGACCTATGCATATGCAAGATTACTCTGGTTGTGGTGTGAAGGATGGAATGATGACAACGAAAAAGAAAACTTGAGAGTTGACTACATACTTCTGATTAGAAATGGACAAAGGAGCCACACATGTATACATTCAATACTTTCAGGAACCAATTTATTCAGAATTTTTCATCTGTGTTGGCTTTGAAATAAATTTTTTTAATAATTAAACAATTTAACAAACACTTATAAAGTGGCTACCAGATGAAAGGTAAGAGGCAGCATTACAGAGTGGATAGAAAATTAGCCTCAGAGCCAGGAAGACCTGAATTCCAGTCCAATTTGTGAAATATACCACTCTGAGCCAGGTTTTTACCTGGGCAAATCATTTCATTTCTCACAACCTTACAAAACCAAGAAGACTGGAAAGACAGTGCCATCTTAAAAGGAATTTTAGAAGAGTTCTCCTTTGGACATGCTGAATTTGAAATGACCACAGTGCACACATTTGCCTGAGTATACTCCTTGACCAGTAGAACTGCTAGGGCAAAACAGAAGAAAGGAAACTATTGAAATCAACTGAGTCAAGGTAATAGTCTTGCTGAATATCTTTATGACTAGTAAAACTTCCTTTTAAAAATCATCAATTCTTCTATGACTATCTCTTTTTTAAAAAATTGTTCCAAAAGTAAACCTAAATTACTTGGGGATTAGCCAGAGGCAGGCCATATTCTCACCACTCACCATCTTGCCTATCTTCCATAATGCTGACAAACATCTTAAGTGAACATGCATCTGCCCATTTTCTTCCTCATTTAAGATAAATAACCAAAGAGTCCCTGATCAGAGTTTTCAGTGTGGTTGTATTTATTAAGGAATTTTGCACGATTTTAACTAACATATGCTTTTTAAGAATAAAAAGGCTTTATTTGTTCTCTTCTACCAAGTTAAACATTTTTTTAGAAATCAGTGAAGAAACAATTCTAATGATAATAAATGATAATAAACAAAAACTCAATTGACAACCATCTAATAAGTTCTAGCTCTGATCCAGGAACTCTGCTGAGTGCCAGGGATACAAAAACAAAATTGAGAAAATACCTAATCATCTTTTATTCTCTGAACTTCTAGTTCAACTATGTGACTTTAAAGATGTGGTCTGATGGGAAAAAAATATTAAATTTGCCCCTTCTTGTATTTTTTTCAGAGCATGTAGATCATTCTCACAAATCTTTTGTAAAGATAAGAAAAAATGATTATATTGGTGGGTAGTCACAAATGTTCTATCACCTTTTATTTTATTCATCAATCAAGGAAGATTTACCCTTTATCTTACCAAAATAGTAATGGTGACTTTGGAATGAAGACAATACTCTAAAAAAAGAACAACAGTAAAAAAAATAGTCAATATTTAATAAGCAGTGAGGAAAGATAATAGTACCTGTGACACTTCAAGGGAGGGCTGCTGGTGAGGTATTTGTTCTGAAATCAAGTTGACTTTATACTCTGCTACTTCTCCCCTTGTTGCATTATTTTCTGGTTTCATCCAAGACACATTTAATGAATATGGAGAAAGAGGGAATACTGAAGGAGGTGGCATGAAAACAGGTGCTGAAAACAAATAAAATGTTGGGTAATATGCCTCTTTCTTATTGTTTTATTTCATAATTGCAAGTTTTCTAACAGTATTTTACCCAACTTCATTTTTTAAATTAAATTAAAACCCCTTTAAAAAAAAAGAGCAACATTCAAATTCAAAATGCATCTTCATAATTTTTTATGGTAACTACAAATAAAATTATTTTTGGACACAGAATCAAAAAATATCATTAGCATATATTAAAAATAAAAATATAAGAGATGGCACTAAGTACCTCCTAGGTAACAGATAGGAAACTATTGAGGAATAATCAATGAAAAGTTCATACTTTTAAGAAGATATCAGAGAAATAGAGCTTGCCTCATACCACATAGCTCTGACCAAAGGAAAAGGCTTCATTGCACAAACATATTAAATGCAATCTTTTTCTGTGTAACAAGAAGACATGAAATTAATCTCCATCATTGTTAATCACGTGCGCTTCCTGTTTTAGGTATCTGAAGCAAAGTCACATTCACTTAAGTGGAAAAGCCTCAAAGAGCTAGTAATAAAATGAGGACGAGTCATAAAAAAAAATCTTAGGCAAAAAATATTGCCCTGAGAAAAACCAGTTTTCCATCTGAAAAATTACTTTTCAGAAACAAATAAACTTGAAGGATCCTACAACCCATAGTGACTTTTAAAAGTTTTAAATAAATCTTTGTTGAAATGTTCAGATATATACACACATATATTCTTCTGCTACCTTTGGGATCCTGATATGGATTTCAAAATGTGCTAACCAAAGGTGTATTACCCAAGGACCTCATCTCACTTCCATTAGCCAGTGACCCATAATATTATGAGGGTCCAGTATTGCATTTTCACCCATTACTTTTCATTCCTGACCTTGATTTTCCCCTTCCAGAATTCCATGCCTCATCACTTGTGATAGCATGGTTCTATTATTTGTCCAAGATGGCTAATAGTCATTAAGAGATCCTCAAGCACAATGAACATTCTGTTCATGAACATTCCCATGAATGCCAACATAAAAATGACCATTGCCGTCGAAAGGCCTTACGGCTCAAATATAACTAAGAATCTGCGTGTCTTTGATCATAAAGTATAGAGGAAAGATGTGTGTGTGTGTGTGTATGTGTGTGTGTGTGTGTGTATACATAAATGAAAGTTTTTCAAATAAGGAAAAAAGAATTTTTTTTATTTTACCAAATTGGGAGGATTCTTCTACTTAAGCTACTAGACTTGAGACACTATTTCAAAAATTTTCTAATTGAATTTCCTTTCTGGGAGACTTAGTTGTGACATTCAGGGCTAGAAGTAGAACAATCAATCAATCAAAAACATTTGTTAAAGACATAATATACTTAGTACTATGCCAAGCATTAGGGATACAAAGATAAAGAGGAAATGTTCCCTATCTTTAAAGAGTTTACCTTATAATAAGGAAGACAATATGTATAAGTGTACAAATATGTGTGTGATACATACAAAGCAAGTATAAAATAATTTAAAGGGGAAGGTATTAAATGCTTAGGAGAATAGATAGAAGAGGATATTTAAACCAATTCTTAAAGGAAGCCAGTGATTGTAAGACATAGAAGGAAGAAGGGAAATAATTACAGGAATAGAAAATATTGAATATAAAGGAGATGTAGTATCACATATGAAGAACAACAAGGAGTTCACTTTAATTGTCTGTAAAGTATGTGAAGGTAAATGGTGTGTTAAGAAGAATAGAAAATTCAGAAGGCACCATCTTGTGAAGGGCTTGAAGTGCCAAATCAAGGAGCTTATATTTGATAAAAGTAACAGGGAGGCAAAGGAGTTATTTGAGTGGAAGGGGAGTCACCTGGTCAGACCTCCACTTTAGGAAAATAATTTTAGTAGTTACATGTGAATGAACTGGATTGAGAAGAGGCTTCAAGTAGAATGAGGAGTCCTGCAATTTGAAGGATATTTCAATAATCCAGGTAAATCATGATAATGGCATGATCAAGAATGATGAACATATGATTGCAGAGAAGAGTACATTTTGTGAAAGATGATTTGGAAGTAGACATCTGACTGGATATGTAGGATGAATGAAGTGAGAAGCTGAGGATAACACAAAGACTGAGGACCTGGATGATGAGAACTGTGTTCCCCACAACAGTATTGGAGAAGCTCAGAAAGGAGAGGAGGAGGTTCTGGGGGAAAGATGAGTTCTGTTTTGGACATGCTAGAAGCAAATTTCTCTCTCCTTTATGTCTTTTTTTTTACATTATCTCTCAGTGACCTGGAGGTCAAAGACCACTGAGTAAATTCAGGTATAGATAAGCCCTCAGAGAAAAGAAGTTAAAGAACCAAGGAACCAACTGATTCCACAGGCACTGCCTCTCCCTGGGCAACCCAGGCAAATTAAGAAACTATGGTTGATTCCTGAGATGTGATGTCTGAGAGCTATATGGTGGAGAAAAGAGCTTATAAAGGGAGACCCAGGAGCCTGTGGAGGGGGAGGGGGAGTTCTGGCTGGATTATGGACAGCTGAGGAACCCATATCAGAGGTTACCTTCGATCCATCATGGTGGCCAATAGATTAGTAAACTAAATGTCTCTCTACCTCTTTCCTACCTTTCCCTCTTTTTACTACTCCTATTACTTTGACCTAAAAGTTATTAAGCTACTATCAGCCTCATAATTTTAATTATTTCAGACATTTGAGTTTGGTATATCTAAAAAGCATTTAGTTCAAAATGTTTAGTAGGCAATTGGTGATGGAAGATTTGAACTCAGGAGAGACTAGGGTAGAGTGCATATTCATTCAAAAGTTATCAACATGGAGATTATAACTGGCCCTACAGGAGCTGAGGAATGAATGAAGAGAAAAAAGAGAAAAAGGTCCAAGGTTGTATCTTTTGCACACCCTAGGTTTATGGGAGTGATTTAGATAAAGAACAAGCAAAAGAGAATTTAAAAAACCAATTATACCAGTAGAAGGTGAAGCAAAATGCCTGACCCCTTCCTAACTTCTCAGTTTTATCCATTACTCTTCTTCACAAACTCTATACTCCAGACCAGGGGTTGGCAAGGTATGGCTCTGGAGCCATATCTGGCTCCACCTCCTGACCAGCCAGTCCCGGCAGAGCCCCAGGAGGTGCCCCAGGGGGCCCTTTCGACCCCCTCCCCGCACCCCCACACCCCCACGCCCCATATTCCAGCACCTTCTACCTCCATCCTCCTCCTTCTGCAGGCGTTTATGGTTCTCACAGCCAAAAAGGTTGCTGACAGTTGGTTTAGACCAGGGGTCCGCAAGATATGGCTCTAGAGCCATATCTGGCTCTTTTGAGGGCCATATGGCTCTTTCTGCAGGAGCCATAAAGTCCATTTTTTTTCAGGTGCTGTTACAGGAGCGCACTGTGAGCACTGTACGGCTCTCACAAAATTACATTTTAAAAAATGTGGCGTTTATGGCTCTCACGGCCAAAAAGGTTGCAGACCCCTGGTCTAGATATTCTGCCCTATGTGCTATTCCTCCTACAAATAGCTTCTCTAATCTCTATGCCTTTGTATTAGCTGTCACCCAAACAAGGAATATTGGTTCCTCCTCAGTTCTGCCCTTTCAGATATCTGGTTTACACTGAAATTCTCAAAAAACTCAAGCACTGCTTTCTATATGAATCTTTTTCTGATCCCCCCAACTATTAATACATTCCTCCCAAGTTACCCTGTATTTAATACTCTGCATATGTGTGTGTTTGTGTGTATCACATACACGTACTGTTCTATATGGTTATCTTCCTCATTGAAATGTAAACTCCTTGAGTGGGCAGACTCACTTTTCTCTTAATCTTCCTCACAGGATACAGTTCTTGAAACAGAGTATGCACTAAATTAATATTTGCTCACTAACAAAGGAATCTTTCTCATTTAGCTAAGTTGGTCCTCACAAGGATCATACAAATTCATCCCAAGGTCTCTGTTAAAAACTTTTCCAAATTGCTGGGATCTGATGAGTTCTGCACTTCACTTGGGTTAACCTTCAAGAGCCTCAAATGACCTCCAAGCCAAAACGATGTTTTGGAATAAGATTTAGTGTAAGAAATCACTCATGATTTCTTATTCCGTTACTGAAATAAACATGTGATTTCTCATTTCCCCTCTCTCATTTTAAGCTTTCTGGTGTTTTATTATACAAGGTATGATTAAAATATAATTATCCTGAATATGTAAATATCCATCTGTCTTATATGACAAAGAGGAATTATCAGAGGAGGAGACATCTCATATCAGAAAAGAGTAGAAAAAGATGGAATAAGAAAGCAGCATTGTGTGGTAGAAATACTACTGGATTTGAAATCAGAGGGCCTGAGAAAGAAAGAGACAGAGACAGAGACAAAGAGACAGAAAGTGGGGGAGAGAAGGAGGGAAGATAGAAGGGAGGTAGGGAATGAAGAAAGGAAGAAAGGAAGGAAGGAAGGAAGGAAGGAAGGAAGGAAGGAAGGAAGGAAGGAAGGAAGGAAGGGAAGGAGGGAGGGAGGGAGAGGGAAAGGGAGGGAAGAAAGAAGGAAGGAAGAGAGGGAGGGCAATGAAAAGAAATGCCAATCATTACCTGACTCTCCAGTTCTTTCAGATATCCAGTCTGATGATACACTGCCAGCCATATTCACAGCTACAACACTAAATTCATACTTAGTATATGGCTCCAAACCAGTAATAATTGTAGTGGTTTGAGGAGGTGTTAAGGCATTTTCATTGGCTGATGCTGTAACTGTTTGAGGATTTAGCCATCCACTATTCTGGAAAACTCTACTTTCTGTCATACTTGGTTCATCATTAGATTGTAATCTTCGCATGTAAAGTTCATATCTTATAATTATTCCTAGAAATTGAAATTCACAAGTCAATATATCTCATCAAATAATTTGATATTTTGTAATGCACTAAGCAATAAAGTAATCACACACACACACACACACACACACACACACACACACACACACACACACACACAAAAAAAAAAACACCAAAAAACTTTTTGGTGCTAAAGTGAACTAGAACCTACCTGAGTGACTAAGGAATATTCGGCTTCTAATACAAGACTGGATGATTTACTCAACATCTTCCAAAAACGTGTTACTAAACTCTTAAGAAATATAGACAGACAAAAGCAAGATCCTGCTAAAAGTTGCATTCCTGAATAAGTGACTCAAAATATAACTAAGACCAACTTTTTTGGTTTAATTGGGGTAAAAAGGCAAGACCTTGACATATTTAGCCAAGTAAGGGAGACAGGGATATCATTGTTACAGATTCTAACAAATGGCTAAGGAGGAGGCAGATAGATAAGTCTTTGCAGGACAAATAGCAACTCACTTGGTCTGTGGCTGGTGGGGAAATACTAGTACATTAACTTTCTTACTGAGTACAACATATGAAATGCCTTTGTTTCCATGCTGCTGAAAAATTGCAAATATTGTCAATGTCCTCTACATTTTGGTATACTGGGCAAAGTCCTTACTCTGCATAACATGGTCAAATATAAGAGTAACTACAGATTCTGTGGCACATATAACTAGTAAAATCTATCCCAAGGGGAAGGCTAACATTTCAATTATTAAATAAGAAGAACTAATTCTGTTCAGGGATTTGACACCTACCTATTCCTCTAATTTGGGATTATAATTTTCTTTGGTTAGCTATTTCTTATAATTCTAGCTGATATGCATAGAGATGATAATATTTTAGCCATTTTCTGCTTGTTATCAGCAAATAAGTCATAGAGTCTAACAAAGAAAAACTAATATCTCATAGGGTCTTGCCATGAAAAAGTACGTAATGTTACATTACTAAAAATCTTAATATGCAAGTCTGGCCTATATAACCAAGGGCTCAATATAATCAACACTAAAATTAACTTAATGGAGTCAGCTACCCTATATGCATATTTTTTATTATTTTTACATCTTTTTCTTGCTTAAAGGAGAAAATTTACTGCATGTGGGTGACCTAACTTGTGACACAGTCAAATATAATGCATTTCACAAGTGAGTTTCAAATTATAAACATCATTCCTGTTGTGGCAGATGTCATTAGGAGCAAAGATAATACTAGCCTTTTAACGGGCAATTTAATTGAATGGAATTTTTGATTAGATTAAAAGAAACGTACTTGCTCCACTGACCAGGACAACTAATATCTTTCATCTTTTGAAATTGCTTCTCAATGACTATTCCACACTTGAGAACCTAACTGCAGCTTTTCAATGCATAATTCCAAATTTCTAGATTCCCATTCATATTCATATTCCACAATGGCATATATTCCACAGTGAAAACAACACTGTGGAATTCTTACCATTTGGTTCTTCTGGTGGATGCCATTCTACGTAGAGTTCTGTGGAGCTGATTGTCTGTACTGTAGGAGGGTCCATTCCTTGGGGAGGTGCCTGAGCAGTAGTTATGATAAGAGGTAGGCTATGCAAGCATCCCCCACTTGTACAGGCCTGAACAGAAAAACGATATTTTGTAAATGGAACTAAATTCCAAATAGTGGCCAAGGTGTCAAGACCTTCATATGGACCACAAGGTCGATGGCTATCTAAGGGAGTGCATGACAAAACGTATTTTTCTATCGGACCGGAATCATTTAAGGGAACAGTCCAGTACAGTGTCACAGAATATGGACTGATGGGAAAGACATAATTTAGGTTTATGCTTCCTTCTGGAGTCCCAGATTTGGTTCTATAAGTCACAGTTGCACTCCTTTCTGAACCATGCACATTGGTGGTCAAGATGTGATAGGAATAAGATGTGTAAGGCAACAAAGCAGTATCAGTGAAGTTGTGAACTCCTGAAATTAAAAAAGAGAACACAGTTACATTCAGTAAGTAGGCAAAAGACTACATCAAATTTCCTATCTGATATACAACTCTAGGTCAATCAGTAAGTCAACCAGGATTTATTAAGACTACATTTAATTAGTCCTTTGCTAATTATGTGAAGAAAGGCAAAAATACCCAAATAGCTCTGTTTTCCCTGAAAGCATCGCACCTGCCAACAATGTTGAAATGTGGTATGCTACATGTTTAACTAATTGAATATTTCTTAAATATCAGTTATTTTCACACTGTAACGGAGTATGGGGGAAAATATAAAATGGGATGAATACTACAGAGAAGGCCGTCTTATCATCTACATTAATAACAAAGTGTCTTATTTAAAATAGTCCCTATTTCTTGGAATTTAAAAAAAATGTTTTGAGCACACTCGAAAGTACAAAAGTGCAAAGAATCTGCACAACTAGAATTATTGCTAGACTCCAAGAAAACTACAGAAAAATTAGAAACACATGAAGTATATATTTGTGGCTGAAGGAAAGGGTCTATTTCCTAATACTTTTACAATTAATTTGTCACATAATTCATCTTTTGCATATGGCCTGCTGTCATTCAATCATAGGGCACAAAAAGATGGGCATGGTCCCTGCTTAGGATATTATCTGGGCATTTCTTCATTCAATTCAGTATAAAGTTATTTAAAGTTCCTTATTTATGCAATTCACTATGCTTGCTGTATTTCATTAAGATTAAAAACAAAGACTTAAAATTATAATTTGTTGAAGCATGAGGCAGATGAGGTTCCTTCAAAGAAAGAATGCCCATATTTGTGTATATATATTCACTCCTTTCTAAATATGTTTGCTGTCATACAGTTAAAGTGTCTCTCTCTATATCTCTATCTTTAATGACCTGGGTAACTAGTTATAATCATGGTACTAATTGATCTCAGAAATGGAGAACAGGTAAAATCCTATATCAGCAATGGGCAGACAGCAGCCACTGCCAGATTTCTTTCCTCTCTTATGCTTATTTGGTACTTACACAAACATTCTAGCCTGTGAATGCACAGTCATATTGTGAACTGAAAGAATACGTCTAGCCAAAGGTTACAAAAAAGATGATTTAAAAAAAAACAGAATCTCAATTTCACTACATAAAAAAAGCTTACAATAAGAGCCAGAGGGAAATTCAAATGTTTAATAGCTTCCATAGCTGGCAGAATACACAGGGCTTAGGCTGGGGAGAGAAAAATACTTAATGACTACTAAAATATTCTCAGAGCCCTTAAGAAGCATTTAGGATATATGACCTTTGTTTGTTAGGAAATGAAAAAAACATGATAGATTGCTTAGGTGGTATAGCACATGATCAGGAAACTTTTGAAAAGCTCTTTAATTTGATTATACTCAACACATATTTATTTAGCACCTACTATGTGCAAGACACTTTGCTAAGCACAACAAATATAATGAGTCAATGGCATTCAAAGCTCTTCATAACCTGGACCCCATCTACCTTTCCAGTCTTTTTATACATCATAATCCACCCCACCATTAAATCTGTGATCCATTAGCACTGACCTACTTGCTTATTACTCCTACAAGATACTCCATCTTCCAGATCTGGACATTTTCATCAGCTGTCCTCCAAACAAATGCACTCTCTCCTCATCTCTGCTGTCTAGATTCCCTAGCTTCCATCAAATCCCCAACAAAATTCCATCTTCTATGAAAAGTCTTTCCTTCTTCCCTCCATTAGTTATTTCCAATTTATTCTGTATTTAGCTGGTTGTATATCACCATTTGCATCTTTTCTCCCCCATTAGATTGTGGAAGAATCATGGAGAATGACTGGCCTGGGACCTTTTCTCAAAATCAATGTTACAGGAGGAACTCACCAGTGCAATAAGAGCTGCAAAGAAACTGAGATTTTCAAAGGTGAGAAGGCAACCTAGATACAGTGGTGAAGTCCAAAGCTTCAAGAGGGGAGCAGGAGACTAGTTAAAAGCTTGTAAAGAGGGGGCAGCTGGGTAGCTCAGTGGAGTGAGAGCCGGGCCTAGAGATGGGAGGTCCTAGGTTCAAACCTGGCCTCAGCCACTTCCCAACTGTGTGACCCTGGGCAAGTCACTTGACCCCCATTGCCCACCCTTACCAATCTTCCACCTATGAGACAATACACCGAAGTACAAGGGTTTAAAAAAAAAAAAGCTTGTAAAGAGGCAAAGGGTTATTCTTATTTCATCAGGACTTTGAATGGTAGAAGAATGACCCAGAGAAAGAAGCAGGGAAAGACTCATAGACTTTGGAAATTATTTAAAAGGTATAAAATTCTTTGCTATAAATAGAGGTTCTTAAAAGCTTTCTAATGAAAACCGTAGACTCCTACTTTGAAAAATGGAGAAAATACATATGATTATTAAGGGGAAAATTGTATTCATATATAATTTTCAAATTTTTCTTTAAAAAGGTTTATAAATCCCAGCTTAAGGACCAATGCTTAAAAAAAAGAACATCTCTGAAAGAAATATTTTCATGAGATCCATGAAATTATGTGAATTCATAGGTACCACCAAATGAAGGGTCAAAGAAAGAAGAGTGATGGTGATTGATTAGTTCCTGCTCAGCGGATATGAGATAGCTATTTGTCAAGCTGACATAAACAATGGAAGTTTTCCATCTTCCCAAGGCATGTAACCAAGTTATAATTGAGAACCCTCAAAGAATTCTCAAATCTCACAAGTGCTAAACACTTGTACTGATTCATGTTGCAACATCCAGCAGGACAACAGTGTGATATATATAAAAAACTCTTTTTGCCTACCGCCCCCTTTCCAGAAAAAATATTACTTAGTCCCCTGGAAATTAACGTTTTTTTTTAATTTTAATAGCAATTAATAGGAAAGATAAATGCACCTGTGGCCATCACCGCATCCCTGGATCACTGCAGCACCCACCAGGGGACAGTAGCGCCCACGTTGGGAATCACTGCCCTAAGTTTACCTCTAAGGCCCTTTCAGGTTATATATATCTTTAAATCTGTAACACAAAGATTCTACAAGTCATTGCTAAAGTTTTTTAAAGTTCTAGCCAAAAAAATTGGAAACATGAGTTTAAAATGTTTTCTTCATACTACTGGTTGAAAATAGAACATTCCAAAGAAACAATTAGATCCAGGGAGTGAATATCTATCTAATAGGTTGGTACCTGAGAACAGGATCTACAAGGAAAAATGAAATCTTAGCAAGAGATAGAATGAACTTAATAACAAAGTCCAATAAATATGTGGGGAAGAGTTGTAATAAAATGATTTAGTGAATGGTCATGTGTAAGTCTAGCTCCCCTTCATACTTAAAATTCAAATAATCCCAAAAAATAAAGTGAAATAATAGAAACAAAAAAAGCAAGGAAAAATTCCTGATGGAAAAAAATGCCACATTAAAAAACATAGGAAATATTGAAGAAATGAGTAAACAAAAAAGATCTGATGCAATAAATAAATACTACGGAGTAAAAGCCAACAAAAAACATTGAAATAACTACAACTAGAGCTCAGTTAATTAAAATGATACAATCATTCACATCTCAAAGTGTTTGAGCTTCTATTAAATAGTTAAAGAAAATTACAAGGAGAAAACAATAGTTTTTAAAGCTGAAACTAAAAAGATGAAAACTGAAGTTTTAAAAGAGAGGATAAAGGTTTTACTTAGGCAAAGGACATTCTGCAAAGGGAAATAGTAGAGAAAAAACACAGAAATACAGAGATATAAGAAAAAGTATTAGATCAAAGTAAAAACACAGAAAAATTAATGAACACTTGAGGTCTCCACAATCAAAACAATCTTGAAACCTATTCAGCAAGACAATCTAAGGATAACTCATGTCCCAGAAAATATGAAGATATAAAAATTTGTTTTTAGGAAATTGTATAAGAAAATGGACTAGAATTGTTATAATTAGAGGACAAAGTACAACCAAATAAAATACAACTAGAGCCATGAGAAAGGAACCCTAAGTTTAACTTGCCCATTAATGTAATCATCATCTTCAGAGGTTCATGGTCAAAAAGAAACTTTTTTATAAGGCAAAAGGACATAATTCATGTATAACAAATGCTATCTTAAATCAAGACTAATGATATTCAAAATGGAAAGATCAATTTGCTATGTAAACTGCTCACCATAGGCAAAGAAGTAATCAAAATCCTCTTGTAAAGGAATTATATATCCTCAGATACTTAAATTTAGGGGAAAAAAACAGAAAAAAGGAAATCCTAAATCACTTTTTACCACTAATGCATGTTGGCAAAAATAGTAAATAAAATATTACATTAAAAGTTATAGCAATGTATCAAAATTATTAACTAATATTAGAATTTTAAAACATTAGAAAAATTAGCATAATTATTCATATCAGTAACAAAAAACAAAATCACAATTACACATAATCTATAAAAACAATATTAAAGTTACATATTTAACTCTGATATAAGTGACATCCAACTCTATGGAAAATTTATATAAATTTAAAATGAGGAGAATTTTCCCAATAGAAAAATTACCAAGAGATATTAACCATTTTTTAAAAAATCAAACTAAAAATTTTTTCAATTACTAATAATCAAGAAATGCAAATGATAATAATAAGACATGTTTTATATTACACCCATGAAAGAAAAGATGGGCAAAATTAATATAAGTTAATGGGAAAAGAAGTCCAGGCAACCATTCCTGCTGGTGCCCTGATTATTTAAACCCTTTTGAGAAAATTTTTATATGAAAAGAGTTGCTGTTATTCATATCACTTTATCCAAAACTTCCAGTACTTGGAATATAAGCAAAACAAATGTTTTGGGCTAAATCTAATTTAGGCCAGTCCCTTGGTAATTTATGTTTATTATTAGAATCAAATGAGATATTCACAGGTCATTCAACAGTTAACAAAAGGAAATTTACTTAGCCATAGTAGAAGAAAGATATTAATTCAGTATATGAATTTAGGCCACCTTGAAATGATTCAGTTTAGCAAAGTATCTTTGTCTGAAATACTTATCATTTTTAACACCACGCAAGCAACAGAGAAGATGTAGCTCATTGTAGCTATTTGCAGGCAACCAGAAGTGATATCAAAAGTCTAAGTATTTAGTCTTCTGACATATGTCTGTGTGTGTGTGTGTGTATAAAATGTCATAAAAATGTAAAATATATTATGAAAAAAAAATATATATATATTACTGATATGTGTAAGGATGGAATTTGTGCAAGAGGGATGAGACAAAAGGAGCCAGAAGAAGGCAGTTGGTGACAGTTATTGACAGTTGAGAGAAGCAGAGAATTCTGGGAAGGCTCTGGAGGAAGGAGGAGGAAGAAAGGTCTTCTGGCACATGACTATGAGGAGAGAGGAGGAGGACATCCCAGATCGGATCCAGTCCTGAGGATTTCCTAAGGATCTTTCTTTGAAAATTGAAACCCTGATTCCCTGATCAAAACCATTCCATTGCATCTCACCC
Source organism: Gracilinanus agilis (assembly GCF_016433145.1). Lineage (NCBI taxonomy): Eukaryota > Metazoa > Chordata > Mammalia > Didelphimorphia > Didelphidae > Gracilinanus > Gracilinanus agilis. The sequence continues at coordinate 123,390,658 of NC_058133.1, forward strand.
ATCAAGACTTCAAACGTAGAGTTAGCTAAGTTTTTGGACTCCATTTTGGGAGCAATCTCTTAGTCTCCTTCACCCATTCCCAAACTTGCAGAGAGAGACCCTTTTTCAGTCAAACCTTACAATTATAGGAAAGGACATAAATAGAGAAACAGAAGAAGAAGGGGCGGGGGAAGAAGCTTAGAAGTAGGAACCATTGGATTTCCCACCCAAGTGACGGACCCCATAGGAATACTGAAAAGGGACCCCCAAATCCCTCTGCCCTTCACCCCTTTCCCCAGGCCCTGAATTGCAAATAATAAAAGCCATTCATGAGTCAGATAGTGTTCCAGAATGCCTGAGAGACAATGAGGGAGAGGGGAACCACAGCATGGTCTGGCTGCCTCCATCTTGAAGCCAGACCCCTTGCTGAGAATTTAACTGATTGAAGGGAGGTTTGTGTGACCCTGTCCTTATCCAGAATCAGATTGGGATATCTCATACCTCGTTTTATAGGGAAGCCTTGCCCCCAACTCCTATAGGGCAGCATGACCATCCAGGTGACCCAGTTTTGGAGTGACACCCCCTTAAAGTCTCCCAGTGTATATTCAGTGCCAGGAGAGAGCTGGAAGAGAGACTCACCTTATAGAAACTCTCTCTCTCCCATTCTATTAAACATTGGTTAGAAGGTCTCATTATTGTTACATATGTGACATCCAAACTCAATGGGAAATTGATATGAATCTAGAAATTAGGAGAATTTTCCCAATATGAAAATTATCTAGGGACATTAACAGTCTTTAAAAGTATCTTTAAGTATCAAGGATACTTGCAGTGACTTTTAAGGAAAGATGAGTTTAATTTTCATAAGAGATGGGGATTGAGATATTCCTTCTACCACAAACCTCATTGACTTTTTAGACCTTTTAGAGAAACTTCTGCCAACTAAAAGATTTGGGGAGTCAAGCTTGACTTCTGGTATTCAAGAAGCCTGATATATGCAACACTTAAGAAAGAAAAGATAAAAAAGCAAAAGCAAAAGCAGAACACATCATTGTCACAGTTCCATGGGAAAATGACTGAACAGGAGAGAACAAACACAAGAAATCCCAGGCTTCATTCTCTTCCTGTCTCTTTTTTGGAAGGTCTAAGATATTGATCATATGGTATGGAGTAACAAATTTGTGCCAGTCCCAATAGATCTTATGTAAAAGACACCATGAGTGGTATGAAGAACATCATGGCAAAAATAAAAATATATAGTCACTGATTTTCATCATGAATCTGGGAGAATTTTCTCAAACTGTCACTATCCACTTAATGTTGCCTAGTCCAACAGCCAGGACCTCCCTTTCCCTAGGAGTCCCATAGTGGTTAGGATGTAAATAAAATTTTTTGTCCACTGAGACATTTCTAATGGACTGCCCTTCTGGTTAGACACTGCTCTACCCCCATTGTTGCCAGAAAGTAAGCCTCTCCAAAAAATGCCACCCTTTGGTCCTCCAAGCCCTCTCTGGAGGAGGAAATGATTGCTGAGAATTAAGCTGCCATCACTATAGAGGAGCCAATCGATTCTAGATTATAGTAAACAGCAGACCACAGGATATCTATCTTTTGTCATTGCCCTTGTCACACTTCTATCACTAGGATCCACTCTGCTGTCTATTCTACAAGTGGGGCCTGTATTTATCCTCAATTTGCTACCCATCTGTACCAGAGACTGATTGCTATCTCAGGTGATGCCATTGCCCACCCTACCCATCCTGTGCCAGGACAGAACAATTGCCCATCACTGGGCATGCTAAGGCTTGCTGCCATAGGCCTTGATTGTTCTACTGCCATAGCTAAGCCAACTCTTCTATCTTCACCTACATTATGCTGGGTAGGCATTTCCTCCTTCTGGCCAATTCTGAGACTGCCTTCCTTTGAGGGGACCAGGTGCTTATAGAACAGAGTGTCACTGTCCCTGTGTGGCCCACCATAGTTGATGAGGTCAGGATCTACCATATGGGATGGATCAAGACCTGCCAAAGTATTCTGATCTATGGTACAAGAGTTCAGGTTTCTCTTCCAATTGAAGGGGTGCTCTCCTCCTATGCATGAAGTGTTTCTGTTAATCAGCTTCCATTAAGGAATCCAGAAACTACTATCATCTTGAAGTCACAAGGCTGACACCAAAAATCGAAATAGCACTATAATGTCTAGCATTTTTATCAATTACTTATGAATGTTGCTGTGGCATGTGTGTAATTAATTTCTGTACCCTAGAACTCCAATTCCCAGCATCCCATGTTCTTTCTCATGTAATGTGCTGACTTAGGGAGGATATAAATTTGGTGTAATCCTGCCTCTTGGGCTCTCTTTGGGTAATAGTGTGGTGTGGAGGTGAGGTGAGGGAGAAGCAGGAGAACTTGCTCACCTGGTTTTAATTTTGTTAGATAATTAGGTTTTTTTACTTCTTTTCCTTTTTATTCCTTCTACTTCAAGTGATTATTAACAAACTCTATAAAATATAATTCTTGGAGTGTTGTATATTAATTTAAATCCTACACATGGTAAAAAGAGAACTCAGCTTTGGACCCAGGGAGACATAGATTCAAATCTTGTCTCTTACATAAACTGGCTATGCAACTCTGAGAAAGACTTTTATCAGAGCAGACAATGTAGAAGGTACTTGTCCATATTAGTAGAGCCCAGAATCAATACAGCAATTCCCTATATCAAAGAATTCTTAGGTTCAGTCCCTATCCTTAGCAATGACTTAGATAAAAGTATACTTGGATGGATAATTGACAACACAAGAAGAATGTTAGGCTCCAAAATGATTTTGATATGCTAATATAGTTTCATTTACAAAATGAAATCAATAGGAACAACAAAAAGTCTTATTGTTGAAGAAAATCAACTTCACAAATCCAAGTGGGAAGAAGCTTTACTGAACCAAAGTTTGCCTTAAAAAGAATTAAGGGTTTTAATGGGCTAAAGCTTCAGTATGAATCAGTATTGTGACATAGCAGCCAAAAATCAAATATGATCTTGGGTTTTATTGAGAGATATAGCTGTTACATAGGAAAGAAGAGAGGAGAGAAGGGAGTTAGGGAAGATGGAGTGATATTTAAGAAGCAATTCCCTGAGCTTTCTACTAAGGTCCTTAGCAAAGAGAAACAAAGTGTAATATCCAAAAAAAGGATAATTTCCAGGAGGGATAACCCAGAGAATATCAAATATAGATTAAAGAAAATACTAATGGGCCTTGAATCCATATCATATAAGGGCTGAAGGAATCACAGATTTTTTTTAATCTGAAAAAGAGAAGACAGGATAAGGTCATGATAGATAACTTGAAATATCTGAATGTCTGTCATAAAATTCAACATGCTTGGGCCTTGACATATGGAATGCCAAGTTACTTTAGTGGATTTTGCAAGGGACTACAAGATTTCTGACCCTGGAGATACATGTAGAATAATCTCTTGGCAATTTCTGGAGAATTTCCCTGACCCTTTAACTGACTGGGGCTATACTCTAATTGACACACTAGCCAGTCCAATCATCATGGAGCAGCAGGGAGCAAGCTATACAAATTGAAAATACATCTCAGGACACTGAACGATAACTCTAGTCTAACTATCAATAATATGGAATTAGGTCTTAATCAATGATACATGTAAAAACCCAGCGGAATTGTGTGTCGGCTAAGCAGGGGTAGGGAGTTTTGGGGGATAGGGAAAGAACATGAAGCATGTAACTATGGGAAAATATTCAAAATTAAAATTAAAAAAAAGAAAAGAAAATATGTCTCAGAAGCAACAGTAACAGAAGAGGAAGTTAAGTAAGTTGTAAGTACCAGGCTGCACATTGAGGAGTGTCCACTATTTCAGACAGTCAATTAATAGACATTTAACAAGTGTCTACTATGTGCCAGGCACTCTACTGATCTCTGGGAATACAAATATGGAAAAGGAAGATAGTTTCTTCCCCCAAAAAGCTTACAATCTAATGGGGAAAGATAACAGAAAAGTAGAGGTCAGGGATAGAATGGAAGGTATTCAGCATGGTGGAAGAAGGGGCATAATAAAATCAAAAGGAGTGCAGCCAGATGGGAAACTCAGAGATAACTGACCTCAGAGACCTCCTTAACAGCAAATTCTGAAACAAGCTCTCTGTTTCTTCCCTTCAAACAGAAGGTGATTTCAAGGGGCAGAGGTTAGTGATGAGATGTGAGTACCAGAGCTGACATGATCTTGCAGAAAGATATGGTTACTACAGGCATGATAAAATCTTAAGGAGGGCAATCAAGTGGGAATGTAATTTCCTATAATCTGCCTTGGCCAAGGCATATTTGAAATAATGTTTGGTTCTAGACATCACATTTTAGGATATTTGCATACAAGTTGGAGCATGTAAAAAGAGAGTGACCAAAAATATGAAAGGATTGGTTAAAGTTGAAGGAACAGGGAAGGTCTAACCTAAAAAAGAGACTTAAAGAGTACATAGAAATTGTCTCCAAACATCACAAGACACAAGATGCAAGAGAGGAATTGACTTATTCACTTTAGCCTCAGAAGGCAGAATGTCAAACAATAACAGAAATTATAGAGAAATAGATGTTTAACCTGGATGTCAGGGAAAACTTTCTAACAATTGGAGTCATCCAAAAATGAAAATGGATGCCTTAGTAAGTGGTAGGACACCCTTCATTGAACACTAAAAAATTCTTGTTAGGGATGCCATGGAAGGGATTGTTGGTTAAGTACTAACTGTGCTACATAGCTTCTGAAGTCTCTTTCAGCTCTTAAAATTTTGCAATTCTCTGAGTTCTATCCTATCCCTTACTCATAAAAGAAAGAAATAATCACCCAGGATTCTTCACTACATCCTTTTACCTGTAATATTCAACCTAAATATTGTGGTAACATTCCTGGGTAGCACTCAAAAATGACCTCATTAAAAATAATAAATAGAATGAAGTGAAATCCTTATACATTTCTGTCTTATTTCTAATGAATCTGAGAGCTCAAATATTTAGTTTTTTTAATGTGTCCAGTTTGTCTCTCAGACAAAGAGAGTTGCCTCCTGGGGACTCCCCTGGTCCCTCAGTCCAGTGAGCAGAACTCCAAAAGTTATTTTAATTAGGAATTCTATAATGTTCTCATCTAAAACATCAAGCCATCTTTGAAGGCAATACTGTTAATTTTCCTTGAAAAGTTCAATGCTTCTCCAACTGCAATTCCAAACTCTTTTATTTAACCAAAAGGTCTGTATTCATCCAGCTGTATATAAGTGGTGTTTCCTTTTCATATTACATATGCTACACACACACCAAAAATGCAGTAATAAACATCAGGGTGTTATTGGAATGATACAAAGTTCTGACAGCATTAACAAATTGTTCTTACTATTCAAATGCCATCATGCAGATGATTTTCACATCATTAATTACAGTGATTGTCAAGAAATGTCAGAATTGTAATCTTTTTCATGAAAACTGTGGTTTTAGAAAATAATGGCTTGTTAAATAGGATTATATAAATGTCTGATTAGCGAACTAGTACACAGTTATTGTGTAAGAAACTATTATTTAGATACTAGCTGAGTGCAATCATGAAATAGTGTCAAAGCACTATATTCCATTTTTAATGTTCTATAAAATGGATCATATTATGTTGCCATGGTGAAATTTGTCTCTAGGTAAAAAGGTATTTCAGATAGTTTTTCAACTTTAGTTCTTCCACTGAATTATATGGGAAATAGGACAATGTGACTTGAAATGGTCATATATGTATATGACACCATCATTCAAAGACGATCTTCAAGTACAAAGTACAATTATGTACTTTTTAAAAGTGTTTTCAATATTTCTCTATATATATTTTCCCCTCTCATGGAAACTGTAGTTTCAGGACACCTGCATCATGCTGTTATTTGGAAGAAAACAAACATTCAAGTGGCAGGTTTTTAGGCCACATTGCCAACATAGCAGATGTAGACAGATGTTCATTTCCCTTTGCAATCTGCATCTCTTTTGAGTACAGAGTTTCCCTCACAACTTCAAAGAAAGCTTAGAGCACTTTAGAGAGATATAATTGTAAGAACTACAGACATGACAACTTAGGCTCATGTCAGAGGTAATAAAACTACAAAATGAAACCTACAGTGATAAACAATAATAAAACATTATGCTGGACAGACATTTCAAAGTTAATCAATATAGGATATCGACCTATGGTGAGAAGAACCATCATCTTAACCAACCACTTTGAAAAGGCTATACACAGCAACAAGAGCATACTGAACTTTGTTTTACATAATTTTCCAACTCATCATACATTTTTAAAGGTCTAAATACAGCAGAAAGAACTGATTCGAGTCCCTCCTAATGTTTCTTAAATTGAATAACTTGCTATAACAAAACAAAGAGTCATACAACAGAAAAAGAAGAATGCCCAAATCCTCCAGTTCACCCTTCTGTCTCAATGGAAAGTGTACCTAAATGAACAAAATTAAATATTTTTAAAGATAATGAGTAAGGACAGTTTTCTATGATGTCTTCATAGCCTCTTTAGTTATCTTACAGTTTTAAAGAATTTCTTTAAGTTCCATTCAGAGCCCTTCTTTCAATTAAAGATCATTTTGCTTTGAAATTCATGGAAACCTGGCTTCTTTCAGAAGGCATTATATCTGTGACTACCCTCTTCAATTGTAGATATTCCTCTGTAATAATGAAAATAAATGCAATATGTAATAATTAAAATGCTACATGCAATATATAGAAATTGGATTTGTTAAATTATATTAGTAAAAAAAAATTGTTGTGTTCGCCATTTACAAAATTAACTCCTAAGTCACAAGAAAGATAATAGCGTTTAACAATTTAATTTAATATAAATATATTATAAGAAAGAAATAATGAAGGAAGGAAGTAGAAAATTTATTTCCTAGCCTACCACTCTAAAGTCTGGTCTGTAGAATTTCAGCTAGCTCCCCAATAAGGTTCCTCCATGTGGAAGTCCATTAGTCTCTTTGGAGCAAGAATCTTACCAGCTCATGAGGGTGTCTTCCACCCGAGCCCCCAGTGCTTAATGGAGTAGAATAATCAATTCCAGAAAGCTCACGCTTGATCTCCAATATGGTCTCACCTTTTATAGCCCCTTTCTCCATGTCACTTCCTGTTTCTCTGAGCTGGTGAATCACATCTCAGGAACCAATCAAAATCTCTGGGACTCAGACTCATAACCCTTAGTTCCAGGTCATGTTCTTAGGGCTCTTAACCTGTGACCTCTGTTTGGAGAGTTCCAGCCATGCTAATGAGATGCGTTGGACAAGAAGAAAGTTCATGAACCTGGAAGGAAGGGGTCCCTTTACACACCTTTCATGGATACCTTGGGCCAGGATGAAGAATAGACATGCTCATTACTTCAGAAGACCACTGACATACTTTCCCTCTATTGGTAACCTTTCCTCCTTTAAGGTACATTCCATCCAACTATGTAACCCATGGCATAGCCTTGTGTGCAGTCATCTACTAGCCACCAGCTCTACATCATTACTCTCTCTCTCTCCTTCTTTACTCCATTCTCAATGAGAAAGTGGACTTTTGCCTTCTCATGGCCAGTCCCTAATCTTGTTCCTCTATCTGCATCTCCTCCAGGAGCATAAAATCTTTGATAATTCCATCTCATTTTCAATGTTTTCTCATCCCCTAACTCCTTACTTACTGCTCTTCAGTTCTAGGTCTCTTCCATCTTTAAAAAATTTTCACTCAATCCTGATTTCCTTTCAAATAACTGTTGTATCTCTACTCTTTTCACAAACTTCTAGAGAGCTATCTCCAATTCCTCATATCATTCACTTCTCAACTTTATGCAATCTGACTTCCAACTCAAACAAAACTCCTCTAATTACTAATCACTTCTGCTCAACTCAATGGCCTCTTTTTCCTCCTTATTGAACTTTATTTTCTGAAACTTCTGATAGATCCTTGATATTCTTTCATTCTTTGGCTTCTGCTGCATTATTTTGCCTTGATTTTACTTCTACCTGTCACATTACTCTTTTGTTTGTTGAGTGATTTCAGTCATGTCTGACTCTTCATGACTCCATATAAGGTTGTCTTGGCAAAGATCTTAGAGCGGTTTGCCATTTCCTTCATCAGCTTATTTTATATATGAGGAAACTGAGGCAAACAGGATTAAGTGACTTGCCCATGATCATATAGCTACAAAGTGTCTTAGGCCAGATTTGAATTCAAGAAAATAAATCTTTCTGATTTTGGGCTCAGCCCTCTATCTGCTCATGCCTTTGAAGTTCTGACCATGCTTTATTTTCCATTTTTTTCCCCTCTATGCCTTTTTAACACAAACAGCCTCTTATGCCCCAAATGCACTTCTTCTCCTTCACCTTAAACTTTTAGAATACTTAACTTCCTTTTAAGTTCAGATCAAGGATGACCTCCTGCAAGAAATCCTTTCCTGATTGCTCCCAATAAGTTCTCTCTCCTTCTTTAAATTATGTTGCATTTACATTCTGTGGATGTGATGCATTTCTTCAGTGGAATTCAAGGATATAGACTTTTATTTTGTATCCTCAGTTTTTTGCATACCATAGCTATTAATTACCTACTTATTGAAAGGATTGGAATATCATGTTGAAATAGTCAACATCCCACATGTAAAATCTCTTAAAGAATATTCATTATCGAGTTTTACTTTTTCAATATTTTTAATGAGGTTCTTTAACATTCACTTATTTATATTTTTGAAGGGTCATAAAGCTAAAGGAATTTGCTATTGTCTCATATTTGCATATATATTTGTTAGAGTCATTTGTGAGGGGGCAGGGAGTAGCTCAGTGGATCAAGAGTCAGGCCTAGAGACAGGAGGTCCTATTCAAATCTGGCCTCAGATACTTCCTAGCTGTGGGACCCTGGGCAAGTCACTTATCCCCCATTACCTAGTCCTTACCACTCTTCTGCTTTAGAATCAATATACAGTATTGATTCTAAAACAGAAGGTAAGGGCCTAAAAAAATAATTAGTCATTTGGGAAACTAAAATCTAACAAACATAGAAACATCATCAAAATCCACTTCAGAAACTTTAGCAAATAAAAATTCTACATTAGATACTTAATAGGGTACATTTGGCTTTATTTTCAAACACTTAGACTTACCGTATGGGTACTTATCTTCAGTTGTGTAAATTTCAATACCATCTCTAAATAAGCTGTAAGTAAGCCAGTGGGCATTTGGGGAATCAGGTGGATGCCAGGAGAGATTGATAGTAGAAGAACTTTGAACTTGTCCTCTGGGTGGAGGTTGCTGGGATGGAGCTAGATTACAATGAAGAGAACATTTATAAACAAAGGCAATCAATAAACACACAAGTAAACTGGAGTGAATTCAGCAGCCAAGAGGTCTTTCTGATTCAGAATTACTTTATCAAAAAGACATGTGGTTTACCAAGACATTAATAAACAAAGCTAATGTATCATGAGCTCTCTAAAACAAAGCTTTTTATCTATCAACATAAAACAAATCTGTAGGTCAAAGTAGCTGACATAAATTTACTTGAAAAACCCAGCAAAGTCTATGATCATAAATGCCAAAATTTTCTAAGAGCTTTCTTTCTGACCCTTATTTTAGGATTTTCTCCAAAGATAGATAGTGCTTATTATATGTCTGCTTAATTCACTTATACCCCAAAATGATTGGGTTTAATTAAAATCTGAAATTCTACGCATTATCATCTCTTAGCTTTATAAAGGAAATTTATATTCCATTGCTGCAACAGTCATCTCACATCTCACTTCACAAAGTAGAAAGAATCCTTTTTGGGGATATGTATGGCTATTGATCTTAAATAGGAGAGTTACTATCACAAAGCAACAGACGTACACACTCAATGTAACTACTGAATAATGAGGCAGCATATCCAATGGCCAAATGGAAAAATCCATCTCATTGTTTTGAAGGATGGAAACAAGTATTTATTAAGTGTTTCCTATGGGCTAAGGATCGAGCTAAGCCCTGAAGATATAAATAGAAGCCAAAAGATAGTTTCTGCCATCATGGAGCTTACATTCTAATGAGAGAATATATTTATATCATATTTATGACTAAACAACTGCCTTTTAGAATCATAGTATCCTCAATGTGGAAAAGACTTTGGGGTTCATCTAGTCTAAAACCCTGTCTTTTAAAATAATCTTCTGAATATATAGATATATATCCCAACAAGTCTTCATCCAAATTCATTCATCTTTGACAGATAACTCTTTACTTCATGGAGAAAACTTTATTATTTCCAATACGTTAGAAAAAAGTTTTGCTCCTCATTTATCTTCTTACACTTCCACATTCTCCTCAAGTTTCTGGACATAAATTTTCAGAAGTTTTCAGGGGAAGAAAAAGAAAGAATTTCCTGCCTATCACTTCTTTTTGAAGACACAAACCAATGACCCCATTTTCTCTCTTTAAGATCCACAAGTTCATAGATTTAAAACTAGAAGAAACCTTAGATATCACATATTCCAGTCTCCTTATCATCTAGATTGAGAAACAGTTCCAGACTTGTCTAAGGTCACATAGCTTATAAGTAGAAAAGTCCAGATTCGGGTCCATATTCTCTGACTCCAAAACCAGACCTCTTCCTGCTACAGCAGATGTCACACTGGTCACTACGTTGTCATTTCCATTATGTCCATCAGGAAAAAGGAAGTCTTTTTTTTGACTTTTCAGAGGTCAAATATACCATTTCCAAATGCACATATATACTGACACATACATATTTGCACATAAAGATTCATCACACTACAACGAATACATTGTCAGATAACCATAATAAAGATAATAATAATAATAAGCAGCATTTACTTTAGCATTTTCACAGGGCTTTAAAGTTTGCCAAGGGTTTTACAAATATTTCTCATTTTATCCTCATAACAACCCTGGGCAGTAGATACTATTATGATCCTCATTTTATAGAAAAGGAAAATGAGACAAACAGAAGTTAAGTGATTCTTTCAAGGTCACACAAGTAAGAAGTAGCTGAGGCTGAATTTGAACTCATCCTCCTATAGCAAGTTTATCATTCAATTCATCATGCCACCTTACTGTCTCTAAAATAGCTTGCTGCTGTATTTTCCTGCCCTGGCTCAACCTCTACAAATATTTGGCTTTTGTTAATACTTCTACCAGGAAATCCAGAACCTAAAAACCATATATAATGGAAAAAAAAGAAGTTAACATGAAGCAGGAGATTCTTTGGAGAAAGATTTTCCCAATAGATTTCCTTGCTGATTCATGATTACTAAAGGGATCTCCATGATTATGGTGCAATGGTAACTCCTATTTATATAGTCTTTCTAGATTTAAAAAGACTTTTCCACACAACAATCCCCATTTTACAGAAAAGAAGACTGTATCAGAAAAGTAAAGTGACTTGCCAGTGCTTACTCCTAAAATTTTGCCAAAGCAGAATTCAAATAGAAATCTCCTGGCTCCAGAGTGTTATACATGACACTGCCTCCATATCAGTGCAATATCTTAAAAATATTTTTAAAACAATCTCATTGAGAAAAGATATTTCAGAATCAATTAATCTGAAATGTAGAGAGTTCCAGAGCTTATACAGGGGACCTCCAAAATGGACCTCCTTTGCTAGTCTGATAGCAAGTACCAAGGTTACTTTCTGATGAAGCATTAAGATGGAGATTCATTCCTCCCGTTTCCTTGGCCTCTTTATTTTCCTTTAGGTTTTTGTGCCTTATGTCACAATTCCTACAAGCCACGATGCTGTATGAATATGGATCTGAAGGAATAGTAAGTAGCACTAATGATGATGTATGAAAATACAGTTATTGGCAACCAGCGCCCTTTACTTAAAGAGCCAGAGGGCTTGCCCTTGGCAACATCAACTCTGCTGACTGAGTATTGGTAGTGCATTTGATCCCTTCACTGGACCTATATTTAGGCCTCTGAACTCAACTGTCTTTAATCGCTCAAAAAAAGTCTTGAGACTCAGCTATCCTATATGTAGCCATTCAAATAGCCCAACAATTCCTGCCTGCTTAGTATTTCTAGCTTATTGTGAAAAAATTAGGTTAACTCTAGTCACAATTAAGTATATGAGAAAAATACGAATGTGTATGTGTGTATATCTATATACATATACATATATAAAGATATTGATAACTAGGTGGTATAATAGGTATTATTAGACTTGGAGATGGGAAAATGAGTTCATTTTCAATCAGATACTACTTGTATGACTTTGAGCAAGTCATTTAAATTTGCTATGCCTCAGTTTCCACATTTACAAAATGGTGGCAAAATAGGTTCTACCAAGATTATTGTGAATAGCAAATGAGATTATATTACAGCATGCTCTGCAAACCCTAGAGCTCTCTCCAAATGCTAGCTACTATTATTATTATATAGCTATCTGCATACAATCAGAAACATGGAAGCTAAAGAGAGGTAGAAAAAAAATTAACCTCAATACTGGCTCTCAATTTCCTGAAATACCTCTAATAAAATTCACAGAAGACTTTAAATCTCATGCCTAAAGTCCCAGAAAATGAAAGCCACAATGATGATTTGCATGGAATAAAAATTTCCTTGGCAACAAGAGTTCATTTCACTTAGTCTTTCAAACGTTTACATATGATTATTTGTTGTGATAGCCTTTGACTAGGATCTTGTCAGATTTCACAGTCTAAGCAAACCATGCCTGTATGGCAGTGAAATGAGAAATTTTGAGAATTCATAGGCTAACGTCTAACAATTCAATGAGTACCACTTGGCTTTCTGAGGAGCAATTTCAAGAGCCAATAGAGATGGTTCTTGGGCCATACAAGATATAATATGAACTCAATAGGATTCTGAGTGAAAAAGTGTGAGTTCATCCAAACATCTAAGAAATTGCTTAAATTATAATGTTAGCAGAGTACAAGTTGCCACAATGTGACAAGTAGCATATTTTAATTCTAGGTTCCTGATCCAAATTCAATAAAAGAGGGCCCTTTTCAGATGACTGTCCCTACTTTTGCCTCAGTATTTCATGGATGCTGAGGGATCCTTCTTTTCATAAATCCCCAGAACTGAAAGGGCTTTCTTGAGAAATAGTTACATTTACTCACCCTGACTAGATTCTGACCAAGCAATCATATTATTCTTTAATTTTTTAAAGAGTGAATGCATTTTTTCAAACTTTACAACCATTGATCCTTAGTAATTAAATACTATAAAACATCAGAAGCTTAGTACAGTGGGATTTTCTAATTTCCTCGTCGGTCAATAATGAAATCCACATATTTAAAGTAAAAATGAAATACAGTCCACTTCAAGAGTCAGAGAAATGCTCAGTCACATATGTAATAACCATGACCTTTGTCTTGGACAATTGTTAAGACTTTATGTCATGATCAAGGATAAACCCTTAATTTTTAAAAATGATATTATATGGGAAAACAAAGTTGAAACATGTGCCCAATATCCTCACAAAATTACTGTTACCTATTTTTATATTGAGGTGACATCAGAAAGAGTAACAGGGTTTATCTCAGAAACCTTCAGCTCTGTTATGATTAACATCAATAAAAATTCAGTCCGAAAATTTTAACTTAACCTATTAAAAGGCAGCTAGTTAATGCAATGGAGAGTTCTGGACCTGGAGTCAATCTTTCTTGAATTCAAATCTGGCCTCGGATATGTAGTTTGTGACCCTGGGTAGGTCACTTAACCTTGCTTCCCTAGGTTTCCTCATCCATGGGTACTATACTTTCTAATCCTCAGTATTTTTGTTTGGAAAATGGAAATAATGGGGTTGGAATTAGAACTGTAATGTCATTGGCATGCACTTACTTTTGCTGCAACCAAATAAGTTGTGAATATCTAAATGACTAGCACCAGGAACACAATCATCACACTTTAAGCCAGTTACAAACTGTTTACAAAAACATTGGCCAGTGACCAGATGACAGCTTCCGTTCAGGGCTCCTGGGAGATGACAGTTGCATGGCTGGCATCTATAAATAAAAATAAATAAACTATTAAGGGGCAGGAACATTCAGCTTGATCTGCCATGTAAAATGTTATTCTGAGTAGACCATTAGCTTCATGGTATAAAATAGTCTATTTCCCCCACATAATAAAGAACTGGGAAATGAAAATCAAGTGACTCAAAATCTTGCTCACATCTCCCCCATAAAATCTTCCCTGATTTAGCTAAAGTCCTTACTATAAGAGCTGTGCTCTTGTGTGTGTGTGTGTGTGTGTGTGTGTGTGTGTGTCTGTGTGTGTATTATTCCAAAGCATCTAATAGAATAATCTTCTCAGTGATGTCCTATTAAGAGGTAATGATTCACTTTTTCACAAAAGGAGACTCATCCGCTGTTCATATGTAAAATTAATCAATCATTAAATATGTAAGTGTCAGGTATCGTGCTAAGTCCTAGGAATATAAAAGGAGACAAGAAGCAGTACCTGCCTTCAAATAACTCTAAATTCAGAATGGGTGAATGAGGGGGGCAGCTGGGTAGCTCAGTGGAGTGAGAGCCAGGCCTAGAGACAGGAGGTCCTAGATTCAAATCCGGCCTCAGACAATTCTCAGCTGTGTGACCCTGGGCAAGTCACTTGACCCCCATTGCCTACCCTTACCAATCTTCCACCAAGGAACTAATACACAGAAGTTAAGGGTTTAAAAAAAAACAGAATGGGTGAATGACTTGAATATAAAGAAGGAAACTATGAGTAAATTAAATGAACACAGAATAGTATACTTATCAGATCTCTGGGAAAGGAAAGATTTTAAAACCAAGCAAGAGTTAGAAAAAAATTACAAAATGCAAAATAAATAATTTTAATTATATTAAATTAAAAAGGTTTTGTACAAACAAAAACAATGCAACCAAAATCAGAAGGGAAACAACAAACTGGGAAAAAATCTTTATAACAAAAAACTCTGACAGAGGTCATCTAATTACTCAAATATACAAGGAGCTAAATCAGTTGTATAAAAAAATCAAGCCATTCCCCAATTGATAAATGGGCAAGGGATATGAATAGGCAATTTTCAGATAAAGAAATCAAAACTATCAATAAGTACATGAGAAATGTTCTAAAGCTCTAATTATTAGAGAAACGCAAATCAAAACAACTCTGAGGTACCACCTCACACCTAGCAGATTGGCTAAAATGATAGCAGGGGAGAGTAAGAACTCACTTTCTAACAGGGAAGACAGCAAGCAAATAAATATGGACAAACAAGCTATATATAGGGGGAAAGGGAAATAACTAAAAGAGCACTGAATTAAAAGAGAGAGGGTGAGGCTTCATGTAGAAGAAAGGATTTTACTTAATACTTAAAGGAAGCCAGAGAGATTAGTACTTGGAGTTGAAGAGGGAGAGTGTTCCCAGGCATGGCGAGACAGAGTAAAATGCCCACGCTAAGAAACAGAATGTTTTGTTCATTAAACTGTCAGGAGACCAGTGTCACTCGAATGAAGAGCAAAATGAAAGGACTGGACTAGATGACCTGGAGTAAGATCCCTTCTAGTTCTAAAAGAATGATCCCATAATCATTTTTAATATGGTTACTAAACTTGTAGGAACAGAAGAAAGTCATAGACATAATTAAATTGACTTTTAATAAGCCTCTCTGTTAGAAAGGCAACGTAATACATTGGAGTCAAAGATGTAAGTAGAGCCAGAGTCTTTGTATTAAAATCTTGGCTCTGTTAATTAATAACTGTGTAATATTCAGTGATTGACTTAGTAACTCCAATATCCTCATCTATAAAATCAGGGAATTAGATTAGTGGGTCTCATTCAAGTTGTAAGATGATAATCTTATGATATCTATATGGACAAGACAAAAGTTGATATGATTTGGTGGACAGATTCCGTGGAACAATGGGAACAATATATCAATGACTGTGGATTGATGCACATTTTGTGGAAGGTCTATACTGGAATATACTTCATAGTTTTTAAATATCTATTCTCTTACATTCTGTGTAGGAAAATTAGAGCTACCAAGTCAAGAACCCAGACTGATTCACATATGAACATAACCTCATGCCACAAGATGATGCAAGGGAAGAAGACACAAATCAGCACACCACAACATGGTTGCTGTCATTTCTGGTCCATTATGTATCTCTCCTGAAATTCCCACTATTCCCAGACTACCAGCAACCCTCAAGTACCACTATGGTCTCTACACACCAAACTATCTCACTACCAAAAAGAAGTCAACCTCATACATCTCTCACCATTCCTAGGTCAACAGCATTCCTATATCTTGGTACTTCTAAATATGCTGAGGAAAATGCCTGTACCATCAGCCACCCTCTTCATCAGCTGCTGCAGCAGTGAGAGATACTGAGGCAATTTTTTCCTCAGGCAGCAAATGAAAGTTTCTGGATATTTCTTTTTCCCAGGCCCACTGTCTTCCAAATTCCTCACATAAGGGGAAATATGATAGCTGTCTTTAACCATAGAAAGGGCTATCATGTGGGAAGGGGATTAGATTTGTTTTGATTAGCCTCAGGGGAGAGCTAAGACCAATTAGTGCAAGTTACAAAAAGCCAGATTTTAGCTCTATATAAGGAATACACTTTCTTTACTGCTAGGTCTATGTATAGGTGGAATGGTTGGCTGGGGGGGGCGGGGTAAGTTTCCTATCATTATAGTTCTGTAAGTGGGAGCCAGATAACTACTTGTTAGGGATGTTATGAGAGAGCTTTAAGTTCACTAAATACCTGAGAGCCCTTCTAATTCTGAAATTTTTTAATTTCTTTTAAAAAGCATTAGTATTGATTGATAAAAGTAATTGTATTCAGAGGAAAATAGCTTTAAATATTCCCAACAATTTTAACATATCTTGAATTTCCATGGGTCATTTTGTGCATTTAACTGTTTATCTAGAATGTTTGGGCAGTGGAATTCTGAGAGTTATCAAATATATTCCACATGGATTACTAATTTTCAAAGAATTACAGGACAATAAACACATTTCACACTCAAATTTTAGGGAGCAAATGTAATCTTTGGTATTCAGAAAACATTTCAGGACTACTTGTGTTCATCATTAATTATCATTTTGGAGGACTTGGTAATAGCTGCAGGAGATTGGGTTGAACCTCTATTGATATGATGACAGATTTTAAACACTGATGCACTAAAGAAATTTCTGATTTGAAGTTTGTCATTTGCATTCAAAAAAGAGGCATTCATTTAGAAATCAGACTATTTTAGTTTCACAGTTGTTTAGAATTCTTGGTAAATATAAATTTGCTAAAAATATAGATTTGACAGTACTAAATAATCTCTTATGCTGAGAAAATAAGAAGATAAAAAATAATAATTTCTTTTTGATTCAAGTCAAATCATGGCTTTTCTTCTATAATATAGGCCATGGTATTGGCATGTCCCTATCACGTAGAGAAGAGGGAAAAGATCAAAATTTACTAGGAGACAGGGATTTTTCTTCCTTTCTTTGTATCACCAGCACTTGGCACAACACCTGGAATATATTCTAGTAGAACTTCTTAAATGCTTTTTGATTGACTGCCCATATAAATGATACTGAAAATGTTTTAAATGTACCCTTTTCAAATTGAGTCCAAACAATTATGAAGTTCTTCTGAGGGGCAAAGCACTTTGTTGAGCACTAAAAAAATATAGTTTCTTCAGGACTCTTAATCTTACTGCATGAAACTATTTAGAAAATTATAGTACCTTTCTACCTCCTCACTGTGAACCAAAAGAATAATCCAATATGTTCCATATTCCACCAGAGAGGAAAGAGCATTTTCTTACAAACACAAACAACACTTGGAGTTGATTAAAGGCAGTTGTTATCATTTACGTTGGGGTAGATAGGTGGCAAAGTGGATAGGGTTTCAGAACTAGTCAGAAGACACGTTCTTCATGAATTCAAATCTGAACTGAGACACTTAAAAATCCATGTGACCCTGGGCAGGTCACTTAACCCTGTTCACCCAAATTTCTTCATCTATAAAATGAGCTAGAAAACAAAATGGTAAACCACTTCAATATCTTTGCCAAGAAAACCTCATGTGGCGTCACAAACAGTTGGACACAACTGAAATGACCAAAGGACAATTATTTAAATGAAGTCTTAAGGATTTTATTCACTAATAGCTTATTTAATTGTTGGTTTTTTTCTGTGCTAAAACTTAACTCCGAATATATGCATCTACAAAAGGGAATGCTGGCATATACATTCCAAAGAACAGTGCTTAATCCCAAAGCCAAAACCAGATTAGAAAATCCTTAGGAACAAGAACTATTTTCATTAATAATGTGACAATAAAGTGGTTTATGCATTACAAAACATTTTCTTCCCACAACCTTTTAAAGTAGATATTACAAAAGGTAAGACCTCCCATTTCCAAATAAAGAAATGGAATCAAAGAGAATTTATGCATCTTTTTGAGGGGTATATGGCAACTAAGTGACAGAGACAAGATTCAAATTCAAGTTGCCTAACGTCAAGATAAACTTTTTCAATATATAACACTAAGCAGAAACTAAAGCAATGTGTAGCAGGCTCAATATATATTTGTTGAATAGTTTAGTAAATTAACCAATTTGTCTTTGGAAAGCCACAGCATAACTTTTTTTAAAAATTATAATTATGCTTGACTTAATTAATGTCAATATTGGCATTCCCCAAACAGATATGGAATAATTATGATTATAGCCAATACTTAAAATTTCTAGAACTTTTTACATACTTATCTTACTTAGGCTTCACAACAATCCTGGAGATAGGTACTAATAGACACTTCTATCCCCATTTTACAGATGATGAAAATGAAGTACATAAAAGTTATATGGTTTGCCCAGGATCACACAATTTTTAAGGGTTTAAGGCAGCTCTCCCTGATTTCTAACTTTATCCATATGCTACATTGTCCCAAATTGATAATAGGTATAAAATAATGCCCAAAATAAGACAGTAAAACCTTATGCAGACAATAAAGAATTTAACATACTGAAGTAGAGTTCCTTAAAGATCCAGTCACTAGAGTAAAAACTTCCTCTGTCATGGTCCAAAGGAAATCCAAATCTGTTTCTCAATGTTGTTGTTTTTTTTTTTTTTACATTCTTCAAAAAACTACAATTTAATCACTGTGAGCACTCCCTCCACCAATATGAATCACAAGGCCTCCAGACATTCATGAGTTCCTATTGCCAAAAAGCTTCATCACCTGGAGAACAACCTTCTGGTGATGATTCTCTCAAAACTTGGCTAGATGGGACCTAGGTTGGCAGTGAGACAATTTATCACTAAGCCCTTTCTCAAAGTCTTCCCAGTTTGGTAGGGTTGCCAGATCTTACACTCTACTGGATAGCCTTCAGGAACCCAAGGTTGCAATAAGACATTAAAGTAGAACTATATGGAGGAGAAGAATCCCCACCCCTTACTCAATAAATGCTAGAATGCTAGATTATTTTCTTCCATTCCCTCCTTCAGTAGAATGATTACGAAGAATAAATTTAAACTTGTATGAAGACTCAGTGGCAACTGAAGAGGGTAAATGGAAGTTAGAGGGAAAAGTCATAGCTTAATAATAATGCTTGGAGACAGAAAATGTTCCCAAAGTTTTATCCTTGTTTTTATAGGAAAAATGGCACTGAAAAATGGGAAACTATAGAGAATTGTCCTTAATCTACCTAAGAAGACTTTAGAGCTAGAGATCCATAAAGTATGGCAGGAAGCTAGTGTCTCAAGAAGAAGAAAAATATCCTATTTTCCATCACTCTTACTTTCAAATAGAATCACAGTAAAAAAAGAGAAGAGGACTAATGGGAGTATTTGGCTTCCTTTACAGAACTGTGTTTAGAAAATTATTGTACAACTTTGAGACTGATGGTTTTTCATTCAGGGTCTCTATTTTGTTATCCTCATTTTAATAAAATATTAAGAGGAAGTTAGATGCTGAATTTGCTTCAATGCAATTGGGAGAATAGTGACTAGAGTGTCATTGGGTCTAGTCAAAAAGACTCATTTTCCCGAGTTCAAATCTGGCCTTAGACACTTACTAGCCTTGTGGCCTTAGGCAAATTGTTTAAGTCTTTTTGCCTTGGTTTCCTCACCTGTAAAATGAATTGAAGAAAGAAATGTCAAACTATTCTAGTATCTTTGCCAAGAAAACCTCACATGGGGTCACAAAGAGTCAGATGCTACTGGAATGAATGAAAAACAACTACAAGATCCCTTCTAATCTTAACTGTGATTAGAATCTATGATCTAATAACTTGGTATCTGTTCTACTCATTTAACAATTAACTCTTAGACTACTTTTTTGTTGTCACTTAAGTGTGGGTGAAAGTAAGAATACAGTGTGATAGAAGGCAAAACTATAATCTTATGAAAATACTCTGAATATATGATATGTTTTTTGCAAGTTTCAAGAGTGTATCAGGATACTAGGGGTTATTGTGCATATATTTTCTCAGATTTCTCAAATAAAAGTGAGAACATTTTTAACAATTTTCAATTTTTTAAACAATTTTTAACAATTTTAACACTTTTCAAAGCAGAATTGGATCTCCCTGCCATAAGGGTGACAACTAAATCTGGGAAATTTCATTTAGATCATTGAAATAACATCAGATATGATATTTTCAGTTCTGCCTTGGTGAGTATAATAAGATGTACCTCTTAGTAGTTTGACATCAATGACTATAACCAGTGAAGCAAATATTAGGGAACAAATTATCAAATATCCATCTATAATTTCTAGGCCTCAGATTCACCCATGAAAATTATTGCACTGGCATTTTATTAACTGTGATAGGAACTGAAACATGTTACCTCCAAAAAGAATTACTCTAACAATTAGCCCACGGCAATGGTTATGATTAGCATAAGCAATTTTGGCACCACAAATTATTAAAAACAAAAAAATTGCATATGTCTAAAGATAGGGATCTTTGTGTGGCACATTTAAAATAAGTTTAAGGATATCATTCACCTATCCTTTCTATCCATCAAAGGTCTTTATTAGAGTTCCTCTACCCCACTGCAACTCTGATTGTGTGATCTCCTGGGTAATCATTCAACACCCTTAAAAAGGCTGATAAAAGCTAAAGCTGCAAAATAAACTGCAAATTTGTTTTATGGACTAATATTCCTTTGGGAATAAATAAAGCACATTCTCTCTTGGAAACCACTATAATCTAGTTTGGCCTCTTAAAAGATAGAAGGAGGCAGGGAATTGGGAGAAGAGAGAGGGG
The DNA here is from genome assembly GCF_016433145.1 of Gracilinanus agilis. Classification (NCBI taxonomy): domain Eukaryota; kingdom Metazoa; phylum Chordata; class Mammalia; order Didelphimorphia; family Didelphidae; genus Gracilinanus; species Gracilinanus agilis. The sequence continues at coordinate 123,411,907 of NC_058133.1, forward strand.
GGGTGGATTTTGTTTTTCTTTTTCAAAAATTTATACTGGGTTCTTTAATTTATATACAGGTCTCCCTCCTTCATATAGTGGTTTTGCTTAGATTATTTAGCTATTTCCACAGTTAAAGAAAATTGCCCTTAAAAAAAATAAGATTGAAGAATCCTGGGGGAGACAAATATGTTTTATTTGTTCTTAATTTCATTTCATGCTATTACTTAGCATATATGGTTTGCGGGGGGTGGTTTTTTGATGTTATGGTGACACTCATAAACATTGAGAGACAAGCTTCTGCTCCTGCAACAATTTATTTTACTGCACCACTCAAGAATAAGGGTCTCCTGAGTATTTCAGTTTTCATTACCATTCACTCATGAGACAATCAAACTTATTTTACATACAGTACATTTATAGTAATGGTTCCCAGGTTCTAACATTGTCCCTTTCCTTGATGTAGCTCTCTTCTCTCCCAGCCAACTACTACTCATCTAACTCCACCTTCACTCAATCAAAATCTATGGGATATTAACCTCCAAATGCAAACTAAATAAATCCTTTCTCAGGAAAGCATACTGTATTTTGAATAATTAAAAATGACTCTGCCTGATTTTATAACCCCTTATTCAAGCAGAAGCCTGACTGTTGTGGTAATTGTTTGCTTTCAGTTGGTGAGAATTCTGCCTGACAGGAACCTTTAGCCTGGATCCTTTCTAAAGCTGTTGTTTGTTCCTCCAAAGTGAAGATCACAGGGGAGACCATGGTGATTAAGATTTAAGTACAGTGATGCCTCCAAATTTCACAGACCCACAAATGTAATTTTCTACATTCTCCAGGATTGTTTACCAAATAAGCTACAAGTTTCATGTCATTTTATAAGCGCTTCTTCCTCAAGAGCTCGTCCTAAATGAGATATATCTCACATTTATTAAAACAGAATTATATATAATAAAAGAAAAGACATTTTCAACTTGGAAAGAGAAAAACCAAACTAAGATGAATTGCAATATTGATTTTGCCAGGATAAATGGTTTTTGTAATATTAATATAAAGAAACCTTTATTACATTGACTCTCTAGGTACGGCTCAAGCTTCTCCCGCAATCTGTTTAAAATCTTCATTTTTCATCCTTATGGGAAAACCTCACTTGCTAAATGGATTTCATAAACAGTAATCTGTCAAGATTTATATAGATAAACAATTTGTGATGTTTATTGACCAGTTCATTACAGTAAACAAAACAGGAGTAAAGCATTGCTAATCTTGGCCAGCAATCATGACCATTATAGCTGTTTGGACCCCTATGTAACTCAATGTTGTCTGAGACACAAATGGGAAAACAGTTAATTTGCTTGTGCTTTTAAGATCACCAATCTCATATATTTTCCTCTCAAGAGCTTCTGCCCCTGCCCCCACTCAGGTGTACAAATAGAAAGAGAGTCAGAACCTGTTCACTATTATTAGAGTAAAGCCTCAATTAGAAAAAAAAAAAAAAGGATGTTTTGCAGAAACAATCGATTGTCAGATTGAAAAAAGAAATACTGGATTTGGAGTCAAACTTCCTGGGATTAAGTCTTGGTTTTTCTCTTTACTTCCTTTAAATGGCTTTACAGAAGTCACTTAACCTATTTGGATCTCAGTTCTTTATCCTAATGAAGGAGTAGGATTAGATGGATTCTAAAGTCTCTTCCAACTCTAAATGAGTGAAATTATGATCTTTTGCATAGAAGGTGGGCAGAAGGAGACTTACCTCCCTCCTTAATTTGTCTTCAAAACACTCCTTCCTCCACCTCCCTGAGGTCACTTCTTCCTCACTTCATGCCCTCCAGCTAAGTTAGATACACTTTCTGGCCCTCACCCAGAGGATGATGGCTTCCTTGGCTTCCTTCTCCCAAGAGAAGTCTCAGCTAACCTTCTTCAAGAGGTCTTTCCAAGTCTCCCTTAATACAAGTGCGTCTCTCAGAGATTACCTCCCATTTAAATTATATATATTTTGTATCTACGGTGTGTGAGTTTGTATCTCCCAAGAAAAACAATTGGAGTTGGCTTTCACATCAGTGTATTTATGGTTTTATTTGGGGTTTCATTTATGTATAAACAACATGCAAATGTGTTTTGCATGACAATAAAAATAAAATTTAAGAAGAAAAAGAAGAAGAAAGTGATCTCAGGAATAGTTGGGTAGCACAGCAGACAGGTAGGTCTGGAGTCAGGAGGACCTAAATTGAACCTCAGATCCTTCCTACCTGGGTGATCCTGGGGCCCCCATTGCCTAGCCCTCGCCACTCTTCTGTCTTAGAATAATTATTTAGATCAGTGATGGGCAAACTTTTTAAAGAGGGGGCCAAAAAAAAGGAAATACTCATATGTCAGGCTGTTTCTAAGGCAACTCTTTCAAAGTTTCATTGTATTGTATCTTCCTCATTGTATTAGTCAGATTAGGAATAATGTAGCCCAGGCAGATAGAACATTTCAGGGGGCTGCATCTGGACCACAGGCTGTACTTTGCCCATCACTGACTTAGAAGGTAATGGTTTAAAAAAGAAAAAGGAAGTGATCGCCATGAGGGCAAACATTGTAGTTATTCTTTTTGTTGTATCCCTAACCAGGCCTAACACACAGTAACCATTTAATAGATGCTCATTGATCACTGAGTTAATAAGTGACTTGCCCAAGGTTATAGAAGCAGTAAGTAGTAGAACTGTAATTCAGACCCAACATGCAGAAGGTGAGAGATAATTTTTTTATAAAATCCCATTTGAATGCCTTTTTTCCACACCATGTAGATGTTTGTTGTATAAGGCAAGCCCCATGTGTTACACAGTGAAGTCTCCTGGTCTCCCCTAGATAACAACACACAAGAGTAGAATGTTCAAATATCAAAAGCTATAATTTTTCAAATATTGCCAAAAGTAAGTGAAGGCTTTACCTCAGTTCTGGTTGCACTCTTACAACTTTAAGACTTCTGAACCTGATTGAGATTTATAAAGTACCCAAAACTGGGTACCTGGAACAAAAAAATGTGGGGCACCATAGAAGAAGCTCTAAAATTTGCCCCCAAAATATTAGACTGACAGCAACATGGAGAGCTGAGAGAAGGGCAGTGAAAGGATGTTTGAAGTTAGCAGACCCAGATTTTAATCTCAGCTCTACTCTTTACTATCTATGTGACCTTGGGCAAATCACTTAACCTAGCTGTGCCCTAGTTTCCTTATCTGTAAAATGATTTGGTTGGATAGCATGGCCTCAGAAGCCCTTCCCAGATCCAGATATATAATTTGTCAAAATTATCTCTAAGTTCTCTTCTATATCTAAATTTATTATTCCATAAATATTTTGGCTAAGAATACTATGGGAGCAATGGACTGATTTTGGGCATAGTACTATTAGCATCCTCGACATCCTTTGGGAACCAACTGAGAATATAAAAAAAGTTCCCAAAGCTGTACTGAAACTCTCAATCTTTCCCCAATATTTTTTACTGCCGTATTATAAAAAGAGACAAGTTGACAAGAAATATATCTGACTGTTTTATTCTAATTTACTTCTTTCAGTGATCTAGTTCTGACAGAAAACTCCAACTGAGCACAATTTGGAATCCTGCATGTTATTTCTATATATGGCCAAATGTTATATTAAAATGTTCATGTGTAAAAAGGGCAAAAATGTCGCACAAGAAAATAATAACTTTGGTCAAATGCAGGATTTCCTTTGCATCCATTACAGTTAATGCTAGCTCCTTAAAGGTATTTTTGTTTTGCATCCCTAGCATCAAGTACAGTTCCAGGCTGCACTTAATAATCAGTTTTGGTGGAAACCATGCCAGATTTGGAGTAATAAAATCTTAGGTTCTAATCTTGCCCCTGCCACCAATTTCCCATGTTATCTTGGAAAAATAACTCCATATTTTAGAACTTCCAGTTCTACATATGAAAAAAATGAGGGGATTGAACTGGGTTACTTCTACATACCCTTTTGGTTCTAATGATGATTCTGTAACCTTATGGATTGATTTCAAGTCCTGAACGCTTGGGGTAAATCCTATAGATTCCTTGAATAATCTGGAATCTAGATGTCCTCAAATCAGGATTCAAGGGGAAAATTGCTGCTGATAATAAACAGAATAACTAGTTTTCATTATAAGGAATCTAAGAATAAGTCAAATCAATAAGCATTTCTTAAGTAGCTACTATGTGCCAGAAATTATGCTAAGCTCTGAGGATATAAAGAAAAATAAACAATCCCTGGTCTTAATAACAGTAGCAACAACAATAATAATAGTGCCTATTGTGTGCCAGGCACTGTGCTAAACATTTTTAATTTTTTTTAATTTGTTTTACATTTAAATGCCCAGTTAAGTCTTTCTTCCTCCCTTCCCTCATTAGAGAAGGTATCATTTGACAAAATGATATATGTATATATAAAATTATGTTATTTATTTCTATAAATAGTATCTCATTGGGACTCTCAAGGAGTTCATGGTACAGATTACATGCAAACAACTACATTTGAACTAGAATATATATATATATATATATATGTGTGTGTGTGTGTGTGTGTGTGTGTGTGTGTGTATATACTAATCAAATAGTACTAGTCTCAGAAGGAAGAGACCAAGATTAAGGAAGTTGGTTTGAGAAAGGTTTCTAGCAGAAGGTGAAATTCATACTGAGACTTAGAGGAAACCAGGGGTGCCAGAAGGCAGAGATAAGAAGAGAATTCCATGGGGACAGTCAGGGAAAATGCATGGAAGCAGGAGAACAAGTTCCAAGAAAACAAGAAAACTGGTTTCACTGGATAGTAAAAGATATGGAAGTGAGTAAAGGAGGGGTGGGGAATGGAAAATCCAGTCATAAAAGGCTTCCAAAGTAAAATAGGGAATTTCATATTTAATCCTGAAGGTCAGAGGAAATAAGAGGAAATAGGCTCTAGATATTTTCTCTGGCTATCTTCAATGCCTAGAAAGTTCTGTTTATCTATGCCTACTGACCTCCCTGGCTTTCCTTTAAATCCCACCTAAAATCCCATCTTCTGCAGGAAGCCTTTTCCCAATCTCCCTTAAATTCTAGAGCCTTTTCTTTGTTATATATTTCCTATTTACCTTGTGTACATGGCTTGTTTGTACATTTACTTGTTGGTTCCACAATTAAATTGTGAGTTTCTGGAGGACAAGAACTGTCTTTTGCCTCTTTTTTTTTAATCCCTAGCACTTCGAACAGTGCCTAGCACACATTGGGGGTTTAATAAATATTTATTGATTAACAACAGTGGTAAAACAATATCTGCCATAGATGGCATACCTGTTTGGAGATAAGAATAAAATACAGGCAAGTATAACCTGGGGAATTGCTGGATTATAAAGAATCTGCTTGATCAATCAGTCAACAATCATTTATTAAGTATTTACTGTGTGCCAAACTGATTACCAGACAGAAATTATTATCACAGGGTAAATGAAGGTAGCATAAATAAATTCAGTGTATTAAATATGGATCTTAACTACGTGTGGACAATTGTAGGAAAAGAGTCGAACCTGGCTCCTTTGTGTTTCATTATTTGTGGGTCAAATTCTATTTTCTTTTTTATTACACTGATTTTCAATGGGCCAATCTTTTTGCTTCACTGTTTTCTGTGCTGGTTTAGTCATTTTTATTTCATGTGTCAGAAATAAATGGAGGGAATTTTATTCTCAGATCAGTTTGAGGGCATCTCTACCCCTCCCCCACAGTTCTGATAGGTGACTTTTGAAGAATGAACTACTGAAGAAGAAAAACACAGGTGACTTGTCAGACTGGGTAGAAGGAACTTGTTTTGGCTCTAGGGAGCATGAGAGGAATATAGAAGAAAGGAACAAAAAGAAAAACATTAGATATAACTGAACAAAGTGAAGGGAACATGAGGGAGAGCAAGAGGAAAAGACACCTGTGAGAACCAGTAGGAGGTCTTTAGGGGGTGCTCAGTACACTTCAATGGGAAGGGCAGATGGGTATGTGATTTTTTCCCCCAAACAAAAGAATACAATGACTCAATACATGAGTTTAAGTCAAGTCCTAGGCCTAAATTTTCTCTTGCTACATAACTATATAAATTTCCTGGATATGTGGATATTCTTTCCTCGGCCAAAAAAAGATAACCACATATTTGATAGTTCCCCATATTTATGGCTATTTCTGCACTAAAGCTTAAGAGTATTTTGAAATAGTAAATGGCATATGTACAATAACAACCAGAAGTCATCAGGGAGATTTCCACATCTTTCAAGAAATAAAAAAAAAAGACACTGTAAAGATAAAATGAATTTTTATCATTTTCCAACTCTAAGAAAAAGAATAAATCAAGTATTTTCTCATGATCATACTTCCAGACTCCCTATTGACCTTCCAGGCTAAGGAATTTCCTTTGTAATGATGATCAGTGCTAAAGAGAAAATACACAGTAGAAATCATCAGTTACCCTTGAGTAGGGGGGTCATTCTAGATGCACACACATTCCACATGTCTAGTTTTATAAAAGCACAATCATGTTTATATCCTTTGGTGACATAAGGATACCACAGCTTCATTCTCCTTTTCTAGCTCAAGGGGACACAGCATGGCACTAAGTGTTAGAGGAACAAGGAACTCGCTATTTTCTATTTTTCTGTTTTCTCCCTTTGCTGATTCTCTAAGACAGAAAAAAAATTATCACCATACTTTAAATATTAAGTATGGAGGACTTTTGAAAAGGTAAGACGATGAATGCAAAGGCAGTTCCAACATTCCAACTTGATACTCATTGATTTTCCATTTTTTCCTGGCTCTTCTCTCCCTATCGCCCACCCGTAGAGGTCATGGAATCATAAATTGGGAGCTGGAAAAGACCTAAGAGGTCATCAAGTTCAACATTTTCTTTTAACAGATGAGGAAGCAGACTCAGAGAGGTTAAGGAAGTTGCTAGGGTCACATAGCTCGTTTATGTCTGAGATAGGATTCAAACCCTAGTCTTCCTGATACCAAGTCTCTTGCCCCATCTTCTATATTACTTCTCCTCACTTTATAAAAAAAAATAGCTTGAGTATTGGAGAAACAATGCAAGTGACCACACCACCTTCCCCTTACCCATAGGGAAGGCATACATTTTCCCTCACTTACCAACTAGATTTTCATCTTGTATTTACCCTGTCCACACTCTAATGGAGGTGTTAATGAGTATTGTCATGGCCAAAAGGCAGGCAGCAGGAGGGAAATGAGAAGATGAAAAGGGTTTGGATAATCTACAAACCCTTGAATAATCAGCAGTGGACTATGTACTAATTTAGGGGTTAGTCAGTCAGCCAGCAATATATGTGTGTGCATATACTGAGAACCTGCTGGGTGCAGAGCATGTTAGTAGTTTCTCTGGGATGGGAATGACAAAGAAACAGAAACCACAGTTCCTACCTTGGAGGAGCTTATAATCTTATGGAGGAGGTCAGATAAATACACTCAGAAATGCTGTGAGGACACATTTTTTAACAGCACACAAACGAGTGCAAATTAATACAGTATAAATATCTGTGTAAAGGCAGGGGGAGCCAAATGCACTGGATTCCAAGGAATTCATGAAGCTTTGGAAAATGTTTACTTTATTTCCATAGTATACTTTATAGACTGAAAAAATTAGTGCATTGGTAAAAATAATACTGTAGAAAAAAAAAGGAATGATGATCTGCAAAATTTTAAACCTGAATTAAAACAGGAAAAACACAAAAGCAAGAGATGATGGGAAATAAAGTCATGGGATCTATAGTGCTAATAGGGAGTAAAGGTCTTTCAGCACCCAATAGTTCTCAGTGTTTGAGTTTCAAGAAGCTGACATTTGGGAATTTCTGTAAAAAAAAAGGTGGGGCTGGAGAGAATCAAAACTTCACAGCAAAACCTCAAGCTTCAGAAAATAGTCTTATTTAACACCAATCATTTTTAAAGCAATTGCCTTAGGAAGCATGCAGAGAACCCTATGACATATTTAACATCAGAGGCAAAGGTCAAAGAGACATAAGTATAAGCATGTGAGTAAATTGAAAGGGTTACCTTTTAGAGAAGATGTTTTGAGGCTGCCAAAAAGATTTCAAAGTTAGCAAGCAGAGGTAATTGCCAAGATAATTAAATCAGAAACATTTAATTATTAAAACTAATAGATGTTTACCTCCCAGCCAGAGGATCAAACCCAAAATAATGGTCCTTGCAATGGTCACACCTCTGTCCAATAATAGAAGCGCCTTGGCAAATGCACTGACCAGTTAGGCTATTACAGACCTGATGAACTGCACCAGCTGTATGGCATGAGCATGGCAAGCAGCCAGTTTTATTGCCTGGAGAAACATAAAAACCTAGAAATAAAGAAATCAAACTATTACAAATTATTTTCTTTTCTTTGCCACCCCCTCCCTCTTTTTTTGGTCCAGAATTGTGATTTCATCAGTGACAGAAACTCCAAATGTGGAAAATCTCTCCACTGATGAAGATTGGTACCTCGTTTGCAACTTAGATCATAACATCATAAATTTCAAGCAATTTATATTCTTAAAGAGAGTTTCCTTAGGCATTGAGAGATGAAGTGTCTTGTCCATGGTTGTACAGCTAATATTTGTGAGGGTTTCTTTTTCTTCACAGATCTTCAAACAGTAGCTAAGCTGCTGGGGTATATCATAGTGGGGATCAGTCTGTCATATATGGCTTCAGCTAGTTGACTGTTAAAGTCCCTTTGCTCTCAGATTCTGTGTCAAGGGAAGAACTTAAAAATGGGTTTTCCTGAATCCAAGGCCAGCCCTCTAAATACTCCATTATTTTTTCTCCTTAATAAAGAAATAACACCATCACATAGTTCTATCTCACATCATACTTAGGTAAGGAATAGAGCATATGGGGTTTTAGATCACTGTATAAATTATCACATAAGGAAAATTTGAACCAATGACACCTTGTGAGTTTCATACTACTAGAAGATATTTATGTTGTCTGTGGCATCCAAAGTGGAGATCGTGACCTTTGTAAGCCAGAAAGACAAACGCATACCTAAGATCTTTCTAAGTATCAAAATTCCGTGTTTAGAATTTGCTTGTGGACTTTGGGGTTTGTTTTTGCTGGTGAAAAGATGGTTTGATTCAGCAATATAAAAGGGGAAACCACTGGTCCCATGGGGACATAGAATGACATAATGGAAAGAGTACTAGAAGTGGAATTAAAAGCTGAGTTCAAATCACTTAATACTACTTACTACCTGTGTGACCTTAGTCAAATCACTTAACCCATCTACTTTTTGGTTTCTTCATCTGTAAAATGAGAAAGTTGGATCAAACCACCCCTAAGGCCTCTTCCAGATGTACTGTAAATTCACACTTACCCCTCAATCTCCTGAAAATCATGTGAAAGAGAGAACAATTTTAACTTCCATCATTACATTGGTAATCAATACACATCTACTAAGCACTAGCACCATCCTACACATGAAGAGATTAAAAGATTTTAGGTTAACTATGGTCACTGTGCTCAAAAATCTTACATTTAAGTGGGGTGAAAGGACAGAAAAACACAAATATGGCATAAATATATAGTCAACTGTCAATTATTTATGTAATGGGAAAGAGCAAAGAGTAATTGGATAACCCTAAAACCTCATTTAAGCCCATAGTTGCAACCTTCTCCCACACCAACCATTTTGTCATAGCTGCTAACAATTAGCAAAATTGATTGGTCTGTATTTTCCATTCTCTTCTAACCCCTGTGTACTCTCTCTTGGAAATGTTAGCAAGTTCTAAAATGGAAAATTGTGGTCAGCAAAAGGAAGGAGATAAAGTCAAGGGTCTGTCCCACTCATTTGGCACTAACTCTACACAGCTTTGTATTATAGTAATTTTTTTTGTATAAATGTCTCATATCCCTATCTAAATTGTAAGCTCTGAAAAGATAGAGATCGTATTTTATGCTTCTTTATAATCCATATGGTGTTAAGGGAATAAGAGGGATGTGAGAATCTGTCATTTCTTCAATGTGAATTAATTGCGATTAGGAAACACCCTCCAATAATGCAGATTGACAGTTAATTTGTAATCAATAGGCTTAGAGAGCTGCATGAGACACCAAGAGATAAATACATGTGTCCATAGCTCCACAGTCAGCATGTCGCAGTGCCATGCGTATGTGTTCTCCCCTATTAGAAAGTAAGCTCCTTGTCAGTAAGGAATGTCTTAATTTTTCTTTTTATATCCCTAGCATTTAGCACAGTGCTTTGTACAAAGTAGTAAACACTTAGTAAATACTTTTCATTCAATCATACATTCATTCATTCACTTGTGTTCAGGATTCATGTGTTCTGACTCCATGACTGCTGCCCTTCTACATACTCTGCCATGTTTAATCACTGATGATCATCATAACCAGCCCCTAAAATAACCAGATTGCTTGCAGACACAAATTACTTAGAATACTTTTGTTTTACATTCAAATGTACGGTTCTTTATTTATAAAGATGACATTATTAAATGAATACATTTTGCCCAAGATGTTTGCTTAAGGATCATATTATGATGATAAAACAGTGTTTTTCTATGTAAAGGGAACCATCAACAAACAATCATTTAAGGACCATTGTGTTCTGGGAAGTCGCCTATAATAATAGGAACACATGTAACTGAACAATGCTGACTGGATCCATTTTAAATTTATGTCACATAATCTCATCTGGATCCTCACTGCAGTAAGGCAGTTCTTTTATGTAATCCTAATTGATTTACTGTCCCACTCACTAGAGTGACTTTCCCAAACTTTTTCATTCCTCCTTAAACCTCCCCTTCCCTGACTGTTTTTTGAGAATTTTGTCTCATATTTCACCAAAAACTTGGGGTTATTCACAAAGGGTTCCCTTTTTTCCCCTTGTTTCTCATCTTTTATTACTCCAATGCAACTACATCCTTCTTCACCCGTGCTTCACATAAAGAGATGGCCCTTCTCCTAGCCAAGGCAAAGCCCTCTACATGCAGAAGGGATTTCATTCCATTCTGACTTCTCAAGAAGATTGTTCCCTCTATTATCCCTATTCTCATTAATCTTCAGTCATTCCCTGTCTAATACCAGCTTTCCTACTGCTTACAAATATCCTTATGTCTCTCCCATCCTCAAAAAACCTTTATTTGATCTCTCCCTGCCAGCTACCATTCTGTATTTCTCCTCCCTTTTTGACTAAATTCCTTGAAAAATCTGTCAATAATATGTGCCTTCACTTCCTTTTCTCTCACTCTATTCTTAATTCTTTGTAAGCTATCTCCTGATCTCAGAATAAAATGGAAAATGCCCTCTCCTGTTACTAAAGATCTCTTAATTGTCAAATTTAATAGTCTTTTTTCATTCCACCTAGTTCTTGTCCTCTCTTCAGCCTTTGACATTATTGGTCGCTATCTTCTTATTTTTCCTTCTCTCTCCCTCTATCTTGTCTCTTTCTCTCTCTGTGTGTATCTGTCTTCTTTCCCTCTCCCCGACTATTCAACAAATTCCACTGGATCCCTATTGATTTCAGGATTAAATATAAATTCTCATGTTTGACTTTTAAATTACCCTGCAACATGGACCCTTCTTTTAGTATTCTTAAATCTTACCTCCTTTTACACACTCTATGATCCAGTTTTACTGGCCTTTTTGCTACTCATCACACACCACATTCTATCTCCCAGTTCTCTGGCTGTCCTGGAATGCTCTCTCTCCTCATCTCTGCCTTCTAGCTTTCCAGGCTTCCTTCAAGTTTCAGCTAAGGTTCCACCCACTTCAAGAAGCCTTTCTAAGCATTATTTCATTTCAGTGTCTTCTCTCTGAGATTACCCCAGCATTGCCTATTACATGAAGCCTTTCCTGGATCTCCTCCCCCACATGGGTACTAGTGATCCCTTCACAGTTACCTTCTACCTGCTTTATATTTGTTTTGTATATACCTATGTGGCAGGCTTAAAGTCATGTGGACTTTAATAGTGTATTTCACTATTTAGTACCAATACCAACCCTTACTCTGTCTAACTGCTATTGGCTCTTTTCTTTATCAGTTGTCAGTTTAGGTTCTAAGGCAATCAAGGGATACATTTTTATACTTCATTAATTAATAGAAATTCATTATCTCTTATTCATTAACCAATTAACTCTGGGACCCCAAAACGATCTTTTTCCAGAAATTTTCACTTCAGTTTCAATATGAAATCTCAGTCTAAAAGACTTCAACAAGCGGCAATATTACTGACTAAATAATTTATTAACAGTAACCTAATACAAAGACATATTTTAATATTTCTACATTGTACCAGCTATAATAAAAGTGATAATCAACAACACCTCTATCTCTAGAATCAAGCTAACCATAGGCAACTGATGAATGACTCCTCCCCACAAATGATGAAATCATAGTTCAGCTCTCTCAGGGTAGCAGCTTGAGTTGTCTCTCAAGTTTGAGTTGTCTCTCAGCTTGAGTTGTTTCTCAAGATACCTTCTCCAAAAAATAAGAGTTAAACTCGGTTCACTCAAAATACCTTTCAGTCTCTTTCTTCCTACCAATTTCTCAGAATTTTTGTCTTGGTCCTTAAGCTTTTTTCCTCACGTAATCTTTCTTTAGCTACAACAATTGACTCTCACCAAAATGAGCTAAAATGCAACTCCCCAATATTCTATTCCTTCCTCTCTCCAAAAGTTTGAGTTTTACTATATCATTAGAGCCCAATGTCTCTGGGCTAAAAGCTCTCAAAACTGGGGTTATACTTATAAGTATATGTGTTGTCTCTCCCACTAGAATGTAGATTCTCAGGATCAGGGACTGTTGCTCACTTTTGTCTTTGTATCACCAGAAAAGCACCTGGTACATGATGGTTACCTAATATATGATCTCTTGGTTATTTCTACTAGATGCAAGGCAGCAGATTCCTAGAGGTAATGAACTCATAACTTTGGTGCCATCAGCCCATCCCAAGGAGAGTTAATGAGTCCAAAAAATTTGTATCTTAACACAAGTATGCAGAAGTGTTAAGTGAAAAGTTTTGTGATAGCATGGGACACTGGGAAAGAAAGCTAGGTTAATCTGAGAATCCTTGGAGAATTAATGAATTATTCTTTAATTTTGAAAAGCATAAGAGGAAGACAACTTGGTCAAGGAGAATAGGTAAATGCTTTACATATAGAAAATAAAGCTTTCTGAGAAAAAAAAGAAAATTCAAGGAGTTGCAAAAATGTATACCTGGTAGCAAGTGGTATAGTAGAGGATGAAAACTTTCAGGGAATCTGGTACCAGGAGCGTGAGCTCCTTACAACCCACAGAAGGGACTACATAGGAATTTGCCATAGGGTTAATTCCCCCTTCCCCTCTCAAGAGCATAGTTATTAAGGTTAATCCCACCAGTATTTTAGTTGTCCTATTTTTAAACAGTTCTAATTAGGATGAGTCAGTTACCTTACTGCTCAACTATTACTTCTTACTTTTACCTGAGTGAACCTAATTCTAGACCATTACCTCTCCTTTTATGACTTCTAACTATAGAAAACAACCTTTTCCCTTGCCTCCTGTTAAAAGTTCAAATCTTTTGTGCAGCTTAATGATAGCTGACCTTAATTTCTGTCCTTTACCCCAATCCTTTACCAAGTCTATGCCATCAGCTTCATTTCCCCTTTATCCCTGTGTCATTTGAACTGACCTTTTCAAAGTTGCTTTTTGTGACTGATCCTGGACTATATTCTTAAGTGTGGCCATTACAATGTTATTAACCTGGCACCATGTTACACTGTGAGCCTGTACCCACCCACCACGAGAGAGCCAAGCATTATGCTTATTGCTCCACCAGGTTTGGTCCAGGTTCAGCCTCAGTCCCCAGGGAGGCAAATCTCAAGTGGACAACCAAACATTAGTCATCTAAAGTCAGCAGTCACCCATATCATAAAAATGGTGTTGTTTTATCAGGAGGGAGGCCCAGGTTCACTTATTGTAGAAGCCATATAGCTCAAAGTTATTAGTGAGGCAGCTGGTATTCTCTCCTACAGTAGCTATTTGCACAGCATAGTACCTGTCCTGTGCATAAAATGAACAGTCCATTCCCCATCAATGTCCCTCCAGAGGACTATGAACGACTCAGCTGTGCCAAGGTCTTAGATGGGAGATGGAAAACAAGTTTAACCTCTAGGCCTTTTACAGAAAAAGGAGGCCAGATCTGAGGCTAAGTACTAATTATAAGCCATTTAGAAGAAATGACTCCCAAACCAGACTTGAGAATGGACACTAACTTAGTAAAGAAAAGACTAGGTATGGAGATGGACTTTACCTCTACTACCTTGCTAAAGTCATGACTGGTGCTAGTTTGCAAACTAGTTTTGTACATGATATTCAATTTTAAACAAGGGCTATTCTCCTTAGGGATTATACCAGCTACATGACAAAGTTATAACAAGAAGTATAATTGACACACGATACAGTATCATTGTATTATCAATATTATATTATTATATAACAATAACAATATATAATATAATAACACATAATATATCAATATTAAGTTATCAATATTAGGAAACTTCTAACCAGGCCATTTGTCTGATCTACATTTTTCATCTATTCAAAGAACATTTAAATTTCCCATGTCCAAATGTTTAAAAATCTCTCCTTTATTAAGTACACATTTATTTTAAATTAAATGGTTCCTTCTTGTAGCCACTCTCCTTCCAAGATTTCTATCAAGATAAAAGGTTTATCTATTGATGCTGTACTTCTTTATCTAGGGAAAGGGACTTATGTATCAATTATTATTTACACATGAGGAAGGATGCCCAAGTGGAAGGGAAGAACAACAAGAAGAGGGAGGGCATGAAATATTTTAAATATAGAATATTACATCTAAATCCTGGATATAGTGGTGGATTTTTTCTATACAAATAAAAGAATTTTTAACATGGCTAGGCAATAGGCCACTAAAAATGTAAAAATATGTTACAACTGCTTCACTTTAGCTACCAAAACAAAACCACAAACCTAAATCCCCCTATTCTAAGTCTACAGGGTGTAATAATGCACCCTCCAAAGCTACGTAGGGGAGAAAATATTCAATTACGCTCTCCAGTTGTATTGGGATCCAAATTTTACACCTACTTCTAAAATCTACACAGGACTCCCTTATGCCAGTTTATAGCACCCCTGGCTCTAATACACAGGTCAGAGAATCAGACTCAGCAACAACAAAGATAAAAATGTAAAAACAATAATCAGAAAAAAACTGACAAATATAATTTCTGACTCTTGACATGACGATTTCTAGGTCATCATGTTGAGACTCAAAAATTAACATAATGGTCAAAACTTTACATGATGATTAATACAGTCAGCAAATTCAAAGTGAATAAGGAAAGCAAAACCCCCTTTAGGAAT
Source organism: Gracilinanus agilis (assembly GCF_016433145.1). Classification (NCBI taxonomy): domain Eukaryota; kingdom Metazoa; phylum Chordata; class Mammalia; order Didelphimorphia; family Didelphidae; genus Gracilinanus; species Gracilinanus agilis. The sequence goes on from NC_058133.1 coordinate 123,427,285, forward strand.
TATAAACTTTAATCTGTTTATTGTGTTTTTAGGAACCTTTGTTATGACACAGTAGAGATTTGAATTTACTCTATAATAGCTCCTTTTTTCCTATCGACTTGAGCACTTCTTAAATTCAAAGATTATACCACTCATAGATGTGTCTAAGATCTCTCTTCTATTCTTCTACTCCAGCTTTCCTACCTGATACTTTTGGTGTGACTCTTACCCTGAAAGCTGATACCCTACATAAGCAATTCACTTGTCTAGAAAGTCACTTCACACACCCGGAGCCATAGTCTGATTTCTCCTTTGATGCACTGTAATTTGATGGAAAACAAGTGTCCAAATCCTAATTCCATTAATAGTGCTTTGGACCTAGCTTTGATTTATGAGCTCAACACATATGATTTTGTTCTTAGTGAAATAAGGTGAGAGAGAGAGAGAGAGAGAGAGAGAGAAAGAGAGAGAGAGAGAGAGTCAGAGAGAGACAGAAATAGACAGAGAGACAGAGAAACAGACAGAGAGAAGATAGTATCATTTGTGAAATAAAACAAAAGAGGTGCTCAGATAAGGAAATTTTTTAGCAGCAAAGAGATTTTATAGGACGATCTACATGTTATCAATTAGCCTTTCTTTATTCCAAAAGCTACAATCCTCAATAAACCCCCTCTGACTTCAGTTTTCAAGGACAAGGGTGGGTCACTGGCTCAGGATGCCTTGACATCATTCCTCTGCCTCTTCAGCCTGGCCCCTGATTAAGTGCCTGCTGCAGAATGTCACTAGGTCATACAGCCCTGGGAAAGGGAACCAAGGGGGTGGGGTGGGGGAGAGACCGGAACACTATATTTATTAGTGCATGTGCATGTGTACATTCATATATGTACACACACCCCAAATAATTTTAAATTAAAGCATTTTAAAAATACTTAATGGAGGTTAAGCTGCATTTTTAACCTCTGTTCAAGTTATTGAATGGCATATTAAAACCAATGTGGCTCTAATGTACCTTCTAATGTGCACTGCTGCTTTAACAAATTGCCTATAAATTTTAGTTGAACCAAGCCTATTCCTCGTACAGTTGTAGTAAGGTTAGGTTAATAATACATGAGGTTTCATTATATGCACCTTCTTCTTTAATAATTTTTTTAAAGAAACTAGAGTGAAATCTAGGTATAGTGGGCTAATATGGTCCAACAATATTTAAAATCACAGAGGTAAAAGGGGGAAAAGGACTCCATAGGTCTTCCAGTCAATTCCCATAGCCAAAGCTGGGTTTTTTCCCAGTAATAAATGATCTATTTATTCAGGATATGTTTAGGAAAGTAGAATGAAAGTCCCAGATTGTGGCAATGCATTTTAATGTGGCAGCTGCAGAGCTGGCCACTGTGAAATGTCTGTTTATAGGAAAGGCACTTCAGGATAAGAGGGTTCTGTAATTTAAGTTTCATGAGAAAGAAATGAAAGGAAGAAAGGAAAGAAGGAAGGAAGGAAAGAAGGAAGGAAGGAAGGAAGGAAGGAAGGAAGGAAGGCTGTCTCTTATACACA
>NC_058133.1:123429150-123439912 GCF_016433145.1 Gracilinanus agilis
GGAAGGAAAGAAGGAAGGAAGGAAGGAAGGAAGGAAGGAAGGAAGGAAGGAAGGAAGGAAGGAAGGAAGGAAGGAAGACAGGAAGGAAAGAAGACAGGAAGGAAGGAAGACAGGAAGGAAGGAAGACAGGAAGGAAAGCAAAGATTCCCTATGGTAGAGCAAAAAAAAAAAAAAACTATTGTACAAACATACACTTAACACATATATAAAAAGATGTGTGTATGCTAAATACTATTTTTATAAAAGAAGGAATATACTAGATATTCAACCCAATTTTCTCCTTTCCCACTCTTCACGACATAGTAATATGCTTTCCAGAATTCTGTCCCTTTCACTGTAAACTACAATCGGATGAAGACAAATCTACCCAGTGTCCATTCCCTAAATGATCCTTGGAAATGATACTCAATTGTTTTACTTTCATCTCACTCTCCAAGACTCGTCTCCTTTGGGGAGTGAGGCAGTAAAGGTCCACTAATGATCACAATAAAAGAAATCACAGATTTTAGAGCTAGGAAGGAAACCAGAGGTAACTGATAATCTATTATAACTCAGTGAAACATCAGTCTCTTCTATAACATTCTTGCAATGTTGGGGAGCACAATACCTCCTCAGAAAACCTATTGCTACTGGAAAGACAGTGTGCTTCTTTCAGAATATCTCAGAGAGACACTAATGATACCCTATTGCAGGTTTATGATAGCCAATCCTTCCCTTAAATTTTCCTTAAAAAGGAAAAGAAATCATTAATGTGATTTTTAAAATTTGGAAGTTAAAAAATTAAGAAACTTAAAATTAAGAAGAATGAATGAACTATCACTGTTTTTAAATAGAGATGAAAACCACAGAAGCCATGCAATCAAGGCATTAGTTTCAACCTTGAACTTTGATTCTCTTTAATAATTATCCTGTCCAATCCCATCAATCAATAACTAACTAGTATTTACCAAGTATTCACTACAACAAAACTTGAACAAAACACCAATCTACCAGGATCCTCAGCACCCAGTAGCAAATTAATATAGCCAAGAAAAGCCAAAGAACTGATTACATATAAAATACAATAACCAAACTACTGGTAAACTGTTCTGATTCTATCTGCTCAAAATCAGGCTCTTCTCTCCATTTATGCCACAACCATATTAGTTTAAGCCCTTATTATCTATCACTTTTACTACTAAAATAGTTTCCTAATTATTATCCATGGACATAGTCTTTCCCTGTCCAGTTCATCTTCCAACACCAATACCTAAGTGATATCCGTAAAGCTCCTATCTGACCATGCTCAAGTACTCTCTATTGCTTCAAGAAAAAAATAAAAATTACTTTGTCAGTTAAAGCTCTTAGTGATCTGATTCCAAACTATCTTTCCAATATGATTATATATTACTCCCCTTCATTCTATTCTCCAACCAGATTACCTGATTCGCTTTCTATTTATTCTACATCTCCTCTGTGCTCCTCTTCTTGTCACTTGGTATTCATTTGTATATATCCTGAATTTACTTATTCCTAAACTCTTCATTTTTCAGAATTGAATGCAAGCTCACTGAGGGCAAGAACTCATTTTCTTTGTTATATCTCCAAGTTCTAATAATGCTTGCTAACTGACTGAAGGATAGAGTGGCTTCTGACTACATAAAAGAGGGAAAAAATATCATTTTAATTACTCTTATCTTAATGAAGTGCTCCTAGCTCTACTGCTTTTTTTTAACCCATACATTCCATTATAGAATCAACTGGTTCCAATACAGAAGAATGGTAAAGGCTAGGTAATGGGAGTTAAGTGACTTGCCCAATCACATAGGTAGAAGGTATCTGAGGTTACATCTGAACCCAGGATCTATAGTCTCTAGACCTAGCTCTCAATCCACTGAGCCACCTAGCTGCCCTTTCCACTATTCTAATAAAGACATAGTTAATATCTGCAGTACAGTAGACAGTGATGGGTCTAGAATCAATAAGATCTAATTCAAATATGGTCTCAGACACTTACAAGCTATGTGACCCTGGTCAAGTCATTTTAACCACCTTTGCCTCAGTTTCCTCATCTATAAAATGAGCCAGAAAAAGAAATGGCCAATCATTTCTGTGTCTTTTCCAAGAAAATCCTAAGTAGGTTATGAAGACCTAGGCATGACAGAAATGACTGAACAATAACTTTTTAACCTACTGAATAGCCCCTCCAAGTTTTGATCAATAAGAAGGTTCCCAAATGGATCAAAATATTGAAGTGAATTCTTTCTAACACATATTTAAGGTAGAATTGCCTCAACTCTTGACTCAATGTTGTAGTCCCTGAGAAAAAGAATATTTTATTCATCTATTGTGGATCAGTCTTTTCTCCTTCCAAAATGCCTTCTTCCTCCCAGAGAACTCAATGTTGACAGGCATTGCTTCACCTCTGAAGAATGTGCTCAAGCATGTGACCTGGAAAGGAGGATATCTACAGTTTTGGTATTCTACCTTATTATCTTTCTTCAAACCTCCCCCTTTTGCTTTATCCACTTTTTCTTCCCCACATATGGTTAAAAGTTCACAAGCAATCGCATCCAGGCAAGCCTATCCAGATTTAGGATAGATATCAATTGTGAATCCCTTGAAATCCTCTTTATTTTTTTTCTCAGTAAGATTTTATTTTATTTTATTTTCCACATAATGAAGTTTTTATTCAGTGCATCTCTTTTCACACTTTAAAGAATAGCACCAAATCACAATATGATAAATATAAGTATAAACAATATTAGATGGATAATTGTAATTCTCTCCCTGGATCATAGGTCACAACATTGAACACTAATATGGCTTTACCATATTCTTTTCAGTCATAACCACTCCTTGTAAATTTGTTTATTAATTTATTTGTTTTTATTTTTATTTTTAATATTTTCCCCTAGTTACATGTTTCATGTTCTTTCCCCCTCGCCCAAACACCCCTAACTCCCCTTAGCTGACACACAATTCCACTGGGTTTTACTTGTATCATTGATCAAGACCTAATTCCATATTATTGATAGTTGGACTAGAGCTATCATTTAGTGTCTACATCCCCAATAATATCCCCATCAGCCCATGTGTTCAAGCAGTTGTTTTTCTTCTGAAATCCTCTTTAAAAGAAAAAGTGGTCACAATATATTTCTAGAATTATCATTAAGCATTCTATTTTTATTATATGGAAGTCAAATAAAGAAGGAAGAAAAGAAAGGAAATAAGAAAAGGAGAAAAAAGCATGTGCTAAGTACTTATTATGTATCAGATAATGTGCTGAGTACTTTACAAAAATTATCTCATTTGGTCCTCATAACAACCCAGGGAAGAAAATGCTGTTATTATCACTATTTTACAATTAAAAAAGCTGAGACCACTGAGGTTAAGTGGAAAACTTGCACAAAGGTCACAGAGCTCAGATTTAAACTCAGGTCTTTCTAACTCCAAGTCCAGAATTCTATCAATTGAGACACTTAGCTGCCTCAGACAATTATTGATAGATATATATGTTGCTGAGCTAATGACTTAGCCAGGTAAATCTTGCCAGGCTGGAAAGGTTTCAGGAAAGTCCTAGCACAGAATGCCATCGCAGGAGTATCTTGTTATTGTACAACCATTTTTCAGATGTGTCCAACACCCTATGACCCACATGGGGTTTCCTTTGCAAATATAAATAGTTTGTCATTTCCTTCTTCAACCATTTTACAGAAAAGGAAACTGAGACAAACAGGATTAAGTAACTTGCCCAGAGTTACAAAGCTAGTGCCTGGGGCCATATTTGAACTCAGGAAGGTGAGTTTCCCTGACTTCACGCCTGGCACTCTATCCACTGAGTAACTTAGATGCTCTAAGAGAGTCCTAGTTAAGGTCAAAGAAGTTCATCACTAAAAGCATGGCTATTGGTTGATAAATTATTTGGGTCACATTAACTTATGGACTGTCTAAACACACAGCAGTGGTGATCTGTATTGGTGAAGGGAATATCAATAATGATGAAGTTACTACTCTTCTGAAGTGTTCAACAGTTTAAAAGAGACAAGTCTAAGGATTTATTGAGTGACAAATATGTGCCAGGCACCTTACAAAGCACTTTACAAATATCTCATTTGATCCTCACATCAACTCTGGGAGCTATTATGATCCTCATTATATGGTTGAGGAAACTGAGGCAGATAGAGCTCAAGAGACTTACTCAAAGATCACACTACTAAGAAGTGTCTGAGGCCAGATTTGAACTAAGATCTTCCCGACTCAAAGTCTAGTAGATAGAATTATCTACTGTACCACCTGGCTGCTTCAATACAAATCTGACCTCAAAAACTTGCTATTTTTGCACAGCTCTTACAGAAGTCACTTAACTGAGGTCTGACACAACTCCCTTCCTATAAAAATGGGGGTCATAATAACACTTACTTCATATATTATATATAAATTTGTATTTTATATAAAAATAAATTAATATGTATTAAATATGTATAAAACAACATAAAATAAATTTATGATGTATTTAGTATAATACCTAGCACATAACAGGTACTATATAAATAGTAAACATTATTAGCACTATCATTACTATTAATATAATTAGTGACATAAAAGATTACCCTTGGCTATCCCAAATATTTTTTTAGCAGAGTACAGCTAAGTGTCACAGTGGATAATGTTGGTCTTAGAGTCAGTATTCAGTCTCAAACACAGTGTAGTCTTAGAGAATTCACTTACTCTGCCTCAGTTTCCTCATCTGTAAAATGGAGATAATAATGGCACCTCATAATATTGTTGTGAGTATTAATTGAAATAACATGTAAAGTGCTTTGAAAATATCATTAAAATGCTAGCTATTGTTAACATAAGTAAATAGTTTCTCAGAGAAGGGAAAGATTAGCATGGGTTCTTGCAGTCAATGATTCATTGGAGAGGCAGGAAGGTAGGAAATTAATAGGAAATAAAGATCTTGATCTTTGAAAGATCATAGCTAATGGAAGAGGTGCCAAGGAAATAGAGAAAGACTAATGTCTTGATCTTCAAAAAAGGAAACAAATTAGATTCTTAAAATTATAGGTTAGTGAATTTGACCTCAATTCTTAGCAAAAAAAAACCCTTAGAATACATTAGTAAAGGGGTTGTTTGGAGGCACTGACAATGAGAAGCTGTGATCATTACAAGGCAAAATTAGTTCTCAAAAATAGGTCACATCAGATAAGGATAAAGTCTTAAACGTAACTGGATTTCATCAAGATACTTGACAAATTCTGTCAAATCCAAGGAGTGGTCACTAATGGATCCTAGTAGGAGTCTCTATTATAATCTCACAAGTCTTTGTCAACTTTATGTTCATCATTTTTACCAATAACTTGGAGGAAAGCTTAAATGGCATGCTTAATAAATATTTGGATGACAAAGTATGGAAGATTAGCAAATATATTGACAGGCAGAATTGAAATCTAAAAAGATCCCAATGGGCTCATTATTCTAACATCAAGAAGGAACAAATATAATAAAAGATTTAATTTGGATAAATGTGAAGTTTTATGTTTGGATTAATAGAACTTACTGCACAAATTCAGGATGAAGGAAAGTAGTGAGGCAAGAGTTCATATGAAAAAGAACTAGAAGTTTTAATGAACTCCGAATTCAAAATGCATCACCAGTTTAATGTGAAAAACCAAAACTCAAATGCAATAATCCTGCATAATATAAACAATGAAGACAGCTATCATTCTCCTGCATTCAGATCACATCTGCGATACTATGTTCATTATGGGTGTTAAATTTTAGGAAAGAATATCCCTAATAAAGGAACCAAAATAACAAGGGGACACAAAACTTTATATATGAGCATTGGATAAGGCAAGTGAGGATGGTTAGCAAGAAAAAGAGAATACGTAAGTGGGATATGATAACCACCTTCAAATAGCTACATAGGAAAAGTTCCTCTATTACTTTAATACAGAGAAGAAGCAATGATGGGAGAATGTAGCTCAATATAAGGAAAAACTACTTAACAAATAGAGCTCTCTGAATGAAAGAGAAATAGACTGCCTTAGAAGGTTAGAAGTTCAAGATTATAAGATCTTTAAGTGAAAGTGGGAAACCCACTAGTAGAAGATATTGTAGGATGGGCTTACTGTCCAAAGATGTGCTACATAATATGACTCATTTCCTTCCTATGTGAGATCCTATGAATCTAGTTTCATGATAGGGAAGGCCACAGTATTGAAGGTTTCAGTTAAGATATTACAGATATTACAAAGGAAGAAAGGAGCTCTGGATGTCCTGCAATAGTCCCCTGTTCCTCAAGACAAATAAACAAATCATATATACCTCATCATCAAGGATAAAAGTATCTGTGGACACCCTATAACATGGTACCAAATATATATATATATATATATATATATATACATATATATATAGTTGTAGGTGAGAATATAACTGTGGATGATTTGTGATATATGGCTATGAACTGATGCAAGTAGTAGCCTTAAAACTTTCTCTGAAAAGTTTTAGAGGGGGCATCTGGGTGACTCAGTGGATTGAGAGCCAGGTCTAGAGACAGGAGGTCCTGGGTCCAAACGTGATCTCAGATACTTCCTAGCTATGTGACCCTGAGCAAATCACTTACCTCCCATTGCCTAGCCCTTTCTGCTCTTCTACCTTAGAACTATTACACAGTATTGATTCTAAGATGGAAGGTAAGGGTTTAAAAAAAGTTTTGGTTTTGTTTTTTTTTTATGTCTTAGATAGGTTAATTCACCCGTATCAACACCACACTCTGGAATCCAAGACAATGGCTTCTCTGCCTTTTAGCTTTCCTGACTTTCTTCAAATCTCAGCCAAAATTGTACCATCTACAAGAAATCTTCCCATTTCTCCTTAATTCTAGTCTTACTTCAGTTGATTAGGTATAATTTATTCTATATGAAGCATTTTTTTACAGAGGTGATTGCTTGTAGACTCCCCCATTAGGCTATGTACTCCTTGAGAGAATCTGTATTTCTCTGTAACTCCTGGCACAAAGTGGATGCTTAATAAATGGTTATTGACTAACCAACACCATCCAAACCAAGGGAACAATAAAATCAGGCTTTCCTCAATACCATTAGGACACAGCTCCTAAGATAGGTAAAGTTAAAATGGAAATAGATAACACACTTTTATTTGTTGCATTTCAAATGTATCAAGTCACCAGTTATAGCTTTGAGGTCCCCCAAATTTTTAGACAATTGAGTCCAAAATCTAATCAATTCTATTATTAAAATCCAGGAAATCATCTGAACACTTGGTGTCATGTAGTCAACATTATATGATAGATTAGAGTTTTGACTGAGGAAACTGAACAGCCCTGATGTTTCATTGCTATGCATCTATGATTTATATCTTTATCTTGTCCAATTTGGAATACATTTTTAAGCTGAAGGAGTACGAGGGGCAACAAAAAATTTGACAAAAACAAGACATTGCCCAAAATTATCCCAAAGGTGGCTACATAAAATGCATCTCTCTCTGACTGTCTCTGTCTGTCTGTCTTTCTGTCTGTCTCTTCTCTCAATGGTCTTTGTAGGGGAAATAGTGCAATAGCTATGAAGGAGAATACAATTTCTCTTTCTCTGCTATCAAGGCTATGAGTACATAGAAAAATGGTAAAAAAAAATCAGTGCTTAAGTCTCCTGGAACACACACAAAAATAAAGTTGATTGAAAGTTTCTAACCAATACAAAAACAAGGGAAAAATCCATTTCCATTAATAGACAGAGTTGTACAGAACTTTCAGGATCAACTAAAGGAATAAGTGTAAAAATCTTTCCAAACCTTGAGGCAATATACAAATTTTGGCTATAGTTATCTGGTCCAGTTCTCATTATTTTACAGATGAAGAGACTGAGGTCTTAGGGAGAGCAGATGATCTGGTCATGATCACAGTAATACTAAATGGCAGAGGCTTCTGATTCTAAACCCAGTTGTCTTTCCATTACATCATATTGCCTTCTCAAGGGTCATGATGCTTAGCAGAAGCTACACTAACCAGGATGATTAAAGATGTAGCTCAGCTCCCCCAAAACAAGTTTTTAACTTACCTTGCTGTGGGCAGGAGTTTTGTACCTGACCCCACTAGGAAACAGGCTGCTAGCTTTTTATTGTTCTATTATTTTTAAGTCTCCCATCTTCACTGGCATAGTTAATTAAGAACTGATTATCACTGCTAAATCTCCAAGTCATGATAAATTAGGTAAAATAATAATAATTATTATATAGCAAATACCTTGTGACACACACTTTGCTAAGTACTTTACAATTTTTATCTCGTTTGTTCCACACAACCACATCCCAGAAGGGCAATGCTCTTATTATCCCTCTTTTACAAATAAGGAAACTGATACAGAGTTTAAGTGACTTTCCCAGGGTCACACAATCAGTAAGTGTCTGAGGCCATATTTGAACTTGGGTCTTCCAGCTCCAAGCCATTGGGGCTCTATTTTAATGAGGTAAATTAACTAGATGTTGCCTTTTTCAGAAAAACTTATCTTTTTGCCTCTACTAACCAGATATTTATTACTACATAGATTTATATTTTACAGTAGACTATTTAAGCTATGATTTAAAATTGGAGTTTTTTTTGAATGGCTGTGACCTTTCTATACCACCTCCCCAGAGAAATAGTAGGGGCCCCGATATACCAGCTACTTTGAATAACCAAATCTTTCAGTCATATCCAATTCACTCAATTTAGAGAGTTGGCACAGAGGGCATTTCTAGGTGTTCTATATCAAAGAGAATGGCTAAAATTATTGTCAAGAGATAATGGGAAAAGGACATCACTCAGTCTTTGGAAGGTAATACAAATGACTTTCTTACCTGGTTTACATTGATTGCACTGTCTTCCTTGACGATTAGGCAAACATGGACATTGGCCACTAATCTGGTCACAAATGGCCTCAGCTAATGACCCCAAGGAGTCACACTCACACATCTGGCAGCCTTGAAGATTGCTAATGGTGAGATTGTACCTGTGAGGCTCACAACGATTGCACTGGAGGCCCCTTACACCTGCTTTGCAAGGGCATTGTCCTGTTGCCTTGTCACACAGCAGAGAGTCATTTACTGTGCCTGCCTTATTACAATTACATGGTAGGCAGAAGAAGGAATTGTTTTGCAGCAGTCGGTAGTATCCATCCAAACATTCATCGCACCGTCTTCCACCTACATTGGGTTTGCAAGTACACTGTCCTGTCTTGGCATCACAGACAGTACCTGGGAGCATCCCTTCTGTGTCACAATCACATGGCTTACAGCCATCAATGTCCAATCCATAAAAATTTTCCACACAAGCATCACACTGAAGTCCTTTGGCTTCTTTTTGACATTTACATTGTCCAGAAAGTGGGTTGCAGAATTTGTTCACTGACCCATAAATGTTACAATGACATGGTTCACATCCATCTTTATTAAAACTTCTGAGAATTTTGAATCCAAAATTGCAACGATCGCATTTAAGCCCTTAAGAATTAAAAAGTAATTAATAAGGAGGAAATCATTTTAATATGATATCAATATAGCTAGAGTAAGAACAATGCTATTGGGGATATTTAATGCAGACATGAAATTCTGAGTATCTTTCACGGCTACAGAAAGAAATGAACCCATCAAAACCCTCAAAACACTATGCTTATATTATTCATTAGCATTATTATAACATTTTATGTTTGCTAAGTGCTTTATGATAATTTTCATTAATTATTCAATATCTAATGCAAAGTTTGTTCCCCTGTATACACAAGAGTTACGCCTTGTTTATTTCTTAATGCTGTTTTAACAGTTTGGACATTTAAAAATATAGTAGGGAATGAAGCATCTCTCTAAAGACCATTTTGCATTTAGGATTTTAAATATTTATATTTAGGATTTTATGTTATCAAGTGGATTATTTTCTCTGATAACTTTAATACCCAATAACACAGCTTCACTAAAATGCTTGGACAGGTAACTTGTTTTACATAACAGCAATAAATACAAATAAAGAAACTCACTTCTAGACATCTCAAACTAAAATAAGTATTATGTGTAAATCTCATTCAGAATGAAGTTTTCATTTTAGTAGAAGTTTTACATTATTGTCTTTATTTTTATTTTCAATCAACAAAATATTTTCCATGATTCAAGAGGAAATCGTGCTATTTTGACAAATTGTGTGAAACAAAAGACATCTCTTTTAAAACTAAATAGATATTATTCCTTGGTAGTTCTTTTCATGGAAACAAAGATGAATCTTTTTTTTATAAGTTATCTGCACTTCAACAAAGGCCTTTGAGATTTAGCTTTCAAAATTTATACTTAGACTCAAAGAGTCATAGTTTTAAAGTTTGATGGGACTTTACAAGTCCATTTAGCTCAAACCCCTCATTTTACAGATAAGGAAATTAGGACCTAAGGAGATTAAGCCACTTGATGAAGGTCACACAGGTAACAAATGGCATTTGGGATTTGAACCCAGTTACTCTAACATAAGAATAAAATGAAATTTAAGAAATACAAACTCAGATGCAAAGTACTTTAAGATAATCCTTAGAGAACTATGACTTTACATATCTACCATATAACTATCACATGTATTTGAATCAATTAAGACATTTATTTTAGGCTATCATAAAGGAAAGAAAGAAAGGAAGGAAGGAAGGAAGGAAGGAAGGAAGGAAGAAAGAAAGAAAGAAAGAAAGAAAGAAAGAAAGAAAGAAAGAAAGAAAGAAAGAAAGAAAGAAAGAAAGAAAGAAAGAAA
>NC_058133.1:123442529-123490437 GCF_016433145.1 Gracilinanus agilis
CTTCAATCCTTAAATGAAACCTAAGAGTTAAGTACTGTTAATTATCATCATTTTACAGTAGAGTAAACTGAGCTAAGTGACTTACCCAGTGTCACATAGCTAATATGTCAAAGGAGATTTAAAGTCGGTTCTCTTGCCTCCAGGCATAGCATTCTATCCATTGTGCCATCTACCTCTTTTGGCTTGTAAAGATCAATGGTCTTTGAGTCAGAAAAACTGGATTTGAATCTCAGCTATGACACTTAGTAGTTGTGAACCAGAAAAACCATGTAAGTTCCCTGAGCTTCAATTTCTCCATCTTCAAAAGGAGGGTAATAATAATAATTGAACCAAATGTCTCAGTTGTATGAAAAGCACTCTGTAAACCTTAAATATTATAGGACTGCTAGCTATTACCATTATATGCTGTTATTATTATGTAAAACAATTGATAGAATGATGTTTCCCTTTTTTATCTCTTAAGTCCTTCCCTACTTTCAAGACTACCTCTTCCAGAAAGCCTTCCTCCGCACTTCCAGTAAAAATGAACTCTTCATTTTCCTAAATCTCTTAGCACTTTTCCTAAACTCCTCCCTTTTCCTTATCATCTTCATGTATCATATTTTTTTGCATTGATGGCTTTCCCCAAACTGAGTAAATTGTGATACACTTTAAAAAAAAAGGTCCATCTTGCATCTAATTTTGTATATTCAACACCTTGTATAATTCAACACTGGTACATCATGGACCACTAATACTCATTTGAAAAAAAATTTGATTTGACTTTAATTCAGCCAATTCTGACATCATCCACTGATTCATTCCTTTACTTCTGTAATGTCTATCTAATAGAAGAATTTCAATGGAGCCAAAGTGGTCCAGGATTCTCTGAGTCCCTGGAGTCTTCATTTTCCTATGAGGTTGAAAGACCTCCCTACTGTGTCCAGTACTAGATTCAGCACAAAGTGAATTTAAAGCACTCACTATATTAAAAAATTGCCTTACATTTTCTTTTCATGTCCTCCTACACACACAAATATACTTCAACTATGTAGTCTCTATTTGTTTCCACCTGTGGCTCACCCACACAATGAGATCAATTTTAAGACTTGACCACCAATCTTTCCAATGTCAACGTCAACATCCAAGATAGAATAAACTGCTGATAACAAAAATATGTGTTTCTACCCAGTACTTCACATCCAGAAGAAAAGTTATAAAACTCAATTGTTTGTTTTTAAATAAATAGATATTTTGTGTGATACAGAGTAAAACATTCAGATGATTGATTTTTTCCATTGTTCTATTATGCAGGTGTGTACATATATATGTATATGGGTTGATAGAAATGATATACTGTCAATTAAAGGCACTAAACAAATAAATGAATGTGTTGCTATGCATAGAAATTAATGCATATTGGGAACTGAACATCATTTGGTTATCCATTAACATATATTCTTGTTCATTAGAGTGGTGTTATAAAGCAATATCAAATAATCAAATAATGCAATGATGAGTAAAGGACTACAAATCCAGAATTTGGATAATTGTCCATCCAAGACATAATTGGATATGGTCCCTTTTAAACCAATGGAGGATATGATTTTACCTTCCCAGGATGGTTAGTGGCAATAGAGGAAGAAGGGAGGCACCTTCAACTATTATCATGAAATTCCTCCAGGCAAAATAAATAGATAGATAAATAAAAAATACATTATGTGTATATATGAAGCATCGTAGTGGGTCAGTCATCCAACAAAGGTTAAAAAGAGACATAAAAAGAAAAACTGTTTTCATTTTCTTCTTTTACTATCCCCTTTCCTATAGTTGCCTCTTTCAGGTTTCAAAAGAACCCTGTAATTCTGACTTGTTCAAAAAATGACAAATAATTTTATATCAATAAATATTTGTTCTCTAGGTGTCCCCATTGCAAAATTCCGGAAACACAAAGCTAAGCAATTATCTACTTCATATGGTCTTTTTTTGGCTTCCTATTTATCCCAGCTTATTTCTCATTACTCTCCCAAAATTATGTATTCTAGGTGGATTTTCCATTGCACTATTCCACAAATATGTCATGCTCATGACTCTAGGCCATTTTTATATTATATTATATTTACTTCTAATATATTTATTTTATATTTTATATTATTTTATTATATAAAATATATTATATTACATTACATTGTATTATATTGTATTGTACTGTACTGTATTATATTATATTATATTAATTATATTATATTATATTTATTATATATTATATTATATCATATCATATCATATCATATTATATTATATTATATACCATGTAGAGAACCCTCTGCTCTCTACTTAACCAAATCCTACCTATTCTTCATGGCCCACTTTCTATATAAAGTGGTCATTCATTTCTCCAGTCTAGTCCACACAGCTCTCTCTTCTTTCAACTTCTATAAACCTTATTTTATTAATCTGATAATCAGCATTTTGATATTTTCATAATGGTTTCTTGTACTGTGTGACATTCTTTTATATCTGTTATTCTTGCTTCCCCACAAGTAGATTGTAAGAGCCTAGAGGACAGTCGTATCTTAGACAAATTCTGTCTCTCTAACAGTGCCTAGTAGTTGGTGTTCAAAAAATGCTTTTTGGTTGTCACATCTCAGCATCTTCCATAATTATTCTTAATTATTTCTCAAAGGATTGTATGATACTTTTAGTCTATTAAAGTCTTCTAAGAATATATCTGTGGCAATGGTCTCCAAAGAGAGTTATGTGAACTCCAAGAAGTGCATATGTCAATAATCCCTTGGAGATATTAAAATAAAATACTATACTTCATATTTATATATTTTAATCTTTGTTTTAAGGAGTTTAGCTTTACTAATATTTAGTATATTGATTTACATTAGCATTCTACTTGGTCGGATGTCGTATGTTTATGTGTAGCATATGGTACCCAAGGTATCCTGAGGAAAAAAAAGAAGTTCCACAAAATGAGATGGTACCCTCCCTCATTCTTTTACTTTCAGAGTTTTAATATAGTAATTTGTATGTACCCAGTTAAGTGGATTTATAGATTATACTCTCTAGTTTTAACTAAACTAATCCTCACAAAATGGGCAAGTGACTTTCAAATATGTCTGCAAAGAAATCACAAGAAATCACATAATACTATGAACAAGAAAAACGAACAAGAAAATTACAGAGCAGATACCTTTACTCCTAGTCAAAGCTTTTCATCAATCATATTTCAGGGTAAAAATAATGATACACTAATCAGATATGTAAAGAAGTTGCCCCCCAAATTTAATTATTAAAACTATTTGAAATATTTATTTATATCCATTATCACTAATATTGAACTTTACCCTAAATGTATATTTTGTCTTTAGATATTAACTAATTATAGTATGGAGTGATGAGTGAGACATATAGAAACTAAAGGTTTTTTATGAAAATTAATTGTCACCTTCAAAAACTCTCATATCTAAACATTAAAGTAGAAACAGAAATTTCAAACTAGCTTTTAAAAGCTCTGAAAGGAGAGTTTCAGTTGATCTTCAACTAATTTGTGAAATCTACAAATATGCAACATCTTGGGAATCATCTGCAAGAAAATATGAATGATATAAAGGTGAAATTTTATTACCCAATTTTATCAAAAACCCTTGCATAATTGGAGGATGAGATTGAAAAAGGAGTATTGTCATTTAATAAATGTAAGCAATGATGAGCTTTTTCCATTTAAATTTATGCATTTGTGAGATATCTTTTTCAGCTAAGACAGCCATTAGAAACAAGTATAGTGAGAAACTGAACTTAGAATTAGTCCTTCAAGACACTACAACACAAAGTGTTAAGCTAAGTTTTTCTAAGGAGGCAAATTCAATCATTGCTCTCATTAAAATATTTTGAAAGGTTTTATCACTTTAATAATATTAAATTATTTTAAAATATTGTTTATTTCATCTTTATCTCATTCTTTTAAATTTCTTGTTTGTATGTTGATTTTGTATATTTGTATATCATTGATAAGTGAGATGTATAGTCAAAAATGTATTGATAGGATGAGCGAATAAAAAAGTTTGCAAACTAATATTTGAGGAAAATAAAAGCACAATCTAATAGTAGGTTCTTTTTTTTAACAACATACATAATATGCTAAATAATGCCATCTATAGGAACATAGAACTTTGTACTGGATGAGACTTTAGTAATTGGCTACTTTAGCTATTTTCATTTTTAAATGGGCTTAGTGGGGCAGCTGGGTAGCTCAGTGGATTGAGAGTCAGGCCTAGAGACGGGAGATCCTAGGTTCAAATCCAGCCTCAGACACTACCCAGCTGTGTGACCCTGGGCAAGCCACTTGACCCCCATTACCCACCCTTACCACTCTTCCACCAAGGAGCCAATACAAAGAAGTTAAGGGGTTAAAAAAAAAAGAGACAATCTAGCTCAACTCTTCCACCTAGGAGCAAATACACAGAAGTTAAGGGTTTAAAAATGTAAAAATAAAATAAAATAAAATAAAATAAAATGGGCTTAGTAAGGCTTTGTAAAATCAAGTGATTTACCCAAAGGCACACAGAATAATATGACTGGGACTCGAATCTAGCTCTTTTGACTCCGAACCCAGCATTATTTCCACTGCATTATACTGTCTTACTTCTTTATTTATGTGGAACAACTTTAATATGATTGGGCATATCATCCCGTCGTGTCCCTGTTTCTTCATCTGCTTGCTTCCTTTAGTGTTAAGGGTGTGTTAGGTCTCAGAAACATCAAACTTACACCCAAATCTGGGAAGAGCCAAGCATTCAACCTGTTCTCATGAGCAGCATCTGTCTTCCCCTCCAACTGTAACCCAAACAACTCTGGAACTGCTTAAAAAATTTCACCATACTCCATCCCCAAAACATAAACAGACCCAAAAGAAAGGTCTACCCCGTTCAAAGTCTCAAAAGAGAGTTGCAAAGAACCTTGACCCACATAGTTCACAATAGAAGATCAAAAAAAAATAGAAGGAACATCTCCAAGAAAGGCAATTATGTTCACAATAAAAATTCCTAGAGTCATCATTCTGTTATTTATGATATATTCTTTTTCTGATTCTTAACAAAACTTGCAAGTATCAAGTGATACTTTATATCTTTGCTGGGCTATATAATACAGTTGTGAGGGGTTCTTATCATACACTCAAATTGCAATCACCAATAAAATGGCCAATGGTGATAACTGGGTAGCTGCCTCTTTACTTCTCAAGAACATTGTAATGCAATGGAAAGCAATGAATTTGAAGTTAGAGGATATGTATTCAAATTCATCATTGCCTTGAAACCACTTCTACTCTTTTCCACTGCCATTCTTTTATGTAATTAAGTAGTCTACTAGCACAATAAAGTTAGCATTTTTGCCCCCATGTTTTTGATCCAATTCCCTCCAGTACTTTACTTTATCAACCATTTGTCCCTTTTATCATCAATAATTCCCCACTCACATTCCCCATCTACCAAAAACCACATTAAATGTACTTCCATCCTAAAAATATGTTCTCTATACCTTTCTGCTTCCTCAAAGTATGATGCTCTATTTCTTCTACCCTTCTGTCTCTCTTTATAAAAGAGACTCCATTTCCTTACTATTTGTCTCAGTCTCCTGTAAACTGGCTTTTTCTCCCATGACTGTAAGTTTCTTTCTCTCTAGTTTTGCTAATGACCATTTAATTGCTAAATGTAAAGTCCCTTGAGTGCTCATGCTCCTTGGCCTTTCCATTGCATTTGACAAAATTTCCATCCTTTTTCCTTGATAATCTCGTCCCTTAAATTTTATTATTCTACTTTCTTGTGTTTCTCTTTCTACATCCTAACTAAACCCTTTTTAAAAACCTTCTATGCCAGGATTTTTTCCTTCTTCTCTTCCTTAAATCAGGTACCCCCTAAGGTTCTATTCTAAATCCTCTCTTATTTTTTCCCTCTGCACTCCTTTACTTTGCAATTTTAACCACTTCTTTTATCTGAATTATATGAACTGATGTGGAGGTTACCAAAATAAGATAAAGGAAATTCCAGGAACAGTTGCTAAAATAAGCAAAAGATGAAATCATTCAGGCAACTAGATAGGACAATGGATAGAGCACCTGACCTGGAGTAGGAAGAAAATGGGTTCAAATATGGCATCAGACACTTCCTGGCTATGCGGCCCTGGACAAGTTACTTAACCCTAATTGCCTGGCCCTTGCCACTGCTTTGTCTTAAAAATGATACTAAGAAAAAAGGTAAGGATTTATTTTTAAATAAAATTTTTAGAAAGATCAAGTCAAGGAACAATAAATCTATAGGTAAAAAAATATAATTGACAAATCACTTTATCTCCTCGGAGTCCCAATTTTTTTTAAATGAGAGCAATGGGCTAAATTATTTGCAAGCCCCCTTGGAATTCTGCATCCAATAAGCTATGAACTTGAATCAGTGCTTAGATGACATGCCTATGAAATTTGCAGATGACAGAAAAGCTCGGGAATGGGGAATGAGGGCTGAAACTAACATATGGAATGAAATATTCAGCATTTTTAAATCCCTGTCAGCTAAAATAATGTACCAAATAGAATAAGATTTAAATTAATAAAGATAAATTTAAATTGTTATACTTGGAAAATCAACTGAAACATTATACATTAGGGTTAGCTGAAGAAAAAAGTGATGAGACTCCATCTATGCATTATATATAAATTATGTTTAAACTACATAATATCTATACCACGTATGGTATAGATATGTATGTATCCAACCCAGGCATATATCGTTTCCAAATTTGCATAATGATTATTTGCTCTATTTTCTTTTATCTTTTTATTTTGAATATCTAGCAAAGTACATATAATAAGTGTTTAATGAACGTGTTGGAATTTTCTATGACCACCAAATATTGTCTTGTGAGCATAATTTTTCTGTTTTTTTCTACAAACATCTATTTTAAAATCATATCTACAGATGGCATTTCAATTCCTGTAGTACATAAAAGATTATAAAATAAAATTTCCTGTTGAAATTTACTTCAAGGGCAGCTAGGTGGCTCAGTGGATAATGTCAGACCTAGACTTGACTTCAAATCTGCCCTCAGACTCTTCCTAGCAGTTGTGTGATCCTAGAGAAGTCACATAACCCCAATTGTCTAACCCTTAACACTCCTGGACCCAACATTTAGTACCAAGTATAACACAAAAGGTAAGGGTTTAAAATAAAATTACTTCAGTAAGGATTTTGCATGAACTAAAAAATGGTGAAATACCACAAAAATTATCATGGTTTACTTGCTCACCTTTCCCAAACACTAGGTCCTTTCCTGATTGCAAGGCTTATATCTCATGAAGTGGAACAGGATCTTTGTACTTAAAGAAGTTATGGAACATAATTTCCAAATTAATAAATTAAGTAGCAAAAGTCAAAATTTATATGAGGTTCTCTATATTATGGATACTGTATTTTAAGTAATGTGAAGCCACACTTTTAAAACAGCAGGAATATAAATATATGTCTTCCTAAGCACTCATTTGGCTGGCAGTAGGGAAAATCTAATGTTCTATAGATTACATCTTCTCACAAAACTCACTAAAAGCCAATGAGGTAATGTCGATGTTGCCAAACAAAGCAAGAATCTGGAAAGGAGATTCAAAAATTGGGAACAGTAGGTCTGTACCGGAAATTAAATTGGATTTGGAAGACTGTTTTAACAGAAAATAAATCCCCATAAAGGCAGAAAAGAAATCTTTAAAAGGGAGAATAAAATCATCAGAATACATGTATCCTTTGCTTATTTCAGAAATTTTCTAGCCAAGTTTTTTCCCCCTCATTGGAACACTCATACATCCATTCATTCATTTATTCATTCATTCAAAATAGGATCATTCATAATAGATGAAGTTAGAGAAAAGAGAAATGGAAGGGGAAAAAACCCACCTGTAATGTGCCAGGCACTGCACTAAGTGCTTTACAAATATGTCACTTGATTCTAAAAAAAATCCTAAGAGACAGGTGCTATTATTAGCCTTATTTTACAAATAAGGAAACTGAGGCTACCAGAGTTTAAGTGACTTGCTGAGAGTCATTATGGCTACTTTATCCTCTCCCTCTCAGCAAACAACATCTCCTTATACAGTGTCTTGAGGCCAGTTTTCAATTCAGATCCTCCTTATTCCAAGCCCAATGTGCTATCAGCTGTGCTTAAAGCACCTCTTGTGCTTAAATCTATTGCCCCAAGATCATATGACTATGGTAGTATATGATATGTCAGGATATGTATCCAGATTGTTAGTCTCCAAATCCTGAGTCTGATAACTAACTCATGCCCATAGGGCCTCATAAGAATTAACCATTGACTCTAGGAAGTGAGTAGCATTTTAACAAGCATTATAAGTGATATGAAAGAAATATATGAACAGCAATGGGCTCAGGTAGTTGGCACAGAGATCTGGATAGAACTCTGAGTTTGGACTAAGAAGGACTTAAATTCAAATTCAGCTTCAAACACTTGCAAAGCTGTATGATCTTGGGCTATTCACTTAACATCTGTCTGCCTCAGTTTCATCCATTTTAAAGTGATAGTGGGAGCACTGACCTCACAGGACCATCATGAAGATCAAATGAGGTTTTTGTAATGCTATCAGCACAGTTCCTGGCACACAGAGAATATTTAATAATTGCTGTTCCCTTCCCTTCCTTCCCCTCTTTAATCTATTCCCCACTTTCCATTCCCACTACCAACACTCAAATTCAGGTTTATTATACTTGACCCTGACTACCAATTTAACTTCCTAACCTGTCTCTCTGTCTCCCTCCTCCTCCTTCAACCTATATTATAGATAAATAAAAGATTAATCTTCCTTATGTGTTGTAATCATGTCACTTCCTAGCTCAGAAACTTTTGTTTCTTGTTGCCTATTGCATAAAGACTCTACCAGTATTCACCTACATATACCTTCTGCCTCTCTTCTCTAGTTCATGTCCTACTCAGCTCCAAATATGGTGCTGCATTAATTAGAAATCTTGAACCTTTGGACTCCATCTCCCAGAATTATTTTTCATTACCCAGCATCCTTTTCCTTTTATCCACTTAGCATCCTTGCCTGTTTGTATATAGTTGTGGGTAACCCCATCCCTCTCTCTTTTCCCGCGAACAGCTGAGTGAGCTTTCTATTTTTTTCCTTTGCTACAAATTGGTATTAATAAACTTTATAAATATAATATTTGGAGTATTTTAATATTAATTTTAATTCTCACAGTGCCTAGAACATAGAAGGTACTCCAATGTTTACTGAATAGACAAATGGAAAAATAAGGCATTATCCTTGTCCCTGAACTCAGGACTGCATTGGTGAAATAATATATGCATACATAGAAATATTTAATTCAAAATATAAGGAAATGTGTGGCTAAGGCCAAAAACAGGTAATTCAGGCAATAAGAGAAGGCAAGAAGTTTTTATTAAATTTATTAAATATCAGGCAAATGTCCTGAGATGATATTCTATAGCAGATAACATTTTTACGATGATAAAGCTGACCAAAATGTATAGAGAATTGAAGATTCTATTTTCCTTGTTGTCTGACAATGATAAAAAAAAAGCATTTGATTCAGTATGACAAAATACTGCCTTAAATGTTCTTCTTTAACAAAGAATCTCCTAAATACCTATCTAAATCATATAAAATAATTTGAAAGATACAACAAAAATATCTATCCTCTAATTAATTTTTAAAACTTCATTATCTTTTATAATCTTATATAATTTGGAATAGTTTGGTTTTATCAGCACTGAAAAAGTAAGAAGGGGTCAGGGAACTGTACCATTCTAAATCCTATATCCTCAGTAAAAAACAGACTTCTATATTCTTTTTCAAAAGAGATATATCCACCTTTTAACTTGATGCCTTTTTTCTAGCACTGTTCTAACAAAAAGGCAGAAATTTGAAGTCCACATTTGGAGCAGATATTACTTTTGGCTATAGTGACAATATCAAATCCTTGATTTTCTTCTTTAGCATCAGCACCATATGGCATTTGGCCCTACACCACTCTTTCAGGTCACTTGGCTCAGAACCTTAGTTTTGATTAGGCTCTGTCATTCACACCTTGTATTTAACAAATCACTAAGTCCTTCACAAAATCCCTAGAATTGGCTCACCTCCTTTCTAAACTCTACAGTCACTGCTTTACCTGAAGGTCTTATCACTATACCCTCCACTTACTGCAATAGACTCCTAACTGGTTTCTCTACTCCAAGTCAACCTGTAGACTAACTGTCCATAAAAATAATTCATCAAGTAATTCCCATGTTCAAATGTTTATAGTGACTCCTCATTTACTAATGGATCAAATCCAAGTTCCCCAGCCTGTCATTGAAAGCCTTCTATTAACTAGCTCTTTTTTATGTAGTAAGATTTGTCATATTTTTTGACAATGCAAAACCTCCATTTTACTCAAGATGGTCTCATTGCTCTCTCCACACACATATTTACTCCATGTCGCTCAAGCTATTCTTCTTTTCTAAAATTACCTCCTTCCATTTCTGATCAAGCAAATTCTATACTTTAAGTCCTAACCTCCTTCCACATACCTTCTCTAACTACTTTTGCCTATACTGATTTCTCCATTCTTTACAGGTAAATTCCTATAGAACTTGTATTCTGTGCCATACAATAGGATATCTGATTGTTAACTATCTCATATTTTGTAGTATTTGTTCCCATATGAAAGGCTGTTCTCTCCAACTAGATTAAGATTCTCAAGGGCACTGATGATTTCTACTCTTCTGTATCTGCCATAGCACCATTCCCTGCATAAAATATCGACACTTGGTAATATTACAGAGTTAGTCCATCTTAAGGTTGGATGAAACTTCAGATTTCATCTAGTCAGGGCTACCCTCTACAGTATCTCCAGCTTTTATTTGAAGCCATCAAGAGAGGAGAAATCAAAGAGCTCCTTATGCAATGCATTCTGTATTTTGACAGCTCTAATAGTCAAGAAACTTTCCTTAGATCAACTTTCCACCCTGCTACTTCTACCCATGGGTCATAGTTCTGTGCTCTCAGCCAAACAGAATAAGATTAACCCATATCATAGCTATCATGATTTTCCCACCTCCAACCACTGAGTCTTATCTTCTCAAGACTAAATAATCACACTTCATTTAATTACTTCCTCATATGGTCCCCTCACCATATTACGAACCCTCCTTTGGACACTCTACTCCTTGTCAATATCTTTTCTAATCAGAACACCATAATTCAAAATCCATCTCTGAAGTTTACTGCCTATTTGGCTTTGATGAAATAATTTAATCTCCCTGAGCCCCAATTTTCTCAACTGAGAAATGAGGAGATTGGACTAGCTTGTCTATGAGACTCCTTCATGCTCTAGATCTGATTCTATAATCCTATAGTATGAGTGCCTAGAATCATGTGTGTCTGTGGTCCAGGGAATAGAGTACAAGACTTATTGTAAAGATTAAATCCATCCAAATGGTTTAAGATCACTTCTGGTTTTTGGTTGTGGAGTCATATTATTGATTCATAGTTTACAGTCTGCTAAAAACTCTACTGCTTTTTCAGTCTAACTATTGTCTAATATTTCTTCTCCCATTTTGTACTTTTGAAGTTGATTTTTTTAACTTATATATAGGGTTTAGAAATAGCTTTCCCTAAAATGGTGAAAATATTAGTAACCATATTTTGGCAGAAAAGGAAATTAAAGCAGAAATGGCTAAGTGATTTGAGCAAGTCATATGACTGGAAAGTGTGCTAACTAGGGCTCAGTCCCAAATCTCCTGATTTCATATCCACCTGCTCTTTCTACTATACTACATCATGATATTAAAACTGAATATTCCCAAATGATTTCTTTTCCTATTATTGTACCACCATTTCCAACTCTATTCTTATTGGAACATGAGATAGGGGTGGAGGAGATATATATTTTCAGTCCTATATATGTGTGTCTGTGCATATATTCCTTATTCTTAGGATTCTATAGAATAGAATTATCTTCTGAAATCAAAGGGGTGGAGGTGAAGTAGGCAGAAGAACAGATGAGGAATGGCAAGTAAATTTTTTTTAACCCTTGTACTTCGGTGTATTGTCTCATAGGTGGAAGAGTGGTAAGGGTGGGCAATGGAGGTCAAGTGACTTGCCCAGGGTCACACAGCTGGGAAGTGGCTGAGGCCGGGTTTGAACCTAGGACCTCCTGTCTCTAGGCCTGACTCTCACTCCACTGAGCTACCCAGCTGCCCATAAATTTTTAAATTAAGATTCCTCCAATCTGCCTTGAGTACCTGAGTTTTTATATCACTCCTTTGTCCTCAAAAACCCTCATTGACTCTCCTTTTTATCAGAACCAACCCAAACTCCTCATTCCAACATTAATCCTACCTCATTCTCCTAATATTCCCCAATATGCATCTTCTAAATATTCCATAATGTTATCCTCACTCTCCTCTAACCACAGCATTTTCATTCCAGTCTCCAGGGTTATGCTATAACCACTACATAAAATGCTTTCCCTGCCTCTCTAACTAGCCAAATTTATCCATCCTTTAAAATAGAGATTCTTAAGATTTTTATGAACATTTTGTGCACTCTTTGGACAGTCTGGTAAAGGCTAAGAACCTTTTCTTTTTCAGAACAATGCTTTTAAATGTAGAAATTCAACTATATAAGATTACAAAAGAAAACAATTTTCTTGAAATATAGTTTTCAAAATATTAAATATATACCATATGATAAATTCACAAACCCTAAATTGGGAACTCTTGTGTTAAAGCTAAGGTAAATACTTAAGTCCTCCATGAAGACCCCTCTGACCATTCCAGTCCACATGGATGCGTGAGCAGCAGTTACTATATATTTCATTCATTATGAGAACAAATCACAAATTGTAATTTACTAGTTTTGCACCCTGAGCAGTGAAAAGAATGTCACTGGAATTGTACACATTCTATTCAGAATCCTTTTCACAGTGAATGTACATGGTCCATAATTAAGTTTGTGACTGTTTTCAGAGAATGCTTCTATTAGCATTGACTCTTTCCATCATGGGTTACATAATGATTCCCTATAAAAAGAATCATCCAATCCCCAACTACTTAGAATATGTTGATATGGTCTGTGAGTGGCCATTTTTTTCCCCTCGGTGTTCTGTAGGTGTGCCATATTATCTCAAGAATAGTTTCTCTTCTGTTTTGCCCTCTCCTAGTGTTCCCGCTTGTGATCCGACTTGCTGAATAGCAACTGCTATTCAGTCCCCCACTGATATCAGTCCTCTTCACACAGAAGGTATCCCTCCTACACTGCTAAACTGGCTGCTTTCCAAAACCATGTAGTTTCTCTGATCTTAGCATGTAGTGTTAAGTAGGGCTCACTAGTGATGCTGATGAAACTTGTCTAAAACATTGACTGTGACGTCTTTGTCAAGTCTAAGTCTTCCAGTCAGAAAGAAGGTTAGATGCCAATTTTAGCACCTCATTTCATGTTCTACACACAGTAGGTGCTCAATAATTAGCAGTTAGCTAGCCAGCTTTCATAAAGATTTGGTGTTTAATGCCATATTGATGCTATTTTTTTGTTGCCTTCTTTTTAAAATTTGCTTAAAAATGCTTTTTCATGGCATTACTACTTATGAACTTCTTTGTTTTTATATTTAATGCCAGTACGATTTGGGAAATGCTTTTAAAGGTAAAACTTTTGCCCAGGTAGTATTATCTGATTATTTCTCTCAATTCTGTGCTATAAAAACTTGTAAGATTTATAGATTTGTTCATAACCTCAGGCGATTTTTCTATAGGGTTGCTGTGAGTCCAGAACCTTGTAATGAATGTATCAAAAAGGCCAATTAACCAGCATTGAAATACACACACAGTGGTGGGCATATCAGAACAAAAACAAAATAATATCTGCCAGAAAATAAGCATGCATTAGGTGCCTACTATTTTCCAGACATTGAGCTAAGGGCTGGAGATTGAGGAGAAAAAAAAGTGAAAGACAGTCCCTGCCCTTGAGGAGTTCACAATTTAGTACCTACTCCTGGGGAGCTTATATTCTATGGAACACATGTACACAGGTAAGTATATACAAGCTATATTTTAAAAATACAAGGTGATTTTGAGAAGGAGGTATTAGCAACTTGGAGATTAAGAAAGGCTTCATTTAAGCAGTGGTATTTAAGCTGAGCTTTGAAGCAAACTAGGCACTCTAAAAGGAAGACATGAGGAAGGAGTACATCCCAAGCAAAGGAGAAATCCTATACAAAAGAGACAGATAGAATATGGAATGTTGAAAGGGACCAATAGCAAGACCAATTCGGGTGGATCCAAGGATATGGAAATGTGTGATGGAGTCAAATTTTGAAAGCCTTTAAACACCAAGTAAGAATTTGTACTTGATCTTAGAGGTAATAACAAATTATTACAATTTATTGAGCAAGTGAGGGACATGGTATGCTTCAGGAATAGCACTTTGGCCATTGTGAGGAAGATAGGAAGAGACTTGAACTGAAGCAAGTAGAATAATTATGGGATTGAGGTAATCATCCAGGCAAAATGTGCTACACAAGCTGTAGTGATGTCCACATAAGGAAGAGGATGAATGAAAGAGATGTCCTAGAGGTAGAATCAACAAGACCTTGAATTTAATTGGTGATGCAGGATTATAGATTATGAGAGGTTGCAAAAGGAAAGAAGGAAGAAAAGGAGGAAGGAAGGGAGGAAGGGAAAGAGAGAAGAGAATCAGGAAGGAAAGAAGGAAGGAACAAAGAAGGGAGGGAGAAAGGAAGGGACAGAGGGAGGGAGGGAGGAAAACACCTATTATGTGCACTAATAGAAGAAAAAAATGAATTTACGTGTTTTTGTATAGATAGATAAACCAAAGTGAGAAAAAACAAAATAGTAAACATTTCCTTTGACAACAGAGCTAGAAGAGATAATTTTTTTAATCTCATGTATCAGGAACCTCATGGCTCATGAGCTGCTGATTGCATATTGGCTTAAAGATACAAGAGGTGAAAAGTATAATTAGTTTCAAATCATTAAGTTGGAGTTGAAAGAGATGATTTCAAATGATTAAAAGATCTATAAGAATCACTGCTTCTAACAAGTTTTTGAACTTTTGGGGAAAGTCAAAAGACCTTGATTAATTTTTGGTATAATTGTTCCTTTTAAAAACCCAGAACTCAATAATATCTTCTCCCCACTCAAGATCAGAAAAGGTTTCAGTCCAAATTACTTAAAAGCTCAACAGTTCATTGGCATAAATTTCCGTCATGTGCCAAGCAATTTTAAATACTTTAAGATACTTCATCAAGATATGTGCTAGGCAATTGTTATTTGAGTCTATCCATCAGTGTATACACCAAATCAAATAGGTTGTATGGAATATCACATTGCTCTCCTTCCTTTTCTCTTTATTTTCTTTGAGTCAGTAGCATGTTCCAATGACCGATGGCAGGTGTATTGTTTGGCATCTAAGGGGCACAATATCTCGGGATCAGAACAACATATAGACCATTATGACTCTTTCCTAAAAGACATGATGCACTTTCCAAAGTCACTGAACACAAATCCTGAAGGTAGACTTTCATCAGCGACCCAAAGAAATAAGTTATTAAATATTCAATCACCTCTGCCTCTGAGAGTCACTATAAAGAGAAAACCATGTATACCTGTCCCCTGTCATCTAGAAGCTTCCTCATTCTTAGGATCTTGTGCCTGGGAATCACTTCATTTTCAGGGCTAGCAAAACTGTTCATTTTCTTCAAATCCCAGGCCCCTCTAGAGAAGAGAAGTGTCGTTTAATATAACAGGCTACCTTTGTAAGATGCTCATTCCATTTCAAAATAAATAAATGAATCTGCTGTGGTTTCTGCCACATATAAATGTCACGAATTGGAGAATAGCAAGTGAATAATGTACATCATAATACTTCCTTCCATTTAAGTGTTTTGTGATACAGCTGTTTATCATCTTACTCAGCTGTCCAAAATATTCATTTGAGAAGAAAGGATCCTACACGGGTGTAAATCCAAAATGCCATTTCTCCCCTTCTACAATGCCTGTCGTTTTTCAGCCTGTTAGACTTTCTTTTATAGATTCTTTTCCTCCCTAAAAAGATATTTCTAAGGAACTGTTTTCCAAACTTCCCCACCGTAATCTCTAAGGAGTGTGTGAAAAGGTAAAGTTCTAAAGCTTGTTCAAATATAGCAATAGGAGGAATGGAATACATTTATCCTCAAGCCTTTGAATGTTCAAAACAGAAAGAGTGTAAAGAGGTTTCCTACCTCCTGCTATACCCAGCAATGGTTACATACTTGAATGGTTTTAAGAGGAAGCAATGCAATTATAGCTATCCTAGTTCTCAAAGGGGTATAATTTCATATTGCATCATCCATTTTTTGCTGTTTTAGGTCTATTTCTCTCAGAGATTACAAGCTATAACTTGTAAAAGATGCATGTAATATATGTCATTGTGTTAAATTAGAGCATTTCATAAATGTCATTTGAATGGCACAACTATGCAGTGTGGTCTTATTGTAATTTGCAGCAAAATTAATATAGTGATATTAACAAGATGATGTTGTGACTTTATTAAAATCAAAGATTTCACAGCTTGTCTTACCTTTTCCAACATGAATAACTTCATCATCCATATCCTGTTACAAATGTTGCCAAGAAATACACTTTTTTCCTTTCCTGGAAAGTTCATTGTTTTGTGGTGAGATGTATTGTTTGGGGTTTAAAATATAACAACAATGACAATGAACTTTAATAAATATGCCTTAAGGATATATTGGTTAGCTGTTGGGTCAAGATAGTTTATTGTAGTGATGAAAATTACACTTGGAATAAGACATGGAAAGAAAGTAGTTACCTGAAAATGTAATATCAAAAATAATTATGATGGTTTAAATTTTTTTTACTAAATTTCATTGCATTCCTAAGTTGTGTGTCAGATACTGAGTTATAACCTAATACAAATTGAAGAATAGGTGGGAGAAATTAACCCTCTCCGGTCCCCAGGATCTCAGATATAATGACACTAGATTCTATTGCTCTAATGCATTAACATACTTTTCAAATGCTCAGATTATTGCCAGATAGTAATATTCTCAACCATCAGGATCTGGAAAATGATTGTGTTTAATTCCCTAAAAGGAGGAGTATGTGAATGTATCATTTGAGGCATTCTTTCTACAGACATTAAGTAGATTAAGTTCCCTAAGGGATGGGGAGGGGAGCTATTTCAGTTTTGTCTTTCTATCTCCAACACATATGTAGTGCCTTGCACATGAGTACTGAATAAATGTTAATAGAATTAAATGAGCATATATTTTATCTTTGTCTCATCTATCATTGTCTTGCCAAGAAACTTGAAGTGTGGCTTCTTTATTGGGGAGTGGGCAGGAGGATGGAAAAGGTATTGTTAAGATAAAGCAGTTCTTTCTTAACCCTGATGAAATAATGAACTCACGGACTCAGACCAAAAAAAAGTAAAACACTTCCTGAACAATCAAACACTCACTTCTGGACCATCTATGCTACTTAATGACAAATAACTACTCTAGTTCTAGGCAAATGGTAAAAGCATTGATGAACTGCAGGAAATTATGCAGAGAAAGTGTATTCTGTACTGTTTTTAACATATTTCCTTGAAAATTATCATTATGATAGGACAATTAATTTTCATGAGTAGGGCCCTTATTCCTTATGATTCCATCTTCCGTGGGTCAGACTTAGAAACAGTTCCTTCATTGATGCCTTTCTATTTCATCTAATTCATTTCAGCCCTTAGTCTTCTAACTTATTAATCTCTATTTTAATGTCTCTTAATCATCGCTTTCTGTTCTGGCTCCACTGCAGCAGTCTATTGATGAGCATTACAACCAACCATTCTATTTCCAAATAAAGCTTCAGGTTTCCATCAGTTTTCCTTTCCCCAATTTATTTTTCAATTCCATGGGTTGGAACCTCTACCTTCTAGGAGAGTTTAGTGAGCTTTCCAATGCCTTAATACAATGTGACCTCCATGAAATAACAATTTCAGATCACTCTCTCTTGATTAGTAGAAGAACATTAGAGAAAGGAACAAAGCAGACACACAGCTGATCAAATGTTGGGTAATTTCATGCACTTAGTATCCAGTTCACCCCAGGAAAAAATAAGTTCATTGAAGGCAGGGCTATTTTATTTTTGTCTTTATATCTCTAGCATCTATCACAGTGCCTGGCAGATAGAAGGCATTTAATAAATGGTTTGACTTGTTTCTTTGTCTCATTCAAAGGAAAAATCAAATCAGCCTGTTGTAAGCTAAGCTCCAAATGAAAATTGAGAATGAAATATTATCATATAACAATCCACTGAGAAATATTTGTGAATGTTGAACCTCTTATTCAATATGCATTTATTAACTCCCATCTATGTGCAACAGGCACTATACTAGGGGAAATGCAAGTATATAGATGAAGCAAAACAAACCCCTTCCTTTGAGGAACTTTTACTTTATCAAGGGAGACAAATGTACATATATATGGTATAGAGATACAAGGTAATGGTGGAGGTAAAGGGGAGGATCC
This sequence comes from Gracilinanus agilis, assembly GCF_016433145.1. Taxonomy (NCBI): domain Eukaryota; kingdom Metazoa; phylum Chordata; class Mammalia; order Didelphimorphia; family Didelphidae; genus Gracilinanus; species Gracilinanus agilis. The sequence goes on from NC_058133.1 coordinate 123,461,111, forward strand.
CAAAGTGGATATGAGAAGCTAGGGAGAGGAGGAAAGGTCTCCTATGCAAGATGGCACTTGAACTGAGTCTTCTAGGAAATCATGGATTCTAATGTACTGGGGGAGGGCATAACTAGGGGACTCCTAAAACTAAATAGTTGAGTCCCCTTAACTCACTAGAAGTAATTACAGTGTATAAGGGATAGAGAGCAGAAATAATTAGACATTAGTGTGTGTGGGGGGGGGAGGGGGTGATTTCCTCTTTTTTGCTTTTTAGTTGCCACAGTCTTAGACAATAAGGGTGCAAAACTTGGAAAGGCCTCTTCATACCTTCTGTAAAAAATTAAGAGCTGTGAAGAGATGAATCAAACAAAAGGAATTCTGAGGCCAATAGCCTTTGACTGTCTGACGGGTCAGTTATATACCAGGTTACCTTAACAAATGAGCCACTCTGAGAAGAATTAGTTGAGAGCAATCTTCCCTTTCAGTCAAGAAGAGTCAGCAATGGAGGAAGAATCACACACTTAAGAAGAAACTTCTCTTTATCTTTTCTCTGTACCTCTTTGAGAGCCCAAAACTGGGAAGGGATTTCTCTTTTCTCTCCCCTACCTGACTATGATATATGGCAATGGAGCAAATCACCGTAGTCAATAGCGTGTCTAGAAGAGTGGACCAGAGACTCCAACTGACTGTCTTGTCCAGAAGTGATGCTGCATCCAATGAGAGAATAAGATAAGGATATTAAAAAAAAAAAATAAGGGGGCAGCTGGGTAGCTCAGTGGAGTGAGAGTCAGGCCTAGAGACAGGAGGTCCTAGGTTCAAACCCGGCCTCAGCCACTTCCCAGCTGTGTGACCCTGGGCAAGTCACTTGACCCCCATTGCCCACCCTTACCAATCTTCCACCTATGAGATAATACACCGAACTACAAGGGTTTAAAAAATAAAATAAAATAAGGATACCAAGAGCCTGCAGCATTGGTGGGTTGAGTTTTCTCTTTGCCAGTATGTGTGTGCATCCAACCTTCCCCTAATTTTGCAGCCCTTTGTTGGAGAGCACACACCAGATTTATGGGAAATGACATCATTCTATGTCATTTCAATAAATGCCTTTGCTTTAAACTAATTATGTCAAATGGCTAACTTAAAAGTAAGTTTATCAGTGTGGAGCTTGTGCACTTAGTTAACAAGTTCAGATCCACAGAATACCTATAACCTGGAATAACCTCAGCAATAAACCTATAAGCAAGAAAGAACAGGAGAAGGATATAGAAGAATTAAAAGACACGGAACTGAGAGAATGCACTCTGAGCATGAGCAATAGCTATTACAAAGGCCAGGGAGGGCCATGTATGAGGAATACTAAAACCCATTTGGCTGGACCTCAGAGAGTGAGAAGGGAAATAACATATGGCCAAGTCCTAGATGACATATGTCTAGCCCTCAAAACTTCTGAATAGCTTTTAGAGCCTATAGTGCCTATTAATAAACTGAATGCTACCTTCCCCATAATGTTGTAGCGCTTCTTTAGATTTGAAATCTTTCTATTTCATCCCTCAAACTTTAGGATTAAATGGCTTGATGCACTGTTTCATGCTAGTCTCATGAGTTTGGCATCCAAATAAGGAAGACTCATAATACTTTCTCCTGAAAGCAAAGGAAGATATCCCAACTCTTATAAGACTGAACTGAACTACATACAATGACTGCCAAAGGGAATGTTCCCTTCCAGAATATAGAGTACGCTACACAGGCACTCGGGCCATTTGGGGCTGGCTTACGTCCTAAGTTATTATAACAAAATGGGACTTGAACTAGTGCCTAATTTCCCTGTGTGCTTCCTAATATTATTATGGATTTCAAATGCATGAATTTTTTAAATGTCCTTGAATTTGATTTTACGGTTTATAATTCTGACACTGTTGACAACTTTTTTAGTAGCTATTCGGTTTTCCCTTTAGAAATGAGAGTAAATATTTCTGACTCTCTTACAGCACAGCTTAGGCTTGGATTATGTAAAGGCGGGGATTTCCAACTATTTGACATAAGATAAATCCATTTACTATGTTCTTTATATTGTTTTCAGGGCAGAAAAGGCTAGCAACTTGCCCTCTTGAACAGTCAATCAGGAGTGATGATTGCACAGAAATTTCCCCATTCAACTTAAAGGAATCGCATCATTTTGGCCAGAGAAGGAAGGGAATCATAAGATGTAGAGCAGTGAGTGGGCGCTACCACCCCCTGGTGGGTGCTGCAGCAATCCAGGGAAGCAGTGATGGCCACAGGTGCATTTATCTTTCCTATTAATTGCTATTAATTTTTTTTAAATTAATTTCCAGGGGGCTAAGTAATATTTTTTCATGGAAAGGGGGTGGTAGGACAAAAAAGGTTGGGAACCACTGATTTAGAGGAACAAGATCTTACAGATCATTTTATACAACTCCATTTTGCTAGTAAGGAAACTATGGCTCAGAGCAAAAAAGGTCAAACTGGTTTCAGAGCCACAATTTAACCCCTGTCCTATGATTACAAATTTGTTGTTGAATCATTTTCAGTTTTTTCTAACTTTTCATGACCTCATTAGGAATTTCATTGGTAAAGATACTGACTGGAGTGGTTTTCCATTTCTTTCTCCAGATAATTTTACAGATGAGAAAATTGAGGCAAACAGGATTAAGTGACTTGTCCAGGGTCACACAACTAGTCTGAAGTTTCCGAGGCTAGATACTTGATTATAAATGCAATATTAATTTTTTTATTTTTTTGTAAACCTTTAGTTTCAATCTTAGAATTAAAACCAAGTATCAGTTTCAAGGCAGAAGAGAGGTAAAGGCTAGGCAAATAGAGTTAAGTAACTCACTCAGGGTCAATACAGCTATGAAGTATCTGAGACCAGATTTGAACCATGGGCTTCCTATTTCCAGATCTGGCTTTCTATCCACTGAGCCACCTACCTGCTCTGCAATGTTATTTTTTAAATATGCAAAGACTAAAATAAGATATTAAGTTTAGTTAATTCTTTATATGATCACTAATAAGAATTCTCTTTTCCAAAACACTGAGTTTTACAAAATTTTGTAAAAAGAGCTTTCTGTTAGCAAAGTGGATAATAAAAATTTAATGGTAAAAATGATTTATCTGCAGTCAATCCATATTGAGCCAGGATTTAAATTCAAGAGCTCTTCTAATTCTAAGACCAACATTCTTTCCAATAAAGTCAACTGCCTTTGCATACCAGGACATTGTTGCATTCTTCCAGAAAATAAATAATACTTATAATAAATAACTAAATAACACAAAAATAAATAACTAAAAATTATGTCTCTTCCTAAAAATAATCACTGGTTCCTTGGCAATTTTGATTTATTATAGCTGACTCTTTAATGATAAAGTAGTTTGTATACATATATAGTGAGGCTGTCCCCAATATGTGGCATAGGAGTGTCACTATGTACTTTGAAGGGATAAATGGTGATCAATTGTGAATGACAACTATTATCAAAAAAGGCAAGAATCCAGTATAACTCCAAGGGAACATGATGAAAAAGTATATTCACCATCATAGAAGGAACAGGAGTTAGAACATAGGTTGAAACATAACATTCTTTATTTCTTCCTTGAATTTTTTCTAATGTAAGCAATATGTTTCCTGTTTCACAATATGAAAAACATGGAAATATATTTATATTTTGATATAAGTACAACCTATATCATAATATATGCCTTCTTAGGAAGAGGGGAAAAGGGGAGAAAGGGAGGGAAAAAAAAGAATGAGACAGATTTTTAGACACAGCTAATGTAAGAATTTGTTTCTCTTGGATAACCAGATTTATTATAATTTATTATATATTCATAACAAATTATATATATCATTGTTATATTACAAATTATATTATTTTTAAATGGAAACCCAAAAAATGAAAGAAAAAAGAAAGGAGGAAGAATAGATATCTCTAGCTTCTTTTGCCCCATACCATCCTTCTCTAAGGAAACTATTTCCTACCAAGAGGGGAACTATAAGGTTGGGATCAGTAGTTCAACCACTCTGCTCTCTTTATAGAGAAGGAGGACTAGGCTAGAATTCTATCTAATTTCCTTAATATTCCTTAAATATTGTTAGTCTAGGAGATATAGCTTTCCAGTTCAAGTTAAGTTTCTGATCATGTTTATTAATGGTAAAAGGAAGCTTCTATTTCATATCTAAGACTTGATTTCCTTCCCTCCAAATATCAGTTCCATGATGAACACATATAGTAAGTAGCAAAGAAACCCATTTATCTAAGAAATCCATGTGTGTATTGGAGAACATATGAGACAACATAGAGAAAAGAAGCTTTCCCTTTTGGAGCAAGGTAATAGCATAACTGAAAGTGTTAGTTCCAGATTCTATCCAAAGAAGAAATTCCCCCAAATCTCTAGTACAGCAAACTGAGGGTAGGGTCATGATGAGGACTGCCAGCTCCTCTCAAGTGAACCTCTTCCAAGTCTTATTTGTCCTTTATTGTCTTCAAGTGGGGTTCATATCACACATCTACTCTCTCAAAATTGGAAGCTAGAAATCCCTGAAACCACTGCTGAGCCCAGAGAGAGTCAAGAAACTAGAAGAGACTAAATAGCTCAAAGAAAAAGAACCTCTCATCTCTCCAGTTCTCACCAAACAAACAAAGGATAATTGCTAAATATCCCAGAGGCTACATTGGTCCACAAAGTGTCAAAAGAGTAAAAGAAAGTCTTTTGGCAAGTGGAGTAGATACCTGATGGAAAATTATGGGTCGATGTGGGTAATGATTGTTGAGAATAAGAAAGCCTTCATGGTCGCAACCTTACAATTGAAGAAAGTACCACATTGATTAGATCACTGATCTTTTGATCTATTTGACTTTTATTGTAGGAATAATAATGGTAGTAATAACAAAAAATTCCTACAGAATAGCTTTTTATTTTTGTTATACCTGGTTATAGATAAAGTTGAAGGTAAGAGAATCAAAGACTGACTCAGACAAGGCCTCAGAAGTTATTTAATTCCTCCTCCTATGTGAGACCAGAATCCTAGCTAATCTATACTTGACAGATGATCATATACACCTTTCTTGAATACTTTTCAGTTATGTCAAAAGTGTTGGATCTTGAGTCAGAAGCTCTTTGCTAAAATTCTGATTCTACTGCTTCTTACCTCTGACCTTAGCCAAGTCACTTAATCTCTCTGAGATTACTATTATAATGCAATCCCTTGTTTATGACATATAAAGGTAGGTTGACAGAACTATGTCATATGCTCCTTAAACATTTGGAGAATCACAGAAATCAAAGATCAAGAAATGGAAGGGATCTCAGACAATCTCAGAAGCTATGTGGTCCATTGTGTTTCATCATTTCAATCATTTTGAGTCTTCATGATCTTATTTGGGCTTATCTTGGTAGAGATACTGGAGTGGTTTGCTATCTTTTTCTCTAGCTCATTTAACAGATGAGGAAACCGTATTCAATCTAACCTCCTAATTAATCAGCTGAAGAAACTGAAGGCCAGAGAAGTTAATTACTTGCCGAATGTCAGTCAAGTAGTCAATATCAGAGGAAGAATTTGAAAACAAGTCCTCTGATTCCCGAGATATTGCTATTTCCATTTCACCTGAAAAAGGAATTAGATTTGCTCTGTTTGGCTCCAAAAAATAGAACTAAGAGAAACTAATGGAAGTTACAAAGAGGTGAATGTAGGGTTGCTATAAGGAAAAACTTACAAACCAGAGATGTCCAAGTGTACGGTGGGCATTTTTAACTGAATTTGTCAGGGATATTATAAAAAGAATTCTTTCAGATATAAATTGAATTATATGGTCACTGCAGTCTCTTCCAAATATGTAATACTGAAATCTTATACTTTATTTACCCTTTGGGGAAAATTTTTGCTCTGCAATCCTAACATGATTAAGGGCCAAAGTATTCTCTGATTTCTTGTTCTTGTATCATATTAATTACTATGACTCATCAGCACCTAAAAGCAACATTTGTGTCATTATATATGAATGAATGAATGAATGAATGAATGAATGAATGAAAAAAGTATTTTATATACAAAGTGCTTACTAAGTTGGAACTACAACAAGGAAAATAAAACAGTCCTAGCTTTTAGTGGGAAACAATGCATATAAGGGGACAATTAGATAGGTCAGGGATAGAAAGCTAGGTATGAAGTTAGGAGTACTTGGGTCCAAATCTGGCCTCAGACACTTCCTAGCTGTGGGACATGGGGAAAACCACTTAAAGTCCATTGCCTAGCCCTTACTACTCTTATTACTGGGAATTGATACTTGTATCAATTCTAGACAGTACGTAAGGTGTTTTTACTTTAATGTATATAGGAACCGATACCAAGATAAAGTCAAAATGGGAATATGATTTAAACATAAAAAGTTATATTATAAGTAACCTAGGCGAACATGGAATAGTTTAGCTTTTAGATCTATGGATAAGGGAAGAATTTATGACAAATAAAAGATAAGGAACATTATAATATATAAAATAAATCATTTTAATTATATTAAATTCAAAAGTTTTTGTACAAACAAAACCAATGTAACCAAGAATTTAAGGGGGAAAAAACTATGAAAACATTTTATAACAAATTTCTGATAAATGTCTCATTTTTTAAATATATAAAGAATTAAGTCAAATTTATAAGTCAAAGTATGTGAATAGGCAATTTTCAGATGAAGAAAACAAATCTATCAATAATCATATGAAAAATATTCTAAATCACTGATTAGAGAAATGCAAATTAAAATAACCTTGAGGTACCACCTCACACCTATCAGACTGGCCAATATGATAGTAAAGGAAAATGAGAAATGTTGGAGGTGATGTGGCAAAATTGGGACAATAATGTGTGGCTGGTGGAGTTGTGAACTGATCCAACCATTCTGCAGAGCAATTTGGAATGATGCCCAAAGAGCTATAAAAGAAAAAATAACTTTCGATCCAGTAACAACACTATTAGGTCTGTATCCCGAAAAGATAAAATAAAATGAGAAAGGACTTGTTTGTACAAAAATATAGCCACTCTTTTTTGTGGTGGTAAAGAATTGGAAACTAAAAGCATGTTCCTCAATTGGGGAAAAGCAGAACAAATTGTGATATAAGATAATGACTGAATGCTATTATATCAGATTTACCTGACCTAAAGAATAGATAAGCAAATTTAAGGAGATTGTCAAAGAATCATCACCATAAAATGGACCCATGTTCAGGAATATAGTATTTCTAAAATGCATAGCTTAGACTCCTGAATTACCATATTTTATTGGGTTAAAATAACACACATATGGCAGATATTAAATGAAGAAAAGATGGACCAAAGAGGTTTAATAGCAACACTATCTTGATTTCTAATTTCTTTATCAATCACATCTAAAAATAAACATATTAGAGTGTAGTTATGATATTTACCACAGCATGGAATTTAGCAAAGTATATCCATTTTGATTATGTTAAACACAAATACCAAAATAACATCATTATAATATGATTCTACTTAAAATATGAGTACGTGTCATGGACTGAATGCATTTTGGAAAAGTTTTCTTGACATTTTTTGGGTAAGGGGTTCATAACCTTTTTGGTGTCATGGTCCTGATTGGTAGTCTGATGACTCCTCTAATTGGATTTTCAAATAATTTTTAAATGGATAAAATATAACGAATAGCATTACAGAGGAAACCAATTATGAATAAATATATAAAAAATACTAAAAGTCGCAAGTCAAGGACCTCCTGAAATCTATCAGTGATAGATCTGTATTTTACATCACTGTGCACCTTGGATTAAGAACTCCTCCTTTACTGTACATTTCTAATCTATGAAGACCATGCAAATTAGCCCCAACCTTCATAAGCTGAAAGGTTGTTTTGGGAGACTTTCTAAAATAGTTATTACAACTTTGAAGTGTCAGATTCTCCAAGCATTTGCATGTGGTATCCAGCTTCTGATACAAAGTTCTTCCAAACTATTTCTGACTGATGGAATAATTCCCTATGCTCAGTCCTGGAGAGACTAACCTGATCACAAAGGAGGCTGCCATTTTTCGTGCCAACTTCATAACAATCACAGGGTTTGCAAATATCTCTGGCTGACGGATCAGCACCCACTTGTCGGAAAAGGTAATCCTTACACAGCTCACAGTTTCTTCCTGCATCAAGGAAAGGTTATGCATTATGGCTTCCAATTCATTAATATCAGCTGCATAATTCAAAATTAAAGACTCTATTCCTTTGAGAGAATTCTATAATTTTCAGGACGTCCATTTTAATGCACCTTTCATCTCTACCTGCCAATTTAGTGATCCAGAGCATATGAAACAATGAACCTGTTACAAACTGTGTTTTACTTCATTAAACTTCCATCTGTTATATAATACCACACTTCTATAAAAGCTCTGCTTTGTGAATGTCTATATATTTTGAAAGAGTTAGCTTGGAACCTAAAACTTTTCTCAGTTTTTGGTATCGTTCATATTAGTCTGGATCAAATAGGAAGATAATCTAAGTACATTGCATATGAAGTTCTGGATCTTGGCATGAAGCATAGCCTTATGTCTTATATATAAAAATAATTTTCCCCCCAGAAATGGATCTTTTATGAAAAAAGGACTAATATTAATATAAAATATTATTTTACAAGCAGAAAAATACTATATACTACTTTCAGTATCAGTGAAGAGTATATTGATGGAGCTGTGGTTTATGAATAAATGTAAAGAATAAAAATTATCATTATCTTATATTACTCAGCTATATTGTCTTAGTATTCAAGGATATTCTGTTGATTTACAAGTTGTTAATTAGAACTCATCACTTCATCACGTCCCTGTAGGAGACTGTCACTATTTTAAAAATGAAAACAAAACAAAAAAAAAAGCAAAAGTTTCAAAGACATATGAAAGGTCATTTAAGTCACTAACATTACTAACAGTGAATCTAAAGTATAGCATTTTTCTTAACTCCACACATGTTGTTACTGTTAACCCAACATCAATAAGTGAGCAACCTTATTCAAAAGAAAGTGTACCATTTCAGAAAAGACATAATAAAAGAATCCTAGGAAAAACCACGATCTTCACAGGCAATAATTTTAAACTAAGACAGATTTGAGATATTTTTTAAGAATTATCTATTTGTCCTTTGTAGAGAACAGAAAATTGATTTGTAGATATCCACATTGTATTTTAGGTTTCTTTGAAGGCAATTTGGAAGGATTCAAATATCTTGTTTTTCATATATAGTTTTTTCCTAGACCAAAAGAATGTGATAACTAGGATGTTCCTGGGTAACAATTCCGTTATGAGACTGAGACCTAGCAACTTATCTACTAGAGTCTGATTTCATCTCTCAGAGAAGGGTTTCCTTACCAGTCTCTCAGGTTCAAAAGGCAAAGGTGGTCATTTTTTTTTCCATTTAGGTCTTCATCATCTGACATCATTCCTTGTACAAACGTAATATGAATGTACATTGAATTATAAGTTCTACCAAACTATGTGAGGGGTCCATATATTTCTGTTCTTTAAGAACTATTAATATTTTAAATAAGTTCTCAAAAAACCAAAACCAAAGTTTTAGGCTATTTAAGGTTTTTATTTAATTTTTGCATTGTTAATGGCTTTGAAAAAAAAAACAACTCCTCTCATTTTACTGCTCCATTAGCTAAATCCCAGCTTTTAACAAATGCTTAAACATAACTTTATGACAAACATAACACATAATGGAAGGCAAAAAAAAAATAAATTTGTTTTTAAGTTGTACATGCTGATCAAACTATATGATTATGGGCAAGTAGGTGAAGTTATAGATTAGTAGACGGAGTGCTGAATTTAGAGTCAGGAAAACCTAAATTTACATCCTGCCTCCATCACTTACTAGCTGTATAATCCTGGGAAAGTCACTTAACCTCTCTTGCTCAGTTTTCTTATCTGTAAAATGGAAATAATAAGAATCAGTAATATGATCTTTGTATTTTTCCAGTGAAAGAATGAGGTAAGCAATAGCTTGGGATATTCTAACAATCTGCTAAATCTACTTTGGGGAGGTAGTTCCAAAATGGCCACATAGGCAGTGGTTTTCCATCCAAAATACCAATAAAGTAATTTAGAATGATCCTTATTATTATTTATCTAGTACAAATACATAGATGAAATGATCCATTCTAATTGCTAGTTACCTGTAGTATTATGTTGACAGTTGTCACAAACTCCTCCCCCACCTCGATAATATTCAGCAGGAAAAGGGTCCGTTGTCATATCATAGTGGCAGCTTCTGGAATGGTTGTTACACTGACATGGTTTACAATTAAAAGCATGAACTTGGTCCCCTTGACGAAAAGGCTTATCATTATAAAGTGGCAAACAATGATCACACTAAAAGGAAAAAACAGAGGGAAAGAAACGTTGCTGGGGTTACTTTATAGGTTCCTAAAATATCCATTTAAGATATTAGTTTCTTTCACACATTTCACACATTAGTTTCTTTCACACATTTCACACACATAACAATCTCATAACAGAAAATTAAACTCTAAGGACTAAGTTAAGTTCAAAGTTATACTAAGGAAACAATGAATTCATTTTCCTTTGGACTATGTTTTTAATTAAGCCTTAAGCTCTGTCATATAAATAAGGAAACGTCATGTTAGAATTAAAGATAGCTGAAACCAAAATCATGTAACATTCACATTATTTGCCAGAATAAATATATTTGACCTAAAAATACAGACTCATTTATTCAACGTACATTTAACTCCTACCATGTGTAAAGCACTACATTTGGCTGTGAGGATATAAAGGCAAAAATGAATAGTCATGGAGAAATCAAGTGACTCAGTGGATAGAGAGCCAGGCCTGGAGCTGGGAGGACAGAAGTTCAAATCTCACCTCATATAAATTCCTAGCTGTGTGACCCTAAGAAAGTTACTTAACCCCAATTGTCTAGGTCTTGCCAATAAATTGTGCCAAATCTATCAATTCTAAGACAGAAAATAAGGGTTAAAAATAAAAAATAACAGTTCTGATCACAAAAAGCTTATATACTGATGGTAGAGACTAAATCATAATTTCCACTTTTCAAGAATAATGTGTAAGAAAAATATAGCAATTCTATATCATAGGTGGAACTTTGTAACAGCAATGCAATATTTATCTACATACATTTCCAAATTTAATGGGCTGGCTGGTTTAAAAGCTAAATTATCTAAAAATTTAGAATTTTGTTCAGTCATCAAAATTGACATAAATTGACTAATACTATTTGATATGCAATAAGTCTAATTCAGGGATAAACTAAAAGAACTACTTCAGGACAGTGAAATGCCCTAAAATCATGCTTTCTTGGTGTGAAAACAGTATTATAACTTTCCAAAATGTCTGTACCACTCCTAAAAAAGAGACTATACACCCATTCTGAAAGAGTTTCAATTTCTTGTCCTTCATGAAAGAAATTCTTTACAAATAGGAGGAGAGGAAAGATATGTATTAAATTTACTTAATGGAAATCTAACCTAAAGTTGGAATAAAAGTATTTCACATAATGCACTATTTTTCTGCATGTGGTATTTATGGTTTGGAGCAGTTGATATGATTTTTTCCAGAGCTTCAATGGAAAAAAACTATGAACAAATATATTTTGGTTAATAATTTGGTCATTTTGATGGAGGTTTTGCCTGATCTACTTCAAAATAACAACAGACTGAACATTACAGTTTACAAAATGCCCTTCATATATATGGCAGTCAATCAATAAACATTTATTAAGTACTTATTATATATAAGGCTAAACAATCGCTAGAGACATGAGGACATGAAGAAATGCAAAAAGGTACTGCTCTGCTTAGCACATCTGCTATCAAGGAGCTCACAATCTAATGGGAGAGACATTCAGACAACTATTCACAGATAAATTATAGAGAGCATAAATTGGAAATATTCGACAGAGGGCAAGGGCTAAAAATTAAGTGGGGTTGGGAAAGATTTCCTGGAGAAGATGTGATTTTAGCTGAGACTTGAAGGTAAAGATAAACGAGATAATTTCTGGCATAGGGGACAGCTGGTAAACATATTCAGAATTGAGAAATGGAATTAAGAAATGGAGTGCCTTATACCAGGAACAGCAAGAAGACTATTATCATTGGGTTGCAGAGCAAATGAAGGATCATGAAGTATAAGGAGAATGAAAAGATAGTGGGGCCAGGTTTTGAAGGTCATTTACCAAGAGAGGGTTTAATATTTGATCCTGGAACTGACGGGGAGCTATTTGAATTTACTGAGTAGGGGAGCATCATGACCATACTTGGACTTTAGGAAGATTACTTTGTCAGCTAGGATGGACTAGAGTGGGAAGAGCCTTGTGCTAAGCAGACTAGGCAGTAGGCTTATGCTATAGTATAGGAATGAAGTGTTGATAGCCTATACCAGAATGGTAGCTGTGTCAGAGGAGAGAAGAGGTTATTCCTCTTCACCAGGTATTGATGACAGATTGGATGGGGGTGTGGGTTGGGGTGAAAGGGAGTGAACTGGAATCTGAAAGACTCTTTTCCTGAGTTCAAATCTTGTCTAAGGCACTTAGCAACTGTGTGACCCTAGGAAAGTCATTTAACCCTGTTAGTCTTGGTTCCTCATCTGTAAAAAGAGCTGGAGAAGGAAATGGCAAACCACTCAAGTATCTCTGCCAAGAAAATTGCATATGATGAAACAAAGAGTCAGACATGACTGAAAATCACACAACAAAAGCTTACATGTACATTATCTCATGTGATTCAATTATTATAATTACCCTGTTCTAAAAGTATCATTGTTTCCATTTTATATATTAGGAAATAGAAGGTCATATACAGTAAGTGATTTGTTCAAAATCTCAGAGCTAGAAGAATGAGGATTTGAATATAGGAAGGTCTAATGACTTCAAGTCAAGCACATTCCAAAATGAATTGCCTCTCAAATGTTTTTCCCTTACAAAAATATAAAATAGGAATTTAAATGTAAAAGAAAAAAATTAACATAATTTACCTTTTCATTATAAAAGTACTAATTTTTAAATTTTAATTTATCTATGAATGTTTCCATCAACACTGCTAGGAGAAGTGTTAATCAAGAAGACTTAAGTTCAAATTTGACCTCAAGACATTTATTATATGAACCTGGCCAGTTCATATGTTTATATGCCTTAATTTGTTCGACTGTAAAATGAGGATAATAATAGCTCCTAATTTCCATGATTATTAACTCAAAAAACTGTATTCACTATAATAGTAGAAGAATTATTCATAGGTAGTGGCTGGGGTACTAAGTGGTTTAAGATGATATGTAAAAAAAGAAAGGGGGGTAGAAGATTGCAGCAAGAAAAACTTGAAGGAATAAAAAAATAGGACAAATTATGTTACAAAAAGAGGTCCATGGGAGTGGTAGGGGAAGAATACAATTATAAGAATGAGAGGAAGAGAGTGCTAATACATAATACTTAAAATTTACTCTCAGTGGAATCAACTCTGAGAGAAAAGAACATCCAGATCCATTGGGGTATCAAAATCTATCTTACCTTATAGGGAAATTGAGAGGGGAAATTGAGAGTGAGGTGAGGAGTACCAAAAGGGAGGGAAAGAGAGGGGAGAGGGAATTCAATAGACTTTAAAGAAAAATATAAGGGGAATAAGAAGGGAGGGGTGGGAAAGGAAGTAAAATAAGGGTGGGGATTAGGCAGACTGATTAAAAGCAAAACTCTGGTGTAGAAGGAAATAATGAAAGAAGGAAGGGCAGAACTAGGAGAGGAAATCAAAATAATGTGGAATACACAGGTGGGAATCATAACTCTGAATGTGAATGGGATGAACTCACCCATAAAATGTAAGAAAATAATAGAGTGGATTAGAAACCAAAATCCTACCATATGTTGTCAACAAGAAACACACATGAAACATGTCTACAAGAAACATAGGGTAAAGGTAAGAGGCTAGAGCAAAATCTATTGGGCATTGATTGAGAAAAAGAAGGTAGATGTCACAATCATGATATCTGATAAAGTCAAAGTAAAAATTGATCTGATTAAAAGAGATAGGGAAGGTAATCACATCCTGATAAAAAGCAGTATAGACAATGAGGAAATAGCAGTACTCAATATGTATGTACCAAATGGTATAGCCTCCAAATTTTTAAAGGAGAAACTACTGGAGGTAAAGGAGGAAATAGATAGTAAAACTATACTAGTGAGAGACCTAAAACTTCCTCTATCAGATCTAGATAAATCAAACCAAAAAATAAATCAGAAAGAGGTAAGAGATATGAATGAAATCTTAGAAAAATTAGAGTTGATAGATATATGGAGAAAAATAAATAGGGACAAAAAGGAATACACCTTCTTTTCAGCAGCACATGGTACATTCACAAAGACTAATCATGTACTAGTGCATAAAAACATGGCAAACAAATGCAAAAAAGAAGAAATAATAAATGCAACCTTTTCAAATTATAATGCAATAAAAATAATAATTAGTATCGGTATGTGGAGAAGCAAATAAAAAATCAATTGGAAATTAAATAATATGATTCTTCAAACTCAGTTGATTAAAGAACAAATCATAGAAACAATTAATAATTTCATTGAAGAGAATGACAATGAGGAGATATCACATCAAAATCTATGGGATGCAGCCAAGGCAGTACTCAGGGGAAAATTTATATCCCTTAGTGCATATATTAACAAATCAGGGAGGGAAGAGGACAAGGAATTGAGCATGCAAATTATATAACTAGAAAGGGAACAAATTAAAAATCTCCAGATAAAAAAATTAGAAATTCTAAAAATTGAAGGAGAAATTAATATAATTGAAAATGAAAGAATTATTGAATTAATAAATAAGACTAGAACCTGGTACTTTGAAAAAACAAATACAATAGATAAAATACTGGTTAATCTAATAAAAAAGGAAAGAAGAAAACCAAATTAACAGTATGAAAAAATCTAAAGGGCAACCTCACCTTTAATGAAGACAAAATTAAGGTAATTATTAAGAACTATTTTGCCCAATTATGTTGCAATCTAGATGATATGGATGATTATTTATAAAAATATAAATTGCCTAGATTAACAGAAGAAGAAATAGAATACTTAAATAATCCCATATCAGAATAAGAAATTGAACAAGCCATCAAAGAACTCCCTCAGAAAACATTCCCAGGGCCAGAAAGATTCACAAGTATATTCTATTAAACATTTAAAGAACAACTAACCTCTAAAATATACAAACTATTTGACAAAAAAAGCATAGAAGTTCTACTAAATTCCTTTTATGGCACAGAAATGGTACTGATTCCAAAGTCAGGCAGGACAAAAACAGAGAAAGAAAAATACAGACCAATCTCCTTAATGAATATTGATGCAAAAATTTTAAATAGAATACTAGCAAAAAGACTCCAGCAAGTTATCATGAGGGTTATTCATTATGATCAGGTGGGATTTGTACCAGGAATACAAGGATGGTTTAATATTGGGAAAACTATCCACATAATTGACCATGTTAACCAGCAAACCAACAAAAATCACATTATTATCTCAATAAATGCAGAAAAAGCCTTTGACAAAATACAACACTCATTCCTATTGAAAACACTAAAAAGTATAGGAATAGAAGGGCCTTTCCTAAAAATAATGAGTGGTATATATTTAAAGCCATCAGCAAGCATCATCTGCAATGGAGATAAATTAGAAGCCTTTCCAATAAGATCAGAGGTGAAACAAGGAGATGCATTATCAGCTCTATTACTAATATTGTACTAGAAACACTAACAGTAGCAATTAGAGAAGAAGAAGAAATTGGAGGTATTAAAATAGGCAATGAGGAGACCAAGCTATCACTCTTTACAAATGATATGGTGGTCTACTTAAAAAATCCTAGAAAATCCTAACTAAAAAGCTAGTGGAAATAATCAACAACTTTAGAAAAGTTGCAAGATACCAAATGAACCCACATAAATGATCAGCATTTTTATATATTTCCAACACATCCCAGCAGCAAGAGTTAGAAAGAGAAATTCCATTTAAAATCACCCTAGACAATAAAAAATACTTAGGAATCAATCTGCCAAGACAAACATAGGAATTATATGAACACAACTACAAAACACTTTCCACACAATTACAACTAGATCTAAAAAACTGGAAAAATATTAATTGCTCATTAGTAGGATGAGCTAACATAATAAAAATGACAATCCTAACCAAATTAATTTACTTATTTAGTGCCAGACCTATCAAAATACCAAGAAACTTTTTTTACTGAATTAGAAAAAACTATAACAAAGTTCATTTGGAAGAACAAAAGATCAAGAATATCAAGGCAAAAAATGGAAAAAAAAATGTGAAGGAAGGGGGCCAAGCAGTACCAGATCTTAAACTATACTATAAAGCAGTGGTCATGAAAACTAGTTAGTACTGGCTGTGAGAAAGAAGGGAGGATCAGTGGAATAGACTTGGAGTAAATAACCTCAGCAAAACAGAGTATGATAAACCCAAAGAGCACAGCTTTTAGAACCACCATTTGAAAAAACTGCTGGGAAAATTGGAAAACAGTATGGGATGGATTAGATTTAGATCAACATCTCACACACTACATCAAGATAAATTCAGAATGGATGAATGGCTTGAATATAAAGAAGGAAACTATAAGTAAATTAGGTGAGCATAGAATAGTTTACCTGTCAGATCTATGGAAAAGGAAAGATTTTAAAACAAAGAAAGAGTTAGAAAATATTACAAAATGTAAAATAAATAATTTTGATTACATTAAATTAAAAAGGTTTTATACAAACAAAACCAATTCAACAAAATTAGAAGGGAAGTAACAAATTAGGAAATATCTTTATAACAAAAACCTCTGACAAAGGTCTAATTGCTCAGATTTATAAGGAGCTAAATCAATTGTACAAAAAGGCAAACCATTGCCCAATGGACATGAATAGATAATTTTCAGATAAAGAAATCAAAACTATCAATAAGCAAATGAAAAAAGTGTTCTAAATCTCTTATAATTAGAGAAATGCAAATCAAAACAACTCTGAGGAACCACCTTACACCTAGAAGATTGGATAAAATGATAGCAAAGGAAAGTAATAAATGTTGGAGGGGACATGGTAAAGTTGGGACATTAATGTATTGTTGGTGGAGTTGTGAATTAATCCAACAGTTCTGGATGGCAATTTGGCACTATGCCCAAAGGGCTTTAAAAGACTGCTTGCCTTTTGATCCAGCCATACCACTGCTGGGTTTATACCCCAAAGAAATAAGACGTATACAAAAATATTTATAGCCACACTCTTTGTTGTGGCAAAAAACTTGAAAATTAAGGGATGCTCTTTGATTGGGGAATGGCTGAACAAATTGTGGTATCTGTTGGTGATGGAATACAATTGTGCTCAAAGGAATAATGAACTGGAGGAATTCCATGTGAACTGGACCAACCTCCAAGAATTGAAGCAGAGTGAAAGAAGCAGAACCAGGGGAACCTTATACATAGAGATGGATACACTGTGGCACAATGGAATGTAATGGACTTCTACTAGCAGGGACTTATGAGAAAGAATGCTATTCACATCCAGAAAAAGAACTGTGGAAGTGGAAACACAGAAGAAAAAGAACTGCTTGATCACATGGTTCCATGGGGATATGAATGGGGATGCAGACTCTAAATAATCAACCTAATGCAAATATCAATAATATGAAAATAGGTCATGATCAATTACACATGTAAAACCCATTGGAATTGCTCGTTGGCTACAGGAGGGGGTGGGAGAAGAAGAAGGAAAGAACATGATTCATGTAAGCATGGAAAAATATTTTAAATTAATTAAAATTTAAAATAAATAAATAAATAATGCCTTAAAATAACTGATCTATAAAAATGAAAACAAGGGAGTTGGCCTAAACTCTAAAAGAGATACTGTCCCTAAAAGCTGGTGCCTTCTTATTTTCCTCATATATGCACATCCCTAGGGCTCTGGACACAAGCAACATAAAATTCCCAGACCATGTACTATTTTAAAATGATTATGGCCCCTAGGCATCCATAATAGCCAAAAATGACTGGTGATTCTATAAGTATCCCTATAAAGGCAGATGTAGTACAGAGAGTTTGACATGGAGTCAGGAAGAACTGATTTCAAATCCTATTTCAGACATTTACAAGCTGTATAACACTGTGCAACCTTTATCTACCTCTTTTCCTAAAGACAACTAAATTGCCCAGTGGATAGAGTCCTGAGCCTAGAGTCAGGAAGACCTGAGTTCAAATCTAACCTCAGACACTCATTAGCTGTATGACTCTGGGAAAGTCACCTAACCCTACAGTTTTTTTCATATTTAAAATGAGTTAGAGAGGGAAATATAAAAATCACTTCAGTATCTTTGCCAAGAAATAGAGTTACACAAATAATAAACACAAATAGAGTTACAAAGAATCAGACAGGACTGAAACAAAAGAATGATAAGCCTTGGTTTCTGTATCTATAAAATGGAAATAATAAAAGCACAGACCCATTAAGACTATTGTGAGAATGAAACCAGATAATATTTTGTAAGATTCTTTACAAATCTTAAAGCACTATATAAATGATAGCTATTATTAATATTATCATTATTTTCCTTAAGGGGTTATATTGATCCTCAAATACTCCTGTAATTGCTAAAAGGGTCCAGCATTTATGAAACAAGCTTCATTGAGATAGAATAGTGCTGGGAGATAAAAGGAGGTTTATAGGCTATAAATAGTAGGAATGATGTCAGCAACTATGATTTTTCCACAAGGCTGGACCTCTTATAGTAGGGAAGAGAAAGTATGACAGAAAACTTGTATGCTGACCTTCTAAAGAGTTTGAAATGGAAAACTGTTGATCAAGTTCTTTTCCCAGTCATTTAGTAAGGTAATGAAAGACTTCCCCTGTTATCATTTCACTTGTTAGTGTATCACAGCTAAGGACAACGGATATTCTCCCTGAGAAGAGAGTTCGACTGATCTGCTAGCCAAGGAAGAAGAATACACTCATGTGGTTTCATGAATCCATATCTACATCCAGGCTAGCAGGAAGATACTGGCCAGAGTTGCTATTCTGAGTGGTCACTAGTAGAGCTTGCTAAAAAGTATCTAGGTAGCACAGTGGATAGAATGCCAAGTCTGGAATCAGTAGGACATGGGTTTAAATCTGGTCTCAGATACATCCTAGCTATGTGACCTTCGGCATATCATTTAACTTGAATTGCCTAGCCTTTGCCATACTTCTGCTTAGACTTGACACTAAGATATAAGGTAAGGATTAAAGAGAGAGACAGAGAGACAGAGAGAGACAGAGAGACAGACAGACAGACAGACAGAGAAAGAGAGAGAGAGAGAGAGAGAGAGAGAGAGAGAGAGAGAGAGAGAGAGACAGAGACANAGAGAGAGAGAGAGAGAGAGAGAGAGAGAGAGAGAGAGAGAGAGAGACAGAGAGAGAGAGACAGAGAGACAGACAGAGAGAGACAGAGAGAGAGAGACAGAGAGAGAGAGAAAGACAGAGAGAGAGACAGAGAAACAGAGAGAGAGGGGGGGAGACAGAGAGAGAGACAGAGAGAGAGACAGAGAGAGACAGAGAGAGAGACAGAGAGAGACAGAGAGAGAGAAAGACAGAGAGAGAGACAGAGAAACAGAGAGAGAGAGACAGAGAGAGTCAGAGAGACAGAGACAGAGAGAAACAGAGACAGAGAGAGAGACAGAGAGACAGAGAGAGGGAATCTGTTAAAAGTCTGCTCCCCTCCTGGGTATCAATTATATTTCTGGCTGCCCAATTCACTGGTACTTCCAATGTAGGTAGAGTTGCTTTATAGCAATTATGCCTAGCCCAGACTAACCTGTTATCATTTTTCTGTCCACTGTATCAGTTGTGCCCCAGGACCATGGCTTTTAGTCACTGGCTCAAAATGCAAAAGAAATCTTATTAGTGGCCACAAAAGAGAGGTATTCATCATGGAGCCCTGCTGATCTTCACAAAGGGTTATGATCCACTGGGAATCTTCTCCATCATGTAGTCAAATAGAAGGAATTGATATTCTGTGATAAACTAACTGACTCCTTAAACTGGTATCAAAGCAATACTAAGCTGAGATATTAGCTTTCATGGAGATTTGAGGAACAGAGCAGGAAGCATAACTGACTCTTCATTTCATTCATTTCTGTTGCCCCCTTCCCCATCATCAAGCCTTGGCCAAGTGAGGAATGTGACTGGGAGAAAATGCCTCAAGTCTTTTTCATTTCCTTCATAATTATTCTTCATAATTGAAGACATTGCTCCCCTGACAGTATTACTTTTATTCTTTGAGTGTTGCTTTTTTGAATAGAAGATGATGTAGGTGATGGATGTGCAACCTATGGGCCCTGTCAGAGTGATTACATATGTAGTTTGTCTTCTGGAGAGCGACTATACAACGTGCTTATGGAGTCTCTCTCACTATTGGCTTTTTTGGATTTGAATACATTAGCTGGTGGGGTAAAACATTCAGTTGCAAAATCTTGAATTTAACAATGTCTATTGCAGACGCGTTTTTTTTCCTTCTCAGAAGTGTCTGGACCTTGACCTAAAAATAAAAAATCTAAAATGGCAAAATGAAAATAGGCCTATGTAGGCCCAGCATCATTTCTACTTAATAAGTACATGATGTTGGCAACACACTCTAGCCAATGCTACCAAGATGCATTCTCGCTTTCTAAAAGCTTATAATAAAAGAACATTTTGCCACTGAAGTAAAGCAGTGGTTCTAGGTACAAAAAAAAACCACCCTGCTTCTATCCAAAAATTGCTCAATTATTTTTTCAGCAGTCATAATACAAACACTAATTCTCTCTAATATCCATTCCAGAGAAGATTCATGGTGAAATAGAATTACCTAGAACAGATACAAGGAAATAACCAAGAGATGTTTTTTTTTATTTGAATTTTCACTGAGTCAATAGAATCCCATTATTTCTGGATCTACAACAAGATGCTAAATGGTGACATTTGATTTGGATTCAAGTTAATTTAATCGAGTGGCCATTTATTAAAGGCCTATATACTAAACCCTATATTAGACATTAGGAACACAAAGAAAAATGACAAAAAAAAAATTCTTCCCATGAAGAAAAAACTCATTTGAACATTTGTTGCTATTTAGTCATTCACTCTTGTCATATTCTCCCTGTCCCCATGATCTTTGTCCATGTGGTTTTCTTGACAAAGAGTGGTTTGCCATTTCTTTCTCCAGTATGTACCCATTTTTCAGATGAAGAACTAAGCTAAATAGGTCAGGATCATATAGCTACTAAGTGTCTCAGGTCTTCCTGGTTCCAAGCACAGCACTCTATTCACTGTATCGCCCTATGGACCACCTACTATGTAAGTAAGTCTAATAATATATTTTTTTCAGTATACCATATAATCTAGTCATTTTTCAAACCCTTACTTTCTGTCTTACAATCAATACTAAGTATTGATTCCAAGGAAGAAGAGAAGGAAGGACTAGGGAATTGGTGTTAAGTGACTTGCCCAGGATCACACAACTAGAAAGCATCTGAGGCCAGATATGAATCCAGGACCTGGATCTCTATCCACTGACCAACTTAGCTGCCTCTTAGTTGGTAATTTTCAAAAACTCACAAACACAGGATGATGGATTTAGTCATACTGTCCCACTTTTGCTTTAATAGATCTATTGTTTAATCAACATAGTCTCCATTGAAACAGAATCCAATCCATCCTTACTTCCTTATCCTGTGTAATTTCTGTCCAAGGCTTTCCACAAATCTTTCATATGGGTTGTAGCCAACACATTGAAGACTTTCCCTTAACTCTCCTCATTAAAACTGTGGATGTAGAAGAATTTTAGATTTCTTTTTTTCAAAGCTGATAAAGATATTTACCATAATATAACCAAACCATAATATAATCATACTTCCTATCTTTTGTTTTCAAAGACAACTCTGCTGGTGGTGCCTGATACCTATATGTGGCTATTTCTGAATACTAATTAGCATTTATAAAGTGTTTTAAAGTTTTGAAATTACATAGTATATCTCATTTGGTTCCCACAATTACTCTATGAGGTAAGTGCTATTACCCCTATTTTACAGATAAGGAAAGTGAGGCTTGCCTAGGATCCCACAGCTCTAAGTATCTAAGTCTTAATAAGGTTTGAAATTATTTCTTCTTGAATTCAAGCCCAGTGTTTTATCCACTGTGTCAGAATGAGGTGAGATCACTAGTCTTTTCCATATCATTACCACAGACAAATGTGGGTTTGCACCAGGACCTTCAAATTAAGTTGTTGGTCACCTAATCAACTAAGGTAAGAAGTAGGAATACTAAAAATATCCGTGGCTAAGAAATATTTCAAGATACCTACGACTTTTCCAATTTTTCTGAGGCCAGATGTCTAAATATACACATCTTTTCTACTGACAACTTTAAATTTATTTAAAATCTTACACTTTATGCAGCCCCTGAACCAGATGGCTTTCTACATAATATTTTCCACAATCTCCAGTTGATCATTTGTCAGTTTCAATTATGCTTTAGTTTCTTCTGTAACAACTGGATTCCCCTTGATATGTCCCTGGATGTTCAAATTACAAGACTCTACAATGGCTATGATATCAATGCTGAGGACCTTTATCATTGATTCATTTAACTGCTATCAACTTGATAGCTTCTCAAAGATGACTAATCAGCTTCACTAAGAGTTTCAGCCAAATACTTTGACATGTTCAGGTAGGAAAATCATTGAATAATCATCAAATCTTGAGGACACTGAGGAAATTGATTTTATTGCATTATCCTTTAATAATATACAATGGCACTTCAGTCTTCCAGATCATTAAGCTAGAATACATTCCTTTTGTCACTGTTAGGCTTATAAATATCTTCAGAGCTAAACTACAAAAAGAAAAGAAAAATTATCATTAATGTCCCAAACTAGCCCATTTTTGCTCCTTTATACAGAAATAGATTACAGGAAAAGTAGTGAAAATCATAGGGAGAGGAAATGTGTTTAGCATAACTATAGTAACACTTCATTTATCTAGGGGTACCATTCAGGAATTTTAACTCTCCGAAAGGCAACTGAGAACACAGGAGCAAAATGGGCCTCTGAGCAGCCCAAACAGAAGTCACAAAGTCACTAAAGCTCATGCATTTTACTTACAGCAGAGCCCCTCAGGCTTTCCTCCTCTCAATCTCTGGTTTTCCAACCCACCATAGAATGAAATCAGCAAAATAGAAGGTGGGGGAAAGTACTGCTAGAGCTAAGCACATTGACAGCAGGACGAAATGACAATTTGACAGCAAGAAGACAGAAAAACTATGAAAAGCAGACACTGTAACTCAAAAAAGCTTATTAGCCTGGAGCTATTGAGTAGAGTCCTATCCAACTCTACTCTGAGTATCACTATACTATAGCGCACAGTACAGTAAATGATATGTATAATGACCCTACATCTTCAAGAAAAGGCTAAATTATGTTCAATATACAATCTCTTTAAGAAGGCAGGGAAGTTAGTAATTACATCTTCAAGAAACTTCCATCAAAAACACTTTAGATATTTTAAAGTTTTTACCCTTAAAGAGTATGGTTCAATTTACCTTGAAAGTCTGTTCATAGATAACAGCTCAGTCTTCAACAAGTTCAGATAAATGAGTTGTTGCTATTTTTAGGGAGTGATAGACAAACAGGTTGAAAGGGTCAACTAGACTGTATTTTCAGGATCATCATAAATTTAGGTGATAATTATTTTACTTTGCCTGTAGCTGTGATCTTATCTAGATCCTAGAAATACCCTCTCTACAGGTAAACATAATACAGGTAAACAGCTCCAATCCATCTGTAACTTAAGGTCTTAAAGAATTTCTTGGGGACACTGATAAGTTTACTGAATTGTCCCCAGTCACAGACAGATAGTTTGAACCCAGGTCTCCCTGGATCCAAGGCCAACCCTCTATTATGTCATTCAGTTATTTTTAAAGCATTCTTAATAGAAGACAAACATTTAAGTTGATGTTAATTTTAACTGAGACCATATCCACTGCTAAGTCCAGATGATGAAGTCAATCCTATTCTTTCTATCTGGAGGGCAGAAGTTACAGTGATAACTCTTCTCCCTGGACTACAGAATTCTCTTGGCCAAATGGCCACTGGAGGCTGTCTGTCCCTACAGCCCTACTAGTAAGTGAACATGGTGGTTTCCAAGATTGTAAAATGGGCTTTGAGTGGAGGAGCAGGTTCTCAAAATCACCAGAGCACCACATACCCATTCTTACTTTTCTCTAAACAGAACTGCAAACCAGGCTGAATGGTTCTATCGAAGAGGAGGCCACAGATACGTGAAAAGAGAATCTATGAAGGGGAAATTGATTCAGTCCTTCCTATACAATTCCCATGCTGAATAGAAAGCCCAAGACTGAGCAAGCTCCCCTCCTTCGTCTACAAAGGCGGAAGAGAATCAGCCTTAGTGAGAAGGAAATAAACTGCTCAGTTTTTGGAGGTCAGTAGGGCACCACTTACTGAATTGAAAGAAGTAATTTATTAGGCTGTACTCAAATGGCCTAATAGAATTAGAGAACCTCCTAAAGTCTGCAAATTGCTCCCTTCTCATCAGTCCAATCAGGCCTACTACATTAGAAATTTTTAGAGCCTAAATCTCTTTAATAACAATAATTTGTTCTCATGCTCTATTCACTGCTTCTTTTTACCTTTGTACCTGAGAACTCAATTGTAATTCAAGTGACTCAGTTCCAGTTTAATTTCTTTTGTCTGGCTGTGGCAATCATCTTAATAAAGACAAAACTTCAGAGTATTCATATATCTTTTGATCTAGTCAAACTGTATCCAAGTGAACCCCACCCCAATCCTTCCTCCAGACACAAAGAAAATATTGATGAAACTCTACCTAGTGATAATCAGTGATCAATGAATCTAAAAGCTTGAAAGGGAAATGTAGATTAAAAAAATCCTCTTTACACAAAGGGATTGGACTCAATGCCCAGTACACTTTTTTAGCCTATGACAAGTTACAGGGTTCCACCTTAATGTAACTAGTATTTAATTGAATAGTAACATCAAAGGTTTAATGGTAAATGCAGGACCATTTGTACCTATGGATTACTATGTAATTACAATTAGCAGATCCAAAAGCAATTACCATGCATTGCCATTCAGAAGACAGAAATAATCATGTATTTATCCTTCAATGACATACTCCTTACTCAGTAATTATCCTTCCACTAGTTGGTAATTCTCATGTAATTAAAGAGTCCACAGATTGAGTGTAGTTGCATGCTATTTGCTCACTGAAATTTAAAGCCTGGCTTAAATTGTTTCTAATACTCTTGGGCAGATCAGAAGCAGGAACATTAGGATGACTCTTCACCCTAACCAGACCCACTGCCTTGACATATGAGTTTTAAAAGTATGACTGGTGCTCTTGGCCTAGTTCGGGTTCTCAAAAACCAAGGCCATGTCTCCTTGGCAAAGTGAAACAAAGAGTTGAACAATCATCCTTTAAACTCAGAACATCATTTCTGACATATGTAAAACAATGAGCCATCTTGCCAATAATAAGAGAGTTTTGTCTAATGTTATTTTGGTAAATTGCTTCAAGTCTTCACATGTCGTCAGAACAACTACAAATGTTATCCACTACAAACTGTCAACATGTCAGTCAACATCTATTAAAGGTTATTTCCCAGGAAGGTAGGGGGTGTAGGTATCCTTCAATGATCCAAAAATTTTATGTTAATTTTCCAACTATCTATCAAGACTTGAAAAGGAATTGGCTCTGAATGAAAATACAAGACAAAAAACATCATGTGATAGGAGAAAAATAGGAATCTCCTCATCATCTGCAGCATTTGAAGCATGACTGAAGGATGACTATAAAAGAACTAGGTATCATTAGAATTGGAGGAGACCTTAGATATCATGTAGTCCCTTCTCTCAGGCAGTGCAGAAATTCCCTCTCTGACACAGTGTCATATGATTTAAGCTAGAATGGACAAAAATAGGTCATCTCAGTCAACCTTTTCATTCTATAGATGAGGATAATGAAGTCTAAGGAAAGTGACTTACCTGCCATAGGCCACTTGGGTAGCAAGTGACAAAAAAAATATTTCTACAAGGGGGTCATTCAAGCTTTGGAGAGTGAAATTTTTTCTATCACATCAAAACCAATTATAATTAGTTTACCTGTCTGAGGTCAAACAGAATCCAACTAATTGTTCCACATAGGACATTACTTAATCTGGCCTTACAGTATACCTACAACTCTCTTTTCAGCCTCTGCATTATGCTTGCATTTCCTCTGAGGCAAGAAGAAACTCAGGTTGGTTGTTCTCCAGTCAGGTAAAAAGGCAGTGCCAGTGGGCACAGAGAATATTTGGGACTCAACAAATCTAAGACTTGGGGGAAATAGGAAAATCACAGGAATAAAACAAACCAGAAATGTGGGCCAAATTTTTGTTTTCAGAAAAGCTGTACATTGAACTTCCATCACATCACATCAACTATTTTAATAAAGAAACATAATAATTTACCCAGTATTCATTTTCTCTTATTTAGAAGTAGTAGCTACGGGTATTAAGTAAAAAACCAAAGGCCAATAATAACTGGGTACCATGGATTGGAAGTGAAGGAGGAAAATGCTCAGTAAGTGCCAAGATGAAGAAAAAAATTGAAGGCATCAACTATGGCAGTATCTGGCCTAGGGCTGACCCTGTGTGGGGACCATGATACTCCTAAAATAAACATTTACCTCTCACACAATCACTCTTTTTCTCATTTAGGTTTAATGTTAGCTGGTGTTATATCCTGAGGGCTCAGGTCTCTTACCATATTCCTCTACAAAATTTGCCTTGAAAAGTTGATTTGAGAGAATAGCCTGTCATATTTGCCTCAGTGCTAGAATTGCAAACTATGATTCTATATGTAAAGACAATAAATGTCCTATACAGGAAGACTTGTTTGCAAAATAGATCCTATTTATACTTCCAATGCCTGTTAGCATCATTTATTTTCACAAGATTCTGCCTTTCATTTAAGTAATTGTGATCTAACATTTAATGATAATTTGCATCTTATATATGAAGGTCATTCTATTCTTCTATGTAACCACTCCAGAATTCAGTGCATGTTATCATACACAGAGTATGAACTCAGTAAAAATTAATTAAATGTAAAAAAACTAACCAATGACCATCTTTCATAATTCTTTGATTATATATATGTATATATATATACATATATATATTTGTTAATGCTTCATCCATGCTTCAGTTATTCAACTGCTTTGTCTCAAGTCATAGCATATACCAATATATCTTGAAGAGTATATATATTCTGGGAGATCTAGGTAGCACAATGAATAGAGAGTCTGGCCTTGCATTGGGAGGATCTGGATTCAAACCTGGCCTCAGATACTTCCTAGCTATGTGACTAGGAGCAAGTCACTTAACCCCATTTACCTATCCCTTACTGCTCTGCTGCTTTGGAATCAATATTTAGTATCATTTGTAAGACAGAAGGCAGGGTTTAAAAAATAGGGTATATGTTCCTAAAAAATCTTTTGTGAATCCAATTCTAACAAATCAAATTATATTTTAGATCCACTAAAGTTGCTTTCTTTTAAAATAATTCTATTGATACTCCATTTGTAAAGTAAATAATTATCCTCTAATTTATCTTTTCTTTAAATCCAGATTTTCATCTATTGGAAATAATCACCTCTGGGCTCTTGAAATACTTAATTTGCATCTTTCTTATACATTTATATTCAAGTTTGGATTATATGTAATTGTATTATCTTTCCTAGTAGACTATAAGTTTTTTTAAGGAAGGAAGCATAACCCTGTCTTATTAGTTTTTGTGTTTCCCTCAAAGTTCTATCTCAATCTATACTTAGTATGTTTAATTTACTTGAATTCACTTCCTTAAACAATACGTTTGCTTTTCAAAACAGATATACTCTTATGCTTATATGTTATGTACTCTACAAATTTGCAGCTATTATATTAGTGAGACTTTTGGCTGACTTCTCCTGCATCATAACAACCTGTTATCTTCTAAAAACATATATAGAATAGGGGCAGTGTCAAGATGACCACTTAGAAGCAGAAAAAGTCCAGACCACTGTGAAAACCCTTCCAAATCAATCAGAAACAAAGAGAGGACAGAAAACCAAATCTAACAACAGGACAGAGCCAAAGGGTGGTGGTGGGGAATCTCCTACTAAATTCAACTTAAAAGATATGCAGAGAAGGCAAAATTCTCATGTTTAAGGAAAAAGGAAGAAGGAAGGTCCCAGGACCCCTCCCCCACCTCTGTGCTGAGTCTCTGGTGGTCACTGGAATCTCTGGGTGAGGGCTCCAGCCCTGAGAGAATGCCTTGCTGCAACAGCTGTGCCAGGTTTAGGGCTCTAACCACAGTTAGCAGGGAGGCAGCTGGAGGAAAGGCAC
The DNA here is from genome assembly GCF_016433145.1 of Gracilinanus agilis. Lineage (NCBI taxonomy): Eukaryota > Metazoa > Chordata > Mammalia > Didelphimorphia > Didelphidae > Gracilinanus > Gracilinanus agilis. The sequence goes on from NC_058133.1 coordinate 123,489,615, forward strand.
AGAGGGGAGGGCAGCTTAGTCACAGTCACTACTGTAGTATAGAGAGAGGGGGTCATATAGTTTTTTCAAGCTTTGGCTGAGTTCTGAAAAGCAGTTAGGGGTTTGGAATCTTGAGGGAGAGAGCAGTTGGTTTGGGTCTCTGGTGGACAGAGGACTGAGATCAGCTGAGGGCTTCCTTACCTATCTGTAGTATTGAAATTTAGCCTAGCTTTGAAATATTTATTTAAGAAATTGTTATTTTGGATAAACCCTTTATATCTTCCTTCCCAATATTATTTCCTACCTTCCCTCCCTTACCTTATATGTCTGTGGAGTTAATAAGGAGAGTAATTAGAGAGGAGTTCAAATCTGTGAAGGGTTAATTGTTATTTAACAGTATTAGATATAAAGAAATTAGTCAGTCATCATTTATTCCCTTTAGATAGCAATAGCATCTTGTAAGCTGAGTTAAAGGCAGGTCCTTACTCAGACTCCATCTTTGCCTCCCTTCCCCCACCTGAAGTCAGGAGTATAACACAGAAGGTAAACAGAGATCTTCAGGGAGAGGAGAAATTAAACTAAACAGACAAAACAGCAGGCTTTACAGACTGGGACTTAGACTCATACACAGGCTGAGGGAAATAGACTAACCTGAAATTAACAAACAGGGTTTAGTTAATTTCACAGGAAGGGACTTGTTTTGAAGTTACACCTTCCTTCAAGATGGATACCCCGGCTTCCCTTCACCCAGAGTATGTTGGTTCTTTCCCTCTTCTTCTCTCTCTTAATAACTAACAGACAAATTATACTAATAGGTCTGTTGAAACACAAAAGGGTTTATTAT
>NC_058133.1:123493207-123520139 GCF_016433145.1 Gracilinanus agilis
CTCTCTCTCTCTCTCTCTCTCTCTCTCTCTCTCTCTCTCTCTTTCTCTCTCATTTTCCCTACCTTCACTCTTTCTATCTGTAAATAAACTACCATAAAAATTATCCTGACTTGGTTCTTTAATTTGAAATTATGAAAATTGATTCCTGGCAACCAAAACTCTTAAATATCCAGTTCAACCATAATTTTTACCTCTTACATCCTCAATACTTCATGATTGGACTATTAGCCCGACTCAAGTCTCTGTCTGCTCTAATCTATCCTCCAATCAGCTATCAAATTGATTTTCCCAAAGGAAAATATGATCACATCCCTACCTATTCAGTAAACTCCAGCAGTTTCCCATCACCCCCATGATCAAATAAAAAAATCCTTTGATTGACTTCCAAAATAGCCTATTGTAACTTGGCCCTCTCCCTACCTTTTCTATCTTCTTATACCTTACTTCTTCCTACATGCTCAGCAATCCATTGACACTGAGACTCTTTGCCAATTCTGAGTTTTTTTACAGTCTGTTCCCCATGTCTGGAACACCAGCTTCTACCTCCTAGCTACTCTGACTTCTAAGTCTCAGCTAAAACATCACCTTTTGCAAGAGACTTTTTCCCATCTTCCCTAATATCAGTGCCTTCCCTCTGAGATTACTCCTCATTCTATCCTATATTTATCTTATTTTTACAAGGTTGTCTTCTCCCTGTTAGATTGCAATCTCATTGAGATTATGGTCTATTTTTTTTGCCTGTCTTTGTGTCCCAACACTTAGCACATTGACTGGTACATGGTGTGCATAAAGAATTCCAGCTTACTGATAGAAGTTCTTTGAGTATATTAATAGGTCAGATGGTAGTGACATGGTTTCAAGGAAAACAAGGCAAATGAGAAAAATGGGCTCAAAGGATCTTAGGACGCAGTGGCAAGGCAAATGGTATGGGTAATGGTCCTCTAATAGTACCATAGTTAACTCCTCCAAGTATTATACATATCCAAGTCTACTGCTGGGATGGGGAGGGAAGTAAAGCCTAAAGGAACTGGCTTACCACCATTAGGAAGCCTTAAGGTCCTAGTGAGACGAGTGTTCCAGGCTCCCTCTTAAAGAGATGATGATGAAGGTAGAGGGTTTGAGGAGGGAAGGGTCCAAACAGAAGAGGACAATGGCAAGAATAATGGAGTACAGGGGCTCCCAGTGAGGACTCTTTCCACTTGACATGCTCTATTTATCTTTCAAATATCTTCAAACCCGACTCCTTCATATTTCCAATTTTATTATATATCATTCTCTTTCATATAGACTATAGTTCACCAATACTGGCCTATGTGTTCTTCATTCACTGTGCTCTATCTGTCCTTGCTGGTGCTTTTGTACTGACTTTCTCCCTTGTCTGGAATCCTCTCTTCACCTCTATCTCCTAGAATCCCTACCTTCTTACCAGACTCAGCTCATACATCTCTTTCAGTAGGAGACCTATGTCCCCTAGGTGCTTTAGCAGATGCATCTTCCATATTACACCCATTTAAATGCATGCTCTCTCTCCCATTCAAATGCCCTATATGTTGAGACCCAGGATCCTGGAAGGTTGAAACTTCAATTGGTTGGTACTTCCTCTATACTTTGGTTGGTAAAATATATCCCCCTGCAATCAGGCACTATACATTCTAGTGACACTGGAATAAAAGCTATCCCCTGAAGTCAACATTCATTTGCCCCCCTCTGCATTTATTCTCTTTCCTTATCTCTGGATCGGTTCAGCTGTCACTTCAGGGGTACAGTCCTTAACATAGTCCAAACACATAGTAAGAGGGGCAGCTGGGTAGCTCAGTGGAGTGAGAGTCAGGCCTAGAGACAGGAGGTCCTAGGTTCAAACCTGGCCTCAGCCACTTCCCAGCTGTGTCCCTGGGCAAGTCACTTGACCCCCATAGCCTACCCTTACCAATCTTCCACCTATGAGACAATACACCGAAGTACAAGGGTTTAAAAAAAAACACATAGTAAGTGCTTAATAAATGTTTGTTGTTGACTTTTATGGAGTTGTCCCTAATTCCTAAGTTGAAAGTTCTCATTCTCTTTCTGTGCTTGTCTCCCATTCTGTGTCCATTTCTGTGTGTGTCTGTCTCTTTCTCTGACAATCTATATCTATCTCTCTGCCTGGCTGTTTTTCTGTGGACTCCTCTCTCTCTCTCTCTCTCTCTCTCTCTCTCTCTCTCTCTCTCTCTCTCTCTCTCTCTCTCTCTCTCTCTCTGTCTCTCTCTCTCTCTCTGACTGTCTCTGTGTTATCTCTGAGTCTTCTTTAAGTCATCTCGAAAATTAATCTAGTCTGTGTGTGTAGCTATTTCACTGTGTCTATCATCTATCTCTCAGTGGTGTGTGTGTGTGTGTGTCTTTGTATCTCTGCATCCCATCACCTACCTTTTGAGATTATCTTATTTTTCCTTATGTACATATATGTTCCAGCCTTCCAATAAAAAGCAAACTCTTTGAGGTCAAGGACTCTGATTTTTGCTTTTATACCCCAACTAATATGTATCATAGCACTTTATATTATTAAATACTTAATAAATGTTTGTGGAATTCAGTTGAACTGAGTTTAAAATTAAACAATTTCTTTTATTTGCAAAGGTTTTCTCATGCATCAAATAAGCCAGGTTTACTGACTCCCATCTAATGATTATTCTCTGACTCAGTTCCTATATAAAATTAAAGTCATTAGTCTAGACAAAAGGAACTATAGACCTTGGGGAACTTCCAGATATTATAAAATCTCTTCCTTTAATCCCTTTAAAATGCATTAACGTTGGATCATACAAGGAGTAGGAAAGCCTAGTAAAGATACAGTCATAGCTCACCATTATTTCAGAGTTTAACATCATTCTATTGGAATTTAGATGACTTTGATAGCCTATAGCCTTATTTTGAAAAAAGGAACTAATTGGAGTGCTTATCAAAGATGAATGATTTCATCACAGGGCAGAAAGAGGATAAAGTCCTTAGTCTTGAGGCACACAATGTATTGCCATGATAGTAGCTACCCTGGGGCTAGTTTTATCGAAGAAAAGGAAGATACAAAAACAAATTTTCAATTAACTCATAGTAACTAAATATGTTTATTATTACAACTGAAAATAAAATATTTTTGAAGCATAAATATTTTATGAAAACTAAAGATCAGGGTAAGAGGCATTCAAACCTAGCAAATGAGAAATAACCCCAGCTAATCCTTGATTACTCATATTCTTTGGTCTGTGAGGGAATATACTAAGAATGTGTTGGCACAGCTCAGATTATTGAATAGTAGGAAGGTTTATTGTATGAAATGTTTTAAGCTAGCTCTGTTACTTATAATACTAACAATAATGCATACTGAGAGTTTGATTGTAGTTAATTCATAAGAGCTGTGATTAATGTTATAAAAGGGTCACAAATCAGAGCCAGAGAATAAAAGAGAAACTATTCATGGATACTAATAAATTGCTCTGTGAAGGCTTGGCCACCCTTGCAGGTAATGATGTCACAAAATGATGAAAGAATCGTTAAGGAGCCAGCAAAGTGGCACTGCTTGGCTAATGTACTGATCATTGCATCACACTTGGCCAGGAGCCTCTTAAAGGCAACAGAGATGAAAGGAAGGCAAGAATGCCCAAGACTGCATGCCCCACCTCACATTCTCTTCTTTGAGGCTAAACTTTCAAATAGTGAAACTAACCATGCTTAGTCTTATATATCAGCATGAAAAGTACCTTGTGAAGGGCAATGCCAATTTATAAACAAGCATTCCATCTAAAATACAATGTGGTTTGTTTCTCAAAAACTTATTTTTTCTGTCTTTAAGTATAAGAAAAAGAGAAAACATTCTAAAGAAATGGGGAGGTATGGGAAAGATAGAGATAAAGAGAGATTAAAAATAATAGCAATAGATAACAAATAGTCCTTATTCTGCCCCAGGGTGACTTACAATCATTACCTCATTGGATCCTGAAAGGTAAGTGCCATTATTAGCTCCATTTTATAGATGATGAAAATGAGGCAAACAGAGGTTTAGTGGCTTACCCAATAACATCCAGCTAGTAAAGTGTCTGAGGTCAAATTTGAACTCAAGTCTTCTTACTCCAGGCCTGATGCTCCATCACTATGCTGTCTAGCTGCCTAGAGGCATATGGATATAGAAACGAAGGAGAAACAGGAAAAGAGATGAAATGAAGAAAGAGAGGGAGAAAGAGTGGAAAGATGATTGGACCAAGGGGGAGGATAATAGGTGGGGAAGGGGAGAGGACAAGAGAGAGAATCCTAGAGAAAGAAAATGATATAAAAGGGAAAATCTAATGCTTTGAAATAGTTTAAATACATTCAATGTTATGAAGTACTAAAATAAACTTTTAACTCCCTTCCCTACTAAATGGCCATAGCAAACCATTTAGGATCTCTTTATCTATTTAAGACTTTCCTAAAATGGATCCAGGAAATATCTCAGCTATTTATTCAATTATTCTTACTTCTTTACTATAATCATTCTAAACCAAGAAATTTATCAAAAACTATTAAAGATTATGGCTTATTAATGAGATAATGTTTGTCTTACATTCCCCGCAATTTGGAGACATGTGCAAAGCAAAGTATTTAAAATGCCAAAAGAAAAAGAATCAGTTGCAGTTTCTTGTCCTATGAATCATTTATTGCCCATTGTCTTTAGGATAACTATGTGGTATAATGGATAGAGCACTGAGCTTAGAATCAGAAAGACAACTTCATGAGTTCAAATCCAGCCTCAGACACTTTTAGTACCTTTGTAACCCGGTGTAAATCATTTAACTCTATTTGCCCCGGTTTCCCTATCTGAAAAGTGAACTGGTGATAGAAATGGCAAACCAATATCTTTGCCAAGAAAATCCCAAATGGGATCACAGAATCAGACATGTTTGAAACAACTGAACAGTAGAATACTGCAAAAACATTTAACATTGAGGAGAGTCACTGAGATTCGCAAAAGTAATAATTAATTAAAATATGAGTGGGAAAGAGTTGTGGTTTCTCCTAGAACTAGAACTAGGTTTGGAAATTCTTTAGATTTTGGGCTTTGGGGGAAGGGTAGTAGGTAGAAGAGAGCTGGATGGAAAGAGTAGAAAGAGTGAAGGTTGATTTGAATTGTTCTGACTAAACCCAGGGTGATTTAATTCACTATTCTGACTATTAGTCAAGGTATAGTCTACTAGACCATAATGTTCTATAACTTTCTGAAGGTAAATAAGGTGTTTAAAAAGAATGTACTCCCAGAATAAAGATAATGACACATATATTCTGCTGAGTTCTACTCTTTTTTTTCCCCCCTTCATTCATTTTCACTTCCGCTGAAAACACTTTCTCTTACAAAGAGCAATTGCCAAGAACTGGCATATTCTCAAGGCTTACGTTTTCAACTGTTTGCCAAATGGCTGTAATATAATTCACAAAAGCCCTGTTTATTGAGTAATATTATTAATGGTTAGCAGAATACTGTGAAATTGAAGACATTCTTTTTGGATTATTTCCAGGTCTTTAAAAAGAACCACTAGTTCCAATAGGAAATGGATGGTTTATCTTAAAGCTTATTATTTTTAAAAGTGAAATAACACAGAATGCATTTAACTAGATGCAGTTAAACTTGTTCTTCTCCTGGTCAAGTGTCCTTACCCATGATAGGCCCCAAAATGCCTAGTGCTAGGTAATGAGTCTATATGGTCGACCAAAAACAAATGGATAAATGATTATAATTATTAAGGTCATAGTTCACACTAATATTTTTTTAAATAGCAAATGAATACAAGGATGAACTGTGATTCTTTTCAGTCACAGAATTCTCACTGTGGGAATTTCTTCCACCAATGCAGGTTACAACAAAGCTAAGAATTTACTAGAGAACTGACTAAGATATAGAGGTTAAATTAGCTATATGACAGTAAGGGTCAGAGGTGAGATCTGAACACAGGACATTCTGTATCCAATCCCAGAATTCTAAGCCCCACACTAGTCAGTCAATAAATATTTATTAAATGTTTTCAAAGTTCCAGACATTGTATTAAATTTGGGGATACAAAAAAAGACACGTACATTGTCTCTGCCTCATAGAGTTCAAACATATTAAAAATGAAATTAAGGAGATAGCTAGATAACTCAGTGGATTGAAAGCCAGTCTAGTGATGGGAGGTCCTGGGTTCATATTTGGTCCCAGACATTTCCTAGCTCTGTAATCCTGAGCAAGACACTAAAGCCCCATTGTTTAACCCTTATTTCTCTTCTGCTTTGGAATAAATTTTACAATATTGATTCTAAGACAAAAGATAAAGATTTTTAAAAAAAGAAATATATATACATATATATAAGATATGTACAGAATCCATGGAAGGTGGTTTCATAAGGCAGATATTAGAAACTAATGAGATAAAAAAACAAGGGGAAAAGTTCTTATGGAAGAGGGGATTTGAGCTGTCTTAAAGAAAGCTAAGAGAAAAGAAAGATTTCCACCTACAAAGAACTGCCACTGGAAAGTCATATAGTCCCACTTTCCAAGGAAGGAATGTAATCTTTACAGGATAAATAGGCTGCCACTAATTCAAGATTATGGTTTATCTACCTCCCTAACATATCCCTAATTTATCTTCTCTTTACTCACAACCATCTAAGGCTTTCATTACCCACCCCTCAGCAGCACTATATTATAATGGCTTCCTGACTGAGGTTCTGGTTTCCAGTCTTCTCATTTGAACTCATCCTCTGCATAGTCAACAAAATAATCTTCCTAAAGCACATCTTACCATGTCACTCTACTGCTTTAAGTATCTTCAGTGGTCCCCTATTGCATCCAGGATAAAATACAAACTCTCCAATTTAACATTTAAAGCTTTTTAAAATCTAACACCAACCTTCCATCTTGGTGATTCCATATTGCTCCCTTTCCTATACTTTCTATTCCTATCAAGCGAGACTATTTGCTATTCACTATATTTCAACTTCCATCTTTCAGAACTTTGCCTTTAAACACCCTTTCCTCATTTCAAGAATGTATGCTCTCATCACATCTTAGAATTCCTAATTTCCTTAAAGGCTACTTTTAAGGGAAGCCTATCCTGATCTCCTTAATTTTCAGTATACTACGGGCAGCTAGGTAGCTTAGTGAATAGAAAACCAGGACTAGAGTCGAGAAGACCTGGGTTCAAATTTGGCATCAGACATTTCCTAGTTGTGTGACGTTGAGCAAGTCACTTAACTTGAATCGCCTGGCCCTTACCTCTCTTATGCCTTGAAAGTGATCCTTAGTATAGATTTTACAAGAAAAGGTAAGAATATTTTTTACATTATCAGTGTACTCCCCTTCTTCAAATTATCATAAGTATATCTTTGATCACTTAGAGAGGAAGAGTACACTCACTAATCTATGTGTATAATCTAAGATCATAATCCCCTTCACCCTCAAGAAAGAGGAAAGCCCCATGAGGGCAAGACTTACTTTTTACATTATGTATATAACAGTGGTTCCCAAAATTTTTGGCCTACCGCCCACTTTCCAGAAAAAAATATTACTTAGCCCCCTGGAAATTATTTTTTTTTAATTTTAATAGCAATTAATAGGAAAGATAAATGTACCTGTGGCCATCACCGCACCCTGGATCGCTGCAGCACCCAAAGGGCCCACTTTGGGAATCACTGGTATATAGCTTCATATCCTAGTAGTAGACCTTGCAGATAGTAGGCACTTAATAAATATTTTTGGACTAGATCTCATGAATTAAAAGAGCACTTTCTTAATGTTTTCTTATATGAAACAAAACAGTGAACTACATCTCTTTTCTTTTTTTTTTAATTTCTTTTATCTTATGAAATGAGTAGAGCAGAGTCTTCTATTAAAGACCTCTTCTAATGTTCCCTTATGGTGTAAAGCTAACTTTTGGCTTCCCAAAGTTATTCCCCAATTGATATCTAAACAAATGATAGTATAGGAATTTAATAGAATACTATTATGGTATGAAAAGAGACAAAAGGAATAATTTGAGAGAAACCTGCAAAGATCTACATGAAGGGATGCAGAGTGAAGCAAGCAGAACCAAGAGAAAAGTTTATGCCATCAAAATAACACAAATGAACAACTTTGGGATATATAAAAACTCTGATCAATACAATGTTAGAATTCTTAAAAGAAGATGAAGAAGGCTGCCACCAACCTCCTGATGAAGAAATTATAGACTATATTATGCAGAATAAGAGACATTTCTGGACATGGCCAACATGGGAATTTGTTTTTTCTTCACTATACAAATTTGTTACAAAAATTTTGTTTTTTCTCTTTCCCCTGGAGCAGTATGGTGGGAAGATAGAAGGCAAGGAAAATTAATTCTTATTAATTGATAAATTAATTTTTAACTGAAAAATCTCTAAGTTCCAAGTTTCTATAATTTTTAAAAAGTCTGAGTGCCAGACCAGTACTGTATAGACATTCAATGACCAGACTACCTAAGTCCAGAAAGTCTCATTACTAGGAAAGTTGGTAAAAAGCAAATTAGGAAGATAACAAATATTATTATCAATAAGTTCACAAGCATTTGTTATTTTCTAAATTCTTTGTTGTTTGATTGTCACAGTAATATCCAGCTCTTCATAATTCTATTTGGAGTTTTCTTGGCTAAGATTCTAGAGAGGCTTGACATTTCCTTCTCCAGCTCATTTTCAGATGAGGAAACTGAGGCAAACAAGAGTTAAGTGATTTGCACAGGGTCACACAGCTAGTAAGTGTCTGAAGCCAGATTTGAATTCAAGAAGATGAGTCTTCCTTACTCCAGGGCCAGCACTCTATCCACGGAGCCATTTAGCTGCTTGAGCTAAATACTAAGAGGGCCAATCCCTGCTGGCAAGAAGCTTGCAATATAATTGGGAAGATAAGAGAGAAATGTAGTAACTTAGATATGTGACTAGAGATTACTCTTTCTATTATTCCTTCACTACAATGGAGACAAAAGTGTGTGTGTGAGAGAGAAAAGGAGAAGGGAGGGATAGAGCAAGAGGGGAAGAGAGACACAGAGAGAAAGAGAGGAAAAAGGAGAGGAAAGGGGAGAGAGAGACAGAGACAGAGACAGAGACAGAGACAGACAGAGACAGACAGAGACAGACAGAGACAGAGAGACAGAGACAGAGACAGAGACAGAGACAGAGAGAGGTGCAGAGAGGCTTGGAGTCAGGAAGACCTGAGTTCAAATCTAGTCTCAGACACTTACTAGCTGTGTGATATGGGCAAGTCACTTAATTTCTACCTGAAAAATAGCATCCCCTAGAGATGGAAATGGCCAACCACTCCAGTATCCTTGCCTAGAAAACTCCATGGATAACTATGGTCCATGGGGTCATGAAGAATCAGACATGACTGAACAACAACTCTAAAGAATATTATACCAGAATTATCAGGACAGGCAGTTGTCCATCCCATTTATATCTAAGTATAGTACCTATAGAAATGTAGTTTTCAGGGGGCAGCTGGGTAGCTCAGTGGATTGAGAGCCAGGCCTAGAGACGGGAGGTCCTAGGTTCAAGTCCGGCCTCAGACACTTCCCAGCTGGGTGACCCTGGGCAAGTCACTTGACCCCCATTGCCTACCCTTACTGCTCTTCTGCCTTGGAGCCAAATCACAGTATTGATTCGAAGATGGAAGGTAAGGGTTAAAAAGGGAAAAAAAGAAATGTAGTTTTCACAGAGAGTATTTACATACACATACACACATTCACTGATCACAATCTTTTATTGTTCAAGTTTGTCCTATTCCTGGCACTTGTAACACATAGAACTATTTGAGAATTAAGTAATGGTCATTATTAATATCTTGTTTAAAAAGTTACCCCAGTTCTGTTTGTCATGGATAGTATTGTCTTGACTGTTAGTTTTATTCTCAGCCAAAAACTAGCCTCCATTGCTTAAAGGTAAATAAAATACAGAGCCTTATTGATATTATATGCCATGTAAATGTAGCAGAAAGTTGTAGATGTAACATACAGGATTGTTACATTTTTTTAAATAATATTAATATAATGTTCATGTATTTAATTTGTGGTCTTCTCTAACTCCCAGATCACATTCTGTTCTAGTTGTATCTAGTCAGTCATTCCTGTAATGCTTTAATTTGTGATCTTTGTCTCAGTTAAGTTAAGCATGCTGAATTTCTCCATATGTAAGAAATACTTCTACTGTTAAATTATTTTTTTTCCAACTTATCAATTTTTATTTCCCTTTCTTTTTTAGTAGGCAGCTAGGTGGCGCAGTGGATAGAGGGCCAGAACTAGAGTCAGGAAGGCTCATCTTCTGAGATAAAGTCTGGACTCCTCTTTCTATTTACTAATTGTGTATCCCTGGGCAAGTCATTTAACCCTGTTGGCCACAGTTTCCTAATCTTTAAAATGCGCTAGAGAAGGAAATAGCAAACCATTTCAAAATCTTGGCCAAGAAAACCCCAAATGGATCACAAACAGTCAGACACAACTGAAAACGATTTAACTTCAACATAATTGTCAATTGAGTCTCCATAATTTTTGAAAAAACATATTAAAATTACATTTAAATTTTAAATAATTAACAAGAGCAAAATTGTCTTAAAAAACAACTTTTGCCTTAATAAAATGATTTATGGTTCTCTGCATACTTATAATCTCTTGTTTCTTAGTAAAGACATTTTTTAAAAAACAAGAACTATGACCATCTTTTGTTTAATTCTAATAATATAATTATATACATAATTATACATAATTATTTATATACATATATAATTATAATTCTTATAATAAGGTCATACATAATTGAGCACAAAGGTTAACAGTCTTTAAAAAAAAGATTACAATGAGGCAGAAAACAAAAAAAGAAATTCATTCAGGTTTTAGTTGCAGTGGCACCTGGTTTGAATTCATTAAAACAATAAAATTTTTAACATAGCAAATAAATTTACAGATGATCCCTTTCTCTCTTGATAACTTATTTTTCCCTCTATAAGACATATGAAATCAAGGTAATAAAAAATATAAATGGTTTTGAGATTTTTAAATATTTTATGAAAAAAGTTTTATCTAACATTAATATACCAATTATTTTCATTCATCCTTAGATACAAAAGAAAATATGTTGAATTTCTATTAGAAATGAACTAAAGCGTAAAGATCATTCTGTTAACAAGAAAGAGAACTCACATTTTGTCCTTCAGTGTAGCTTTCCTGAGAGCAGAAGCATCGATAAGGTTTGCTAATCATGTCGCAATCATTGGCATGACCATGACAATTACATCTGTGAATAGAAATATTAGATGACTACCTATAAAAATCAACACTACTTTCAGTCTAATTCAGGCCCTATGTACCCACATGGTGAAATGAAAGAATGCCATGCAAAAAGAAACTTCCAAATTGCATTTATTACAATTATTCAATATTTGTTAAGTGCACGAATTACCCACTTTACTTTGAATGGGAATACAGAAAACATAGGGTCAAGTGAGGGAATTTTTATTCAGTTATTTAGTTGATCAAGTTCAAAATTTTGGGGGTTTATAATATACATACATACATATGTTTATATATAATATGCACATATACCTGGATTTCTTTTGGCTGTGTGAAGAATTCTCACTCCCTCCATCAATGTAAGTAACCACTTAATAGTTAAATCCTAGGCAGCTACCTGAGGCATATAATAGCTTAGTAACTTGACCAGAATTTCCCCAATTGGAAAAGGTCAAAGACTAGCTTTTAATTCAATTATTTCTGACTCCAAGCCCAGCTTCTAGAAATCTAGTCTATGATGCTTCCTGCCCCTCTTTTTCTTTTCCTCCTCTCCTTTCATCTTCCTTATTACTCTCTTATTCTTCCTTTCCTCTTCCTTTAAAGATTAGGTATAGATGAAATGTCTAGATACAGAAATTATATATATATATATATATATATATATATATGTTAAACTTAGGGGATAGTATAAGGGGGTGGGGTCAAACAAATCAATAAATCATTCACCAGATTCCAATGAAATATTGAGGGAAATGTTTTAAGCCTAATACCTTTATCAGGGGAGAACATCTCTGTTGGCTCAATCGCTAAATCACACCACCACACTTAAAATAACCATCTTAACCACTTGAGAATACTTCTATCAAAATCATTCAATTGAATTATACTACATATTAGAAGTTCCCACCCTTACATGTATATACATATATATATGTGTGTATATATATATATATATTTGTTTGTGTTTAAATGTGTGTATTCATTAGATATTAAATTCAGCAATAACATTTGTTCACATTTATACTATTTACCCTATGCATCTTTAGATACTCTTCTATTGTTAAATTTGCATGTTATTTATATGGCAAAAGTATTCCTTTTATAATATTTTATTATTAATATGTGCAGTAAAGGTGCGATCCAAAGGTTATATTGTTTTTGCCTGATATCTCTTCCTTTCCAAAAAAACAAAAAGTGCAAAGTAAACAAAAAAAAATACCTCCACACCAAGATTTTTGCTATGGTTCTATTTTATTTGGTAGAGTAATTTGAAGTGCTATCATCCTTAATTATACTGAGAAAGTTATAAACCACTCAAGGATCATCAGATTGTCCTTCTAGAGCAGTGATTCCCAAAGTGGGTGCTACCTCCCCCTGGTGGGTGCTGCAGCGATCCAGGAGAGTGGTAATGGCCACAGGTGTATTTATCTTTCCTATTAATTGCTATTAAAATTTTTTAAAAAATTAATTTCCAGGGGGCTAAGTAACATTTTTTCTGGAAAGGGAGTGGTAGACCAAAAAAGTTTGGGAACCACTGCTCTCGAGTAAAGCCTGGGATATCAAGGATGTATGGACATTAGGAAGCCACAACTCATACATAAGCTGACTTCTGCTGCAATTATTCCCCTCTACTGGTGCTAGAGCCTCTTCTAGGTTTATTGCTGTTGCTTCTTTTCCTTCTGATTATCTGAGAATTTGGACAATCACATAATCTTCTATAAATATACAAATTTCCAAGCCCTAAGTCCAGGGAAATAGCTGTCTCTATCATTTGAGAGAATATAGAGGAAAATCATGCCTCAGGGTGTTTCCGGCAGATAGTAAATGGAGTTCTCTGTCCTGGCTGTGCCCACTGAATGAACTTGAAAGGAGGCTGACACTGGCATTTTGTAGAGAATATGTAGCTATAGATAGATAGATAGATAGATAGATAGATAGATAGATAGATAGATAGATAGATAGATAGATTCATTTAACAAAGGAGAAAGAAGGCCAAAGAGAAGGTTTAATTTTCCCTCAGTCACCAAATGAGTTAGTGACTCCTTCTGGAGTAGGGACTAGAACTCAAATGTTCTGTCTCCAAGTGCAGGGCTCAATTCAGTGTCTCATGCAAGTGACCTCAAGATTGAGGTGCTGTGGAAGAAGTTCTCAGTTGCTAATGATTTCCAGCTGACTGGCAACTTTTCTTAAGGGTTCCTTCTACTTTTACAATAAAGTATTGATTCTTGGGGCAGCTGGAGATTCAGTGGAGTCAGTCCTGGAGATCAGAGGTGATGGATTAAAATCTAGCCTCAGATATTCCCTGGCTGTGGGACCCTGGGCAAGTCATTGAACTCCAATTGCCTAACCCTAGTATCAATTCTAAAATGTAAAGTAAGAGTGTTTTAATAACAATAAATTATCGATCCTTTTTTTAAAATCTACAACCATATTTGATTTGATATGACAAAAATAAGAGGTTGGGTAAATCACTCCCAAATGGAATCTATTGGTGCCAAATTGACTGACACCAGATCAGAACTTATGAAGACTGACTCCTTAGATGTTGATCATATCAGAGCAAGTCAGAATTGAAAATAAGACACAAAATATCCTTATTATGGGAAACAGTCTCAAATTTTCAGATAGAACTTTGGCTTTGGGTGTCTGGCAGTTAATAGGGTTTCAGTATATGAAAGGAAATTGAGTAGAAGATGAAGGAGGAGAAGCATTCAAGCAGAAATACCTTAGGAATAGGAGGAGGAGGAGGAGGAGGAGGAGGAGGAGGAGGAGGAGGAGGAGGAGGAGGAGGAGGAGGAGGAGGAGGAGAGAAAGAAGAAAAAATGAGAGAAAAGTAGGTAGAAAAGTAGGTGGGATGAAGTTAAAGCCAAACAAGATGTAAATTTAGGTCATGAGGAGGAAGGTGAAGGAAATGGATGAATCAAGAAAAGAGAATTAGTTTTGGCAAAATAATATATTACTAAAACAAAAGAAATAAAATTAGATATATTTTTCAAACTTCTGGCAGTTGAAGATAGTGAGAGCTCCAGAGTTCAAGACATGCCACAACAAATTTTCATAATAGTGTTCCCAGATTGCTTCCGGAGCAGCTAGGTGTTATATGGTTAGAGCACTAATCTAGGGATCAGGAAGACTCATCTTCATGAGTTTAAATATGGTCTCAGACACTTACTAGCTGTGTGACCCTGAGCAATTCACTTAACCTTGTTTGTCTCAGGTTACTCATCTGTAAAAATAACTGAAGAAGGAAATGGCAAATGAGTCCAGTATCTTCACCAAGAAAACCCAGTTGGTTTCCTGAAGAATCAAATAAGACTGAAAGTGAACAAAGAGAGTTTCTAGCAAAATGACTATCTAGGGATGAAGTTAATGAGACTTCAGCCAACTAAAATCCATGACTTAACTACAATCTAATCCTAATTATTTCTATGTAGCCTGAACACAAACTTTCATTGAAATTATAGTTCATAATCATAATCACAAGCTAATATGAATAGTTTCAATGAATATTACCTCCCACTGATGGTAATTTCATCCACTCCATAGTATCTGTGCCTGAAGTTAACAGAAGACTCAGTTGTATAATACTGACCAAAGAGATGAATCCTTATTTGTGTGGCTTTTACAAATTCTTGGAGAGAAGGAGTCTTGTAGAAATTATTATATCCAGGTCGATGATTTGGTTCAGGTGTCAAGATACTAAATGTCACATTACCACGAGAGTAAGGGGTGAAACTGTAGATGAAAGAAATGAAAAAAATACTGGAAAGCCCTTTCCTGCTTTGCACAAAATAAAGTAGTTAACCTGGGGGGGGGGGGGGGAAGTTGTTATATAACATCAAGAAAAGCTTAAATTCTTTGCATTTGAAAATGACACATATTCTAAATATTTCAAATTCAAACCAAATAATAAAAAAATAACATTTTCTCTGAATCATGATTTTAACTTCAAAAGGAAAATGATATTTTCTTTCACATTTCTCTTTTTTTTTTTTTAACAATTAGTAATTTTGTTTGTTTATTTTGGTGGCCAAATAAACGGTATCTATATATTAAGCATTACA
Organism: Gracilinanus agilis; assembly: GCF_016433145.1. Lineage (NCBI taxonomy): Eukaryota > Metazoa > Chordata > Mammalia > Didelphimorphia > Didelphidae > Gracilinanus > Gracilinanus agilis. The sequence goes on from NC_058133.1 coordinate 123,508,542, forward strand.
TTTTAACAAAGGTTTTGTAATCCCTGAATTACTTTACACTCACTTTATAGCAACTTTCCATGTTTAAATCAGGCCTTCCAGTCGTGGTTTGTGTACTTAATCTGAAAATTCAGATATTATGACTTATATCCTATTCCAAAGGCTCATCATGTAACCGAGATGATGATAGATCTTTAAAGGTTATAGTGTAAAACACCTTAATTCTGACAAATTCTTTGAAGCTGAAGAAGTTTCAAATTTTGACACTGTGTACTTGTCATCTAAGAACAAGACAACTAAATTCTATGAGGCTCATCCCCAGAAATTTGACCACAACCACTATAAAAACCAGCTAATAAAGTGTGGAGGAGTCGTGACCTACATCAGTGAAAGGATTGCCCTTCTCGCACCCTAGAAATATATTTCTTGTAAGTATGATAAAAACCTTATCGAAAGTGTAAAAATTATGACCAAATGTTCAGATGTTGGGCTATAAAGTGCTAAATCATGTTAATGATAGAAGATATACAAATCTCCTTTGGAGAAGTCAGCTATATAATATAACACAATTTGTTGACAGATAATATTTGCTTGAGATCTTGCTTTACAAAGGAGGAATGGACTAGGTCTTAATGGAGTCCATAGCTCCTATAACATATATAAGCAGTTCCCAAAACATAATTTATAGAACTCTGGTGTTTCAAATAATGTGGGGGTTTGGTAAGAAAATTTCCTTGTTATCAAGTTTCCCCTATGAAATATTAAATATGACACTATGTGCTTCAACACATTCATATCAAGTGGATGGCAATTTTATCTAAGTAGATACCACATATAAAGAAGTCTTCTATTTTAAATGGTCTTAATTTCTTTTATTTTGTAATGAAATTTCCAAAATCCTTTTCTACTCTAGAGATGTTCAATACTCCCAAGCTTCCTAGATGATGATTTATTCATTTCTTCATGTCCCAAAATATTACGTGACCAAATTAGTTTAAGAGATATTCACTTAAATCATTTGTAGTTCTATTCTAAAATCTGTTCCTCGGCACCAACTAATAACAATAACAACATTTATATGGTGATTACTATTTTGCCAGACACTGTGCCAATTGCTTTATAATTATTACCTCATTTTTATCTCCAACATCCCTAAGAAGTAGGTGCTACTATTATCCCCACTTTAAAAATGAAGAAACTAAGGCAAACATAAATTAAGTGACTGGCCTAGGGTCACACAGTAAGTGTCTGAAGTTGCATTCATTTGAATTCAGGTCTTTCTGACTCCAGGTCTGGCACTCTATCCACTATACTACCTACCTTTCTCAATAAGAAATAAACATATAATAAAAATAAACCAATGATGTGTTTCTTTTATTTTTTTTTCATACTTAGGAAGCTGAAGACAGTTGACAGAGTCAGGATTTTCCAATTGGTTATTGTTTTCCATTCCAAAATCGCTGCAGTTTCTAGCAAAATATTGCCAGTCCTCCCAATCTAAGTGGTCCATCTTTTTCCTCTGAATTTGGATTCCTGTTGGCTGTGGACTAAAGAACTGAAGGACAATGTAAAAAACCTGTAAATGAAAAGCACATTAAACATTATAAATGAAATTTCTAGGTATGGCTCATTAGTATAAATCTACCATTACATTCATCCATTACATCTCATTTTAGTCAGTGATATCAAATATTATGATCTAACAAGTCTATCAGTTGTGTGTGGTCCCCATCTTTGATCAATCAATAAACATTTACCAGGTATTGTACTAAAGTCTTCAAAGAGAAGGGACTTTATGGTAATCCAGGGGGAAACCCACTACCATATAATGCAACCAAAGAATACTAACAAAGCAAAGGACCCTAATATAGTCCAATTCCCTCTAAATAAGGAAAACTGAGGGCCAAAAAATATCCAATAAAACAAATGAACTTAGTGGAAAAGCTGGGAAGTGAACTCAGGTCTCTTAATCGCAAATCCAATGTGCTTCTATTAAATTAAGTACAAATTCCGTATAAGTTTATCTGCCAGGTATTTTTAAGTGTTCTTTTGAAACAAGCACACCATTGAATTCATCCACTGGAACCTCAAGCTAAACCAAAGTCCCTTTAGCATTTCACAAATATTCAGGTCTGACTCTATCACTAACTTGCTGGGTAACCTTGGTAAAGTCACTCTAATCAAGTCACTATGCGCCTCAATTTCCTAATATGTAAAATGAAAAGCCACCTGCTCTAGAGACCAGTAGAGTTGTTAAAAGAAGTGATGAAGATGCATACTAGAAATGTTTTGTAAGTATTACAATGCATTCATGGTTTCCATTTCCCACAATCCTTCTTCATTGAGATGTGTTCTCAGAAGCCAGTGTAGAAGTCAAAAATAAGTTGACATTACCTGGAACACACTCTGGGTAAGTAAGTTATGCAATGTAAAAAGGCAAGAGCAGTACATGTGAGTCTAACATAGATTGTAGGTACATAAATAGTAGAATTATGCATTGCAGAGTCATTGGTGACAGGGATGTGAGTAGGAATGGATATAGAATATAGAATAAAGAGAAATCCATATTGCAAAAGCAAGTGGGCATCAACCTGTCCATGACAACAAGATTCTGGTGTTCTCTCAGAAATATAATGATGACTATGAGAGCTCTGGCAAGAGATTTCAATTTTTCTTCAGCTTCATGGAGTCAGTACTCTCTAACAACAATAATAGTGATAATAGCTAGCATTTCTATAACTCTTTAAGGTTTACAAAGCCCTTGAGAAATATTTCATTTCATTCTTACAATTCTGGAAACCTGTAAGAATCCCAACTTTACAGATGATGAAACTGAGACAGGCAGCAACTAAGAGACTTGTCAAGGATCACATAGCTAAATAAGTGCCTGAGCCTGGATTTGAACTCAGGCTTTCCTGACTGCAGGGGCAATAATATATCTAATGGAACCCACTAGTGGCCACACCAATGCTACTTGCAACATGGTAAAGAGAAATCTAAGTTACTGGAGACATGAATTTGATCTCAATGTATCCCCATTAAACTTTGCTGAAGATACTGAGGAATTGAACCTTATATTAACTAGCCCTCCTCTGAAGGCACAGAAAGGGACAATCATTATGTATAGTTACATAGAGTGTTTACTTCCTACTCAATTTAATTCATTGCTATTTACTTTGACATTCTGTTACAATGGACTGCTTCTTTGTCTTTGAATTCATGTTATTTGGCACAGTCTGACATAGTATGCAATTGGTATGGTCTCAAATTCTAATTCTCAATACTATACAAGTACTCTGACCTTGGTTGTAGCTGAGAAAGAGTGCTACATAAGGTTAAAACTTTCTATAAATATCAAGTATTCTTTTTATAATATAGGTTTTGAATATAAACCATTCCTAAAAATAAATCCATTATTCCCCTACAGAGCCTTTTAATTCACAAGTTTCATTTCCTATAGATTTTTCATGAATAAAATCCTCATTTGGCTAATACAATTCCCAGATGCTACTGATACAAGGAAAAAAGTTTATCTAATTACCTGGTACTGTCCATTTTCCAAATCTATTGTAATCGCCACTCCATTTTCAAGCTCAGTCGTGTTTTTAAAGACATGCGAAATCCACGAAGTCCCAATATCATTATCATTGATGTAAGAGAGAGGGTGAGCTTCAGAATTCAGCCTCAAAACTCTATCATTGGTTGTGTCATCTGCATCATTAGGGAGGCAGTACCGCTGCACCAAAGGATGGACTCTCGGGTGGCTGACAGGGCAACGGCACTCTGTCTGGGTGTGCAAATAGAATAATCCTCCAGAGAAAATTTCCAGGATGTCTCTACAGAGACCATGATAAAGATAGTCAGTCAAGGGCATGACAAAACAGTTCAACAAAGAATAGAACTTCAAAAATCAGGTATAAAGTAGGCTACTTTTCCTATAATAATGGAATTTCTAAGTATCTGTTTAAATTCAATAATTTGCCACATATAAAAAGAAAGAAAAAATGGCTCTGGAGAATATAGGAAGTGTAACAGGATAGTATTCAAAACTAGTTAAACAAGTGATGGCAAAGAGTGGCAATTAACTAACTAATGGCAACTGAGCTGGAAATCACCAGAGGTATTCTCAAATATGGTTTCTTTAGCCCTGTTCCACTCAACATTGTTATCAAATTTTATCAGTGAGACAGCATATCATGAGAATCAGAGCATGTGGTAATCAGGAGAAATCTGGGTTCAAATCCTTTCTTTGATATATATACATTTTTAATGAAGTCAGTAGTGAGTTGATTATAAAAATGTACAAATGATGCAAAACTGGATGAACAGGGGAATTACCAGCCTTTGCCTCCCTGAAAAAGAAGGTGACATTACCAATGTACTCTGCTTTTATCAAGCCTCATGAGAAATATGTCTGAGATCAGTTCTTAGGAAGGAAATTGACAAATAGGAGAGGGTCCAGATGAGAACAACCACAATGATAAAGAGCTTTGAGATTATTTCAAGTAAGAATCATTTGAATGAACTGGGTTTGGGTAAAAAGAAAAAGAGAAAACTTGAGGGTGACATAATGTTTACATTGATGTATTTGCAGGAATGAAATATGGGCAAGAAATGACTTCTCCTGCTCGGTAGCAGAGGGCACCCCTGGAAGCAATAGGAAATTTCAAAGGGGCAGATTTTAGGGTTGATGTCATGGAAAACTCTCTCCCATTGAAAGCCTTTAAGAAGGAGGTTGGATCACCACTTAGAGGGTTTCCCTTCCCATTCCCAAATTTTGTAATTCCATTATATATATTTTATTTAACCTTCTCAACAACAACCCTGTGAGCTAGATACTATTGTTATCCCATTTTATGGATGAGTAAACTGAAACTAAATTTAAATGACTTGCACAGAATCACATAACTAGTATGTGTCTGAGGCCAGATTTGAACTCCATTCTCTCTGATTCCAGGTCATTTCTATCCATTGCCCCCAACTAGTTGCCTAAGTAATAGAATCAGGATCGAAAAAAGCACAAGATAGAAAAAGGAAATAAGAATAAATTTGTTAGAAATAAATGTGCTGAGGGCAACTTGATGGCTCAGTGGGTTGAGTTAGGCTTAGAGATGAGTTCCTGGGTTCAAATCTGGCCTCAGATATTTCCTAGTTCTGTGACCCTGGACAGGTCACTTAATCTCCATTGCCTGGCCCTTACCACTCTTCTGCCTTGGAACCAATACTTAGTAGTGATTCTAAGATGGAAGGTAAGGGTTTAAAAGGAGAAAAAAAAAGATAAAAAAAAGACAGATTTTAGCCCTGCATAATACAAATACCCTTACCAGAGCTGTCCTACAGTAGAGTAAGCAGCCTCAAAGTGAGTAACCCACCACTAAAGATCTTTATGTAAAACCTTGTTAATCAATTATCTAGAGGTTGTAGATGGCATTCATACTCAGACCTGCTTTAGACTAAGTGACCTCTGACAGCCCTGACAATTTTGTGATTCTATTATTTATTCTAAAGAGATAAGCATGTGAGATTAAGATTTCAGAAAGAAATCTTTTCACTGGCAATACTATATCATATCTTTCTATTTCCATAGTTTAATTTGTATATTAAATATTCATCCAAACAAACTGGGCAAAGGAATTTTGAGTGTCAAATGAGAGTTATAGTATATACCATACATTCAACATAAAACATTTTCATTCAAGTCATTTTTTTAAACCCTTACCTTCCGTCTTGGAGTCAATACTGTGTATTGGCTCCAAGGATGAAGAGTGGTAAGGGTAGGCAATGGGGGTCAAGTGACTTGCCCAGTGTCACACGGCTGGGAAGTGTCTGAGGCCAGATTTGAACCTAGGACTTCCCGTCTCTAAGCCTGGATCTCAATCCACTGAGCTACCTAGCTGCCCCGATTCAAGTCATTTTAATAAAAATGTTGACAGAATAAGACCAAGGACAGAGCCTTGAAAAATACCACCAGAGACAAATTCCCAATTAACATAGGTATTCTGTCTATATTTTTCTATCTTATGTATAAGGATATTACAAGATACTTTGTCAAATGCTTGATGACATTCAGAGATTTTACTTCTATGTCACTCTGATAAACTAGTTTTCATATGACTTTTTAAAAAAAGAAGAAGAAATTAGGTTACCAGTCTGTTGTAATGCCTCTCCAGGCTACATTCAAGATTTCTAACATGCCCCAGCTCTTCATTAAGCCTAATTCCAACCTTAGAAATTATGCACTGGAAGTATCCTCCATCCCTACAACCTCTCCTTTTCAAAATTGGATGGCTCCTTCTGTGCAAGAAAAGTACTCAAGCTAACCATGTCTCATTCTTCTGCATGATATACTCCAGATTTTCTCTACCATCCTGCCACTACCTCCCCTCCCCCAACCCAGGCATCTTCATCATCTCTCCCTCCAACTCCACCCCAACCTTTTCAGAATCCTTTTATGTGCTATCTTCTTCTACTGGAATGTAAGCTCTTATGTTTGCTTCAGCGGCACATATACTAGAAAATAAGCCCCTTGAGAGCAGGGTCTATCTTACTGCTTGTATTTGCATTCCAGATGTTTAGTATAGTGTCGAGTACATAAATTCTTGCTGATTTCTGACTGATTATTCTTTGCTGGAGCTAAATGATTATTTCTTTCATTTCTAAGTGCACAGAAGTGATCCACTTAAAAATCCATTCTAGAATTTTTGATGTAATCACTATGATTATGGGCATGGTAAGGTGGTATAATGGGTAGAAGGATGGACCAGAGGTCCATCTGTAAAATGGGCATGATAACAGCATCTACCTTCCAGTGTTGTCATGGAGATCAAATGAGAGAGCATATGTTAAAACTCTTTGCAAACCTTATAAAACACTATATAAGTACCAGGCATTGTTATATCTTTTTTCACTCTAAAAAAAAAAAAACTAAGACAAATTTTCCTATTTCTAATTTTCAAGATTATTTTTCTTTCATGATTCCTCAAAGATTAATTGTTGTCATGTGAAAATATCACACAATAACCTGAGACACTGTCTTGTCCCATTAGAGGTCCATATGAATCTGAAGCAGAATAAGTACACACCACAGCCAGAGGTTAAGATTGGAGCAGATGCATGTAGTATAGAGAGTCATATTGTTAGTCAGAGTGAGAAAAAAGCAGGGTCTTGGGAGTTAATTAGATTCAAAAAGTGCAGATAAGTCCATTTAGGTCCCCTATTTTGCCTCATGCCAGCATTTATGCCATGAAGATGACCATATTCTCACTACCCCTAAACCAGCACAGCTTCTAAAGATTTTGGTTGCTACAACTGCCAATTGTCTAGACACTTATTTAGAGAAACTAGACGTTATCTTCTCACCTAATGAGGATGATCTCAAGTAGGACTCAGACAAATGAGGTATTTTCTCAAGGTGACACAGTCACTAAGAACTACCCCAAAACTCAAACTCAAGTCTCTGGGTAATCTCATTGCTCTTTTCACCATACAATATCACCTTTCAAACACATTCTCTGACAAGGGAATCCATTCACAGGAAAAGAACATTAAGAAAATACAAACTGGTCCACCTTCAGACCTTCTGCAGCAGACACCAGTCATAGTTATTAATCTGATCATGAGCAGCTATAATTAAACATCAGCATACTGTGACCATTTCTATTCATTTAGAGTAATTGTTGTGGCAATATTAATTTGGTAAGAGTTCTTTCATTCTATTGATATAGTTTATTCATAGTGCCAGCACTACAAAAATACATGATGGAGAATTTCTATATCAGGTACAGATAGGGTCACTGGATCACAGGAGGAACAGTGACAAATAAGTAACCTTTCATCCCCCCTAATTTCTGAATGACTTTTCATATATGCCTGAAAGGAGCTACGGCCAGGGCCACATGCCAATGTCTCTGCCTGTGATTCATCACTGCAGATCTTGGCACCCTGAGTTGCTCTCCTGGCCCTATATTCCACATATATTGCCAGAAAAGAAAGTGGAAAAAATACCAAGCAAGTAAATTTATTTTTTTTTTCATCAAGGGCTCACATACCTGTCCTAAATAAGAATTAACCATCATATGGTTAGGGAGTCCTCAACCCAATCTGATTTCCAATTTTCTAACATTAGTTAATTATATTAACCAAATATTATAAGAAGAGAGAAAGAGGATAAATGCCTTCTCCTATATGCCCTAAAAAAAAAAGAACTGGACATGGCAGGTAGTTTTTCCATTCAGTGATCAATTTTAATAAATCACCTCATTTCCTCTAAATTGCATCAATAGGTTTGACTCAATATCAAAGGGGACCAAAAGAGACCATATAGTTCATTACTTTCTTTCAAGAGATAATTTCATCTGGCTAATACCAAAAGGATCACTATAGAACATATTGAGAAATAAAGGCAAAGGTTTTGTGGAGTAATTTTTCAGTCATATCCAACTCTGTGATGCCATTTGGGGGTCTTTTTGGCAGATATACTGAAGTGGTTTACCATTTGAGACAAAAAGGAATAAATGACTTGCCTAGGGTCACACGCCTAGGGTCTGAGTTTGGATTTGAAATAAACAAGATAAAGTCTGGGCACTCCTTTTGAAATATGTTCTGGTGCCGCACTATATTTAAGCAGCCCTTGATTATATTCAGTAACGGATGACTTCTGCCTTACCAGCTCCCTAGTAGTAGACTGTAAGTTTCTTGAGGGTAGGGCCTTCTAGTCTTTGTATTCCCAGAACTTAACAAAGGGATTGTTAGTGCATTTGTGGTCAATAAAAGCTGGCTAAAATCAACTGAAGCCAAAATATGATCAAATAGAATGGAATTGAAATAACCCTTCTTCAGATGGCTCCCAAACTTGGAAAGGTGTCTCCAACACAGATAATTTTTACTTGAATTACCAGGAATCTTCAATTGTTCAATATTTCACTTTAACAATCCAAATTCCTACTGGAACAATATGAATTCATTTCATCTTGTATAAGAGTCAACAGAATTAATAAGATCTACTCATCAAACATATATTACTTTATCTTAGAAACATCAAACAAAAAGAAATCTTGAAAGGGCAGCCAGGATAGCCAGGTTCCTAAACTATACTTGTGCAGAAGAAAATCCATCTTGTTTTTTTACATTACCTTTAAAATTATTTTTATTCAACCTCATAAATTGTTCTTTTAGCTAGCTTAATTTTTTATTATTATTATTTACTTAGTAGAAATAATAAATGCAATTTAGTTCAATTTAATAGATACTTTTTAATCACCTATTATGTACAAGGGACTGTTAAGTATTGAAGGGGAGAGAGGGAACAAGCATTTATTAAGTACCTGCTATGTGACAGGCATTATGCTAAACACTTTATAGTATGAGGGAGATATCACTAGACAAAGTCCTGATGACAAATATTTATCAATTTAGTTCACCAGGATGAAGAGGAAGGAAAGAAAGGAAATAAACCTTTTTTAAGCAGCTAGTATGTGACAGGCATTATTCTAAGTGCCTTACAAATATTATTTCATTTGATCCTCACAATAACCATAAGAGGTAGTGAGTGCTATTATTATCTTCATTTCACAACTAAGTAAATTAAGGAAGACAGTCGAGTGACTGGGTTAAGTGGCTTGCCCCAAGGTTTTCAGTCATTTTTCAGTTGTGTCTGATTCTGTGACCCTATTTGGAATTTTCTTGACAAAGCTATTGCAGCAGTTGGACATTTCCTTCTCCAGCTCATTTTACAGATGAAAAAACTGAGGCAAATAGTGTTAAGTGACTTGCCCATGGTCACACAAAGTGTCTGATGCCAGAATTGAACTCAGGTCTTCCTGAATTCAGACCCAGCATTCTCTCCCTGGTGCCACATAGGTGCCTAGGCTGAGGATGAAAGGACAAAAATGAAACCCTCTCTGCCCTCAAGTAATTTATACTCTACTAGGGGGTTATCAATTATTTAATAACTTTGATACAACTCAGTCTTCTTTTCTCTAAGTGAAATAAGCCTTTAGTCTCTCCTTCTAGATCCAACCGTCTTAAATATTCTTATTTCACATTCCTAATAAGGAGAACAATGTACTCAATGAAATGACTCTAAAAGGGAAATCTGGCAACTTCATAAAAAAGCATTAGAGGTTATTTCCCACAGACTATTCAAAGAACATTTGAATAGAGACTATGCCAAGCAGTAAAATATAGCTTGTTTCTAACTTGGGTTTTCCTAGAGAAAGTCCTTTGTCAAGTATTTGATCAATTACATATTTTAAAGCATTACCCAGAGGAGTAAGGTGGGGGAACAGTCACAGACTACAGCCCAAAGCAAACACAGTAAACATTAATTATGTGATGTTTGCAAGATACTGTAAAGATGAAAAATGCTATAATTTTCACTCTATTCTTATTTAAGTGAATTCAGCATTTATTCACACCTTCCTGGAGCTTTACAAGACTGTACCTGTTTACCTGTTTGGAAGTGCCACTTGGTATAATCGAAAATCTTGCATTCTTCCAATAAATTGCTCAGAACCTGCAGAAATACATATATTACAGATTATTTCATTCTAGCATAGCAAGAAGGGGGTGGGTCAAATTGAAATATATTTAGAGAGATAGTAATGAATCATAGTCATTATATATCTTCCATTTCACTGTGTCCTGATTCTTATAGACCAAAACATTCTAATATCTATCATTGAATGGTCTAATCTGGGACTTCCTTGCAAAGATATTAATGAGCACTTCTATAAATAATAAAGTTTTTTAAAACCCTTAACTTCTGCTTATTGGCTTTGGCTCATAGGTGGAAGAGTGATAAGGGTGGGCAATGGGGGTCAAGTGACTTGCCTAGGGTCACACAGCTGGGAAGTGTCTGAGGCCAGATTTGAACCTAGGACCTCCCGTCTCTAGGACTGGCTCTCAATCCACTGAGCTATCCAGTTGCCCCCTAAATAATAAAGTTTTAAAGTCCCCTTGCTAAGCTATTTACTGATATATGACAGTTATTGGATTTAAAACTAGGAGGATTCTTGGATATTATCCTTTGACAGTTGAAAAAGTAAGGAAATTACTCACCTAAGTTCACTCAAAATGTGACATGGTCTATGTCCAAAGATACTCATGAAGGCAAACAAGGAATAACAACAACAACAAAAAAAAAACAACTTTGAAAAACTGTTAGTCTTCATTTTTATTTCATTCATTCTCTACTCTAAGAGCATTTGTTATTTCCAAAAATTTTTCGGCCCAATTCAATTGATCTAGGTGAGTCCCTGTGAAATTATTTAAAAGAGTAGTTGGGATAGACCAACAAGTGATAGTGATTATAGTTCAATAGCCTGCAATATCCATAGCTAAAACTCCTGCTACAATTTCAAGAGTATTAATTTTAGGAGTTGTATGGGAAACGGTCAGATATCAGTCTAACTCGTGTAAAATTGGAACAAAACGAAAAGAACTGGGAATTCCTGAGGAGGCCAAAACAAGGCAGGCAAAGGCCCTCACTTTAGGAGAAGAGGAAAAACTATAGAATGGGAAGAGAAAGAAAGGTTGGAGGAGTAGGGAAGGAGAAGAGAGGAGAGGAGAGGAGAGGAGAGGAGAGGAGAGGAGAGGAGAAGAGAGGAGAGGAGAGGAAAA